>NW_017259520.1:1715427-1755891 GCF_001594045.1 Atta colombica | reverse complement strand
GTGTCCCCCCCCCCCCCCCCCATCGGTTGGCGCACGCGAGAGATCACCGAGGTTAGCTCGTTTATTCTCGCTTGAAACGCGATTAAAGTCCATCGTCTCAGCCGAATCGTTTTGCTTAGGTTTGAATTGCGTTCCGCGGTTCTCTGCTGCGGTCTCGCCTTTCTATCATCTCTCCTTCTGCCTATATTTGTCGCTGTCGGACATTATAATACAACTAATTTGATTATGAATACAATACGGCTTTCGACATTCATCGGAATTAATCTTTCATTTATAATGGTCAGTCTTGCAAAAATAAAATTCTTAATTTATTAAAGGAGAATATATTTTAATTAATTATGTTTAATTAATTAATATTATTTTAAGAAAATTATTATTTTGAGGAGATCAAGAGATATGCTTGGAATTACAATAGTATTACATTAATTACGTGGAATATTTAATATTTAGCTTGAATTTAATTTTTGTGATATTATTATTGTCTTGATGACAGCCTACTTTGTGTCGGCCGATAAATGAAAAAGAAATAAAGTTTTTACTATATGCTATTTTAAAGGTATTATTCTGTGACACAATAAACTGATACGTTTCTTTGTGCATTACAATTAGAGCGTAACGTTAATGGTGCTAATTCTAGCGGTAATTCATTGTTATCGTGTTCGTTAGCACTCGCATTATTTTAACTTTATCACTGCTCTGTATGTACACGCTTTGGAAAATAGCAAGCCATATGCCATTTCTACACTTATTTTCATTTATTTATTTTTATATGGATACATTTTTCAAACTCATTAAAAGAGATTTCTGCGAAAATGCGGGGATTTAATCATCGTCTGAAACAGTCGAGGAACGACGAGTAACTAGAGTAGAACGCGCGAGCATCTTCGTCTCCGCGGTCTTTCCCTTTTTCCACGTTTTGTCCATCTCGTATTTTTCGAATTCATGTAACGTTATAAATGCCATGTACAACGATGCTTGGAACAGGTTTAAAACGAGAAGCAAAGTCAGTTCCAGAAAGCGCGTATTGAGAATAAAATTCATCGCTGTAGATACTTGCCGGCTATGGCGTTAAGCAATTTCCGAGGTAACTCGCGACATTTCGTCGCGGAACAATAGCGAGCGGATAATGGGCGTCCCCGATGCATATTTATCAGTTGTCATGCCCGATAACGATCGGTTGATTTCTTAATTATTCCTGGTGCATATACACGCCGGGACTTCTCGTTGCGAGATGTCATGTCATTTTTCGCACGAGCGGACATGGATACATTGCACCTGACTAGCCTTAAAAAGGAGACGGGAAAAATATTGCCGTAGATACCGAGTGATCTGTTGGGGCATATGTACGGTATAATTTAACTGTTTGCGTTGAATGGAATTGTTATCTCGGTCGCATAATGAAAATATACTAGGAAGAGAGAAACAAATGGATGGCATTACCTTTGCGTAAAAACGGTGGCGCGGCGGGTCATAAAATATCAGGGTCGTGCGAAAATTTCTGCGATTCGCCATTCGATGTTTACAAGCGATCGTTGATCCCCTGTGTCCTTTCTCACGAGAGATTCTTGGGAGCGTAGATGCATCATTTATTCCTCATGCAAATCGCGTGCTCTAAACGGTAGCGTTATCGTGAGGAAGAAAATAAATCTCTCTGTAATCGTGTATTTACAATATTTCCGTTCATTCGTTTTATTTTATGTCAATTTCTTCGCGTCATGGCGCGTTTATCTGCGTTCGTACGTAAGTTATTAAAATCTCAAGTATTTCCTATTTTCCATCGCTCTCCATTTCATGTTCCAATTAGCAATTTAGCTGATAATCTATTTGATAAGCGATAACATGGTATAATTGCTAGAAAATGAGTAAATTTTATATACTTTTGTATTTTCTCGACAATAACACGAATAAAACTGCATGGAAACGCAACGAATCTCGCATGAAGGAATATTTGCGCGAGACGCTACGTGGATTATTATCAATATCGCATCGAGATAGTTTGATAGATCGTGGAGGGAAAATGCATTGGATGAATCGCATAGCGCATAGAGAAGCTGTGAGACTGTTGCACTAGCAGTGTGCCAATTCGACCGCTATTGCACTCTATGCAGTTGCTTGTGTTATAGCTAGCAATACACGTAGTATCTACCGTCCTTTTTGCAAACATCGCTCGCCATCTCTCTAGTATGTACTAGCTTTTCCGATACTATCTTCGATGAGGTTTCGATGGCAGGAAACGTTTGATTTTTTTTAATTCGTCATGTAAATAGAAATTATATAGAAAGTAAAGGACTTAAGAGGGAAATCTCAAACGGCTTTAAGAATCCATCTCTTTAAGATGTATCGATTATAACTCTTGAGACTCTCTATAACTATAAAGATTGAACTTTTTTAAGAGATTATACGAAACACATTGATTGTGTTTCTCACATGCGGTCTAAAATAAAGATTCTTAATATTATATACGAAATACATTTGTTGAAATATTTAAAAATTTGAGTAGATACAGATCTGAAAATAATTTTGTTAAATTATCAAAATAATTATGTGGGAAACATGATAAAAAATGCTGTAAAAAATTTTGATAGTTTAATAAAATTATATTTTCAGAGATCTGTGGCTTGCTAAATTTTTAGGTACTTTAGTAAAATCATTCTGTCCGTGTTATACAGAATGTCTTGAAATACTTTTTGCCAGGAGATTCTCGAAAAATTAAATAAAAAATAAATAAAATTGTGTCGATATAAGGGCTACGAGTTCAAAAGAAAAACGATGTGAAGAAAATAAAATAATGTATTAAAAACAAAATTACAAATACACAGCGTTTCAATTAAATCATTCTCAATGTGAGACACAAAATATTCAAATATATTATTATTCTTTATTTTATATTTTAAGTAAAAAAAGTTATTTGTGCATTTTTATTTTAAACAATATTTGAGATATAAAAGTTCAAATGCGACCAATTACAGACTATGTTCAAACAATCACTTGTGTGTTAGTGAACACGTTGAAGTGCATGCAACTAATACTTCTGCCATACTAATACTTCTGTGTGCATATCTTATGGATAAATGATTGTTTAAACATAGCCTGTAATTGGTCATATTTAAATTCTTGTTATCTTACAAATTATTGCTTAAAATAGAAATTTACAAATAACTTACTTAATTTTTCGAAAACTTTACTACTATAGTATCTTGTTCACAAATTTCAGGACGTTCTATATGTATGATAATTTTAAGTGAATTATTATTATATGTCATTTAGATTAATTAATTAACAATTCTCTGTTATATATCAATTATATTAATTATAATAGTTATATTAATTATAATAATGCAGTTTCTATATTGTTATATTTTTGCAGTTGCAAATAAATCCTTCACAATCACTAATAATTAATATTGCATCATCCCTTGCGGACTGTCGGTATAATCCTTTGGTATTACATGTGAAATCACATTTGATTGACGATCATTTCACGTTATATTCTATGGAAAAATCAGAACTAGATCTTGATTGAAGCCGCATGTTTCCCATGTTGTAGAATCGTTTTTTTTATTTCGCTGATGGCGCGTTCTTTCATGAATCTCCAGCAGAGAAGTCGCACTAACGATTCCGTTCGCAGACACGCCTGCTTTTCACCTATTTCTCTTTCTCGTTCTCGCATTCCCCGACGAGAAAAGTAGATGGAAGATGAGATCGTACGTATAATTAGAAAGTATATGTACGTACTCATTTAGTGGAGTCCGCAAATATCTCGCCAACTCGCGGAAAGCACTGACTGACAGTAGTTAAGCGGATGGTTTATTTGCACTTTTTGTGTGCACTCTTTCTTCAATGCATTTATGCATTCTCGTGATTCCTGAATCACTAACTTCGTTGATGCGAAAGTTCTTTTTTTTTTTATTACATCAGGTGTCCTATTTTAACAAACTTTGAATTTCAGATCGGTGTGTGTTAATCAATTTAATTGCTCCATTTTCATACATATTTTTGCTTTTAATCTCTCTTCTTTGGTTTCTCTTTATTCTCGCTGCTTGTAAGCTAAAAAAAAAATGGCACCTATCGTAGTAATGTGTAATGAAATTAGCGTCTAGTAGAGACATTCTGTCTCCGGGAGTATGAAAATTCGTTGACTCGATTATAGGGACCGATGAACACGTTCGGTCGATTTGACTTAACCGAGGGAAAAAGGCTTGTCTCTTCGCGCACGAGTTTGTATAGGGCAGACTGTTGTACACAGTCTGGCTCTTTACCTACGATAAGTTTTCTCGTCGAATCGTTAAGTAAATAATATGATGAAAGTGAAAGATTAGAGAGGGATAAAATTAGATCGTAATTAATTTAATTTATCTAACTCTGATAGTCACATCATACACACATATCTCAATATGATACATTATTTAAACCGCTTATTAAAAATATAGAATTTTATTTCAATCTCTTACTTGTATTATATCAATCTATTGTTTTTTCTTAATGCGACGGGCATCTTGGGATTTAATTAAGTCAAATGAAGATTAATCTATGTTTAATTTATAGAATTCTATTATATTCTATTATATTCTATAACCTATATATATATAAAATATTTATAAATTTTAATTCTGAAATTTTAATTCTATCTACTGGCTTTTGTAATAGCAGTTTTTGTCTCGCCACTTGTGCTCCACTGCGTTATCTGTTTCTCTTCTTCTTGTTGCTTAATTTTGTATTTTTATCATATTGTGTAATAAAGATGTAAAGATGTAAAGATATCTTGATATTTCAATCTGTCAAAGCGCATATACTAAAGCACGGGTTTAAGGGAACGCGTTAGTGCATCAATGCGGGATTACACAACGGAACGCGCTATTCACGCATAAGCAATGTACGGCGCACCTTTCATACTCCCACATCTCTGCGGTGCAATCGATGGACTGAACGGGGAGGGGCCATCTTGCTTGGATGATTTACTCAAGAGATCTTTGACGATTCTCCTGCCGAGAGAGTTAGCTAACATACGCCCGTGTGCATGCACATTACATCACGTGTTTAACGTGATATCTTTAGCAGGTCAACTTGTTTATATACATACGATTTTCTATTGATGACTAAATGTTACAGAATAATAAACTTTTCTCTGATTAAGATAGCTGACTTTTCCGTCATTGTTTGTAACTTAGAGTTGTGACTTAGGTTTTCAAATTCTCATGCCTTTCTCTCTTACGTATTTTTTTTTACAATGTACATATTTGGGGACATTAATTTTTTACAATAAATTTGGGACATTAATGAATTGAAATTTCTTTAATTTTATCTGGGATCAAATACATATAAAATATGTTGAAAAATAATTAATTTCTTAAACTTTTGAAAAAAATTAATTTTTTTTAATTTTTTAGCATGAATTACTTATTAAAATATCTTTGAATTGAATTAAAAAAATTTTTTGACATTCCTTTAAAATTAAGTCTAAAAGGGTTAAATGTATATTATCAAGATTATGTCATCACTGTGAACTCTATTATGATAAAGATTTATTTAGGCAACGCAATTAGAAATATTACTCTTCAAAAAGAAAAATATACACATATTTTGTTATCGCGATTTCATTTCAGGATATTTGCTTAGGCAAACAGCATTTCGTAAGGAAATGAATAGTTAGAAAACATTTAAATTATTTATATTTGATTAAAACATTGATTCATATTTATATTTATCGCGAATTATTTTATATTATATATAGAGTGTATATTCTAAATATCGTGCATTTCCTTAATTGTAAATATTAGTTAAATTAATATTAATTGAACTCAGAATATTTAATTTTGTTTCAGAAAAAATGTTTCAATAGTTATTTAATTATATTTGTGTGGAAGTAAAGAGTTGTGTTTATATCTTCAAAGCGAATATATACATGTGAATATACACATGTCCAGAAAGATATTGTTCTTAATTTAATTTTGAGCAGACTTCATTTTCGCAGAATTTTAATTTTATAATTAGCTATTAAAATTAACATTTTTTTATAATGTGTGCGCAACTTTTATAAATTACTAGAGACGTTTTGTCAAATTTTCTATAGGAAATTGTATGTTTTAGAAGTTTGCTAAAGAATTTTTATGAGAAGAGACGAGAGAAAATGCGCAAAGAGTGCTCTATATAGTATATATTTAATGCGAACAATGTATTCACTCTGCACACAAATTAGCGAGATGAATACAAACTACTACCTCGAGTGCTCGTCCGGCTGCGTTTATTAAAATTCATGAAAAGTCAATTAGCCGATTAATCATGACACGCGGAGTGCTCCTTTAGGATGCAAGAATTACCTTGCCTACCTAAACGCGGCATTATCGTCCGAATGCGTGAGTAAGCTTCAATCTACAACCACCTATCATGCATGTATATCACATCTTTATTCTTCATTATGTTCATGACGTAAATGGTTTATACATTGTGGTTGTCACGGTCTTGCAAGATTTATCGTTATTATATAATAATGTATCACATGATAAAATTATATATCATGATGTTAAGGCCATGATGTTGTTGATATTTTACTTAAGATGCAGAATTTAAAAATTCTGAAGTTTCGAGTGTAATAAAATATAATATTTTTAATATAAACATACGTAAGTTACTAATTAAATAATAAAATTATTTTTATATTTTTGTTTTATAGAGAAAAACAAAGTTATACGGAAAGATATTAGAGAGTTTTGTTATTTATCACATTTCAATGTAATTCTATAACATTTGTTTGATGTTTTAGTTTAATTTTTTAAAAGATACAATCGCGATCATTTTTTATTTTGTTAAGTTATAGACATAACATTCTGTGTATATTTTATTCGTGATATATTTTTCTCATCTTTTTCCAAGATGCACTATTAATATCGATCTGAATTTGCCGTTTAAAAGGCCGCTTAATCACGAGTTGTGTTCTCCCTATTTAGTAGCATGAAGCCACAGACTAGAAGGGACCTTGTTTGTTTTTTAATCTTCAATCTATACTTCGCCTACGGTTTCATATTACTGTATTCATGTGTAAGGCTGTTCTGTACGTGGAATGTCATTGACAACAACAACTTTACTCTTTCTGACAGATGACGCAAACAAGTGCTCTTCAAAGGCTTTAATAAACATCCATATTTTCATTTGTTAATCAAAGTTACTCAAAAATTAACTTTTTAAATCATTATTCTGTACTGTGGTACAACTAGAAGAATTTTGAATTGTCATAATTGTGTATCTCATAGTAAAGAAATTGAATTATTTTTACTTTGATAATTTATTCATGTTATCGCTTGACCTTCTAGAAAATTTAATAACTTTACTAGAAAAGTTATACAAGAGAATAAAGTATATTAAATAACGAAAAAGAAAGTTTATCGTGCGAATTAGTCATCTGGAAAGTTATAATTAACTACAGTCACAAGATCTTTTTGAGATCAATGATATATTCGAAATTTCCTTAAATAGTTACTTGCCACCGGTCACGATTCTGGGCCATATCTATAATTTAATACCGTGTACTCTTCTCCTTCGCTTCGACGAAGACGCATTATGCCTCGCTCGCGTCCGCGAGATCACGCTGCAAGATTTCTCCTTGGCAATCAGGATCGTATTCCGCCTCCCGCTACGTGCGTCTATCTCGGCCTCCTAGCTGAGCTAGCCTCGTTTCCGTCTCGTCTCTCCTCGCCGCGCATAATACCATTATCTATCTCTCACTTGTTATGCCGCCAACGTTCGACCGGGATAACAGAATCAACGTTGCATTTAGGGTACATACAGATCGGTCAACGCCTTCGAATGCGAGCCCCGAGGATTCTTTCCGAATGATTGATGACGATTAGAATAACGGCCGTGAAATAAATTGTGATTATTATTGAAAAAAATGTCATAGCTTTCAAGAGACGTAAAAAATTTACAGTTAGTCACTTCCTCTAACAAAGTTATCTTTTCGTTAATAATATGAGATTTTCACTTTTCATTTCATCATAATCTAGAATTTCGAACTTTAATGCAGATTTTTATATTATTCTGGGCTGTATTAAAATTTGAAAAAATTCCTACATATTTGTGACATTTTAATGACGAGTTTTTGGATTGTATTTCCTTTATTCTTTACAGATTTAAATTTATCTATTAGAATTTATAATAAAAAAATTGACTGTATCATCAAAGTCCCACATTTGGCGGAGAATTAATAAAAAGTTAAACGTGTAAAACTCTTAATTGTTAATAAATAATTTAACCTAATTATTACAATTGTTTAAGTCTAACAGTACATATGTACTAATATTTTTTTATTATTAAAAAGATATGAAAATAGACTATTAAGGATACAACTATTTGTTATTCTAAAGTACACATTGTTTAATTTTTGTTTGGAAATCAGGAACTTGTTAGTCAAACAGAGATCATGCACATGGTTTTTTTCAGTAATGGAAGTAAAAGCTGATATATGATAATTCATCTATTTTTCAATGATTGCGCTGCCTTTGATCCTTCATATATATTCATCGCCACCTTATTATTCCATTCGAGTGTCGAATCGGAGAATCAATGTTGCATTCATAAAGATGGATCATCACCACTCGGACGTGCATCCGCAACCATTTTGCGGATGATGTACAAATTTCATGCCTGCAACGTAAATCAGAGGATTGAAAATGATAGCATCTATTCTACTCATTTAAATTATATTCGACTATATATAGATTTTTAAGTCAAAATTTGATTACAGATATATCTTATATTGAACCAAAAATTTCTGATACAAATAAGTGAGGAAGGCCATACATTTGATCAAGGTCTTACAATTAATGTCCATAATGATATTTTTGTGTGAATTTTACAATTTCCGGTTCAAGTAAATTGCGCACCGATTATTTGTCGGCCTTGAAACAGTTTCTTGAAAATGAAGTTGGAGTACGTAATATCACAAATTAGATTGACAAGTAACTTAATATTACTGGAGCTAATAAATATATTTTTTTTAACAAATGTAATCGTGCAAAATATCACAATATCAGGAATTTAAACCTGGATCTCTCTCATTCAGTGCAGGCAAAAAGTTTGTAATTTTCTTCTTTAAAATAGTTTTCAAGCTTCAAGTTTGGCGTAGGGATACTCAAATCCAGTTAGAAAAATCATGGAAGCTCTCAGGCAGCAGCATCGCGTCATTTGTGTGTAAAACCAAGTGATCATAAAATTACCGGATTCTGCGCGTCGCGACGGGAAAAAGTTTGCGATTTTGCGAGGCGAGCAAAAGGGCTTTTTACTTGTTCTTCCGAGTTCATCGAATGTTATCGGCGTCCTCTCGCGTGTCACAGAGCCATAAAAACCGGATCGACGATGCTTTTGCAATTCGCGCACTAACCACTGTGCGGCATCGAGCCCGTAACGGTCTTGCGTACTTAGCGAGTTTTTTGTCGTACGGCGTGTTATCATCGTACGATCGATCTCGTCTTTCGACAAAGCCGAGTCATAGCTATCTAGTCATATTATTTGAACTAGACAGGTGACTTTCAAAAATGTATACTTGTACACACACACACCTGATAAAAATTACTTATCTACGTAAATAACGGTTCTTTTTATAAAAAAAAAAAAAATGTAGAATTTGTTTGGAAAATATGAAATATATATTATTTTTACTAAGTAAACAGCGCGTGTTAAGAAATGAATGGTTTTGCGTGGATTACAGATGACACGCTATCGTATCAGGCACTACCTCCTTCGCGTTTTTAGAGCTGTGCACGTTGGTGCCAGGCCATAGCATGTTGGTACGTTTGCTTCGTGAAAATAATCCTGATGGTGCCGTTTTCATATAGCGTGAATCATTTTTCGCATTGTTAACGCTGAATATGCATTTCTTTTCATGAAGGTCGTACAATATGGACCTTACATAGTCAGTAATACTGTCTCAGTATCAATTTTGATCTGTGTGATTAATATTGATTATTGATTATATATACATATATATAAGAGAAAAAAAATAGTTGTGACAATTACAACTCTAAAATTTAAATAAGAACTAAAGTAGTATATCGAATACTATAAAAATATAGTATTATAAAGATATGTATTCAGTACTATTTCAGTTTTTATTACTTTGTAAAACTAATTGCTGTACTGAAATTATTATATAGAATTGTCAATTTAGTAGTTGTCGAAACTAAATTTTTTTCTGTAGAATGTTGACAGTGTCAGTGATCTGAACTTGATTCTCGAGCATCGGTATCCCCTATCACAGTGATAATGATACTCGAGAATAAAATTAATTCTACTTTATTAAATCTTAATATATATGTTTTTAAAACTAATACTTAGTAAATATTTAGTTACAATAAATAAATATTTATTTAATAAAAAATGAGTTAAATTAATGATACTAAATAAATGTCTATTTAGAATTATTCAAATAAATTTATTAAAATTTAGTATACAATTTTTTTCAGTATATAGAAAAAGAGTGCAAATATAAGAGAAAGAAAAACAAAAATAGAATGTGAGTTTTGTATTGAAGAATATGTAATAGATCCGCTTCTATGCAATTTTAAGATTATTGTATCTTAAAATTGTATTGATCGTAAAATTTATAGATGAGAGAGAACGTGGGAAATCTTTATTCTGTGTATATCTGATAATCTTGTGGATCTTAGAAAGAAAGAGCGCGTGAATGCATCATTACTCGTATGCATCTCACAAGTTAATCTCATTTGCGACGCCGGCGTCGCGAGGCTCGCAAATAAGCGGTCATTACCAAAGAGAGAAGATGATCTTGCGGTGAAAATAAGTCTGCGTGTACGCATCTCGGTGATCGTAAAATATGCTCCTCAACGACGCGGGGTAAATTCTTTCTATATGAAATTACAATAGTGTTTATTATTCCGCTTAGTTAATCCGCTTCTGTTTCGTTCCATTTAATTCGCTTGAGCGAGTCGAGTCGAATCGCGCCGCGTGCGACCGTTTTATCACCTCACACGTTCTCCGACGTGCCCTGACCATCCTTATATCCCGAAAGACAAAGCGTATACGGTATATCGTGAATGCACAGCGACTCGCGAGCATGGGCATGCGGTAGCACGGCAGTCGCGACATTAATAATTCAACAAAGCGCGCGCATGGAGTGGCGGGTTTAGGCTTCTGGGCGTTATAAATATTTAGATCGTCGCGAAGATCGCGCGCGTCCGTAAGAACAGAGTCGAAACGAGACGAAAGTGAGGAGATAGACGAATCAAAATTAAGGAAGGGAATTATTTGGAATTATTTTCGAAGAAATGAACACACTGAGATCACGCTATCATTAGTCAGCGTTGTTAGTCTCATTTTTGTTAGTTTAGTCAGTTTTAAATTGACATATTAAATTTGTATTATTAATTAAATATCCAGTAGTTTGCTTGGCTTTGATTTATTTTATCATTTTATTACATTTTTAAATAAGATTATTTAATTTATATTTTTAAATAAGATTATTTAACATTAAACTTCATTTTTTTTTACATTAAAATAGTTCAGTTGTCCTAGACCTTGCAACCTTATAAGTAAATATAAGAAAGTTCTTAATTATGAATTGATGAATTTTCATCCAGAGTAGTTAATGGAAGAAAAATATAAGTAGCATTTTATTAATTCATTAATTATCTTATTAATTTCTTTCTTTATAAATAAGTTTTTGAGTAAAATTACATTACTGATTATTGATGACAAGCGATTACCTTGCAGCTTCCTGTTAATTTCCAAGAATAGAACGATTACTCGGATAAATATAATAATTGTTGCAATTATTCTCTTACTTTACACACTACGTGGCAAAAAGGAATGCATTACTGTTATTATCGTACTATCGGCAGTTTTAAACTGGCTTTTGTTTTTTATCAGCGCGCGAAATCTATTATTTACAATCTTTTGTTTTCGAAAAATAATATTATCTCGTTTTTTAATTTTTAATTTAGCTTTTTATCGATGTTTGGATTATTTTTTGATTAAGTCTATTATTTTCTTGATTATATAAAAGTAAAGCAATTATATGTCAATTAAATCACTTATACATGTGTGCGTGCGCGCGCGCATGGTGTGTGTGTGTGTGTGTGTGTGTGTGTGCGTGTGTGTGTGTGTGTGTGTGTGCGTGTGTGCATATCGAATACATGTATGTGAATGTACATATTGAATGAGTTTTTTTATAATAGTCGCTTAAATATATATCTTTGAGGTATACATATGTGTATAACTTTTACTCTAACTTGATAAACAGACTAAATGGAATTGACTAGTCTTCAAAAATCAATAACAACTTTAAATCCTTTCAAATTGCTTTCTTTAGACTAAATAATAAATAAATATTAATTTCTATCTTTATAAAAAAATATCCTTTATATTTTCTGATATTTTAAACATTATTCTCATATAAATATGAACTTATTAATGAGATAAATAAGATACGTACAACTGAGCGATCAAATTTAGAAAATTATATTCTTTCCATTCGCATAAATTGTGATATTTTACATTTATTGCCGGTTGTAAAAATGACTTTGTAGTATACTTTTTGTGAAAGTCTCCCGTATGTGATTCGCTGAGTCTTGCGGTAAAGGCTATAATCAACTGCCGCTGATCGCGGTAAGAGTGCAGTGTTAATATCAAAACCTAAATGCAAAGTGTTACTCTGTGTAGGTTATATTTTGACCTAAGTGTTACCTTGAGACCATCATTAATCATGCAATAACAGGTTTGCAAAAATCACACATTAACATATATGTCCCGGATGACGGAAGATTTGAAAAAAATTCCGTTAACTGATCGACATATTATTTCTGCAATACGCGAGGGATAACTGTAACGCGTTATTGATCTGCTTATTTATTGATTTAGCAAAAAAGAACTTGGTGAATCAGGAATCAATTAACAACTTTATATCGGAAATAAGAAAGTGAACATAAGTTTTAAAAAAAACAGAAACAATCTTAAAAACCTTTTTCTTTTCATAGAGATTCTCTAACGGTATATCGCCGCGAGTATTACAATTTACAACTCGTCCGAGGCTTTTCCACGACTTACGCAATAAGAAAACGCGCGTATATGAAATAAACACGTGAATGTGTTTGCGCAATCGCGATAATGCACCGTGAGATCGAAACGAATTTCTTTCTCACTTGTATTGTATATATATATTAACGATAGATCTTTTATATTACATTACTACATCGCAAGCTTAACTGACGTATTATTACCGTATTGATTCTCTTATTCACGTAAGAGTGTATTTCTTATTATTCTTTTCGATATTTTATTCCTTCGTGATCCCTCGATAAATTGCTACCCTGACGCGACCTTTCTTATTTCTTGCGACCTCGGAACCTTGACCCAGACTTTCTCTCATGACAATCGATCAATCAAATTGTAAACTATCTGAACTATGATATTGATTAATTGCACAATCTTGTAATCCGTAAATAATAATTAATTAGTCGTGATGCAATTTTTAACTTGCATCGCGAAAGATTATCACATCCTACGTGCGATTAGGACACTCAGCATATTATTACTCGTAAACTGTTAAGTCAGCTGATCACTTCGAATAATCGGACGTTATTCAGCGATGCTAACGAAGCGGATTATAAATCTTGGCACTAAAAAACTGCTTACTTCCATTATAATTTCAGACACGTGTCACATATGATTAAGTATCGCACGCCGCATAAATAATTTTTCGTATTTGTAATATATTTGTAATAATTGTAAATTAAATTGATGTTGAAGTTAGTGCATTTTATAGATGAAAGTGAGTAATTGCGAAAGAGTCAATTATACAGTTAAATACTGATTTCCTCAAGGTTCAGGAATTACGGGTACTGCATTACCATTGCATAATGCTCAGTCGAACGATAATCTGCCAGTTATTACCGTACCGTTGAAAAGTGTTTCCCTATTAGAGGTGGCCTCTTATGTCGCTAACGTATTACATCCATCCGGCGTAAGAGCGTAAGATCGATCGAGGTACGTTATGCGGCGGTAAATTGAAGTTCAATACGGTCACGATAGAATCACTCGGCGAAATGTGCGCTTTTGCCGCGTCATAATCTGTCTTTTTGCCGCGTGCAATTTCATTTCCTCTTTCTCTGATCGATGTCGATCATTTCACTTTAATGCAACAGTACTTTCTGAGTTTCACCCACGTTTGTTTTATAGAGGACAGAATCTGTTGAAGGAAAATGATTTTGTTTATAGAGAAGATTTTTCTTTGTCTTACTGCACACAGAAAAATATATATTGCAAATAATAATTACTTGTTTCAAGATTTCAAAAGTCTGTATATCCGCAAATTTTGTAAAAGTTTATAAATCGAATTTTTTAAGAATATATTTTGAATCCTGCACGATAAAAACGATTTTGCTGAAGTATCTAAAAATGTAAGTAAGTATACATCTGAAAATAATTTCATTAGATCATCAAAATAATTGCGTAGGAATCTCAAGCATAATGAGTAATGCTGTATAAAGTTTTAACGTTCTAGCAATCAGTTTGAGCATCCTACATAATTATTTTAATGGTCCAATAAAATTATTTTTAGATCTGTATTTAGCTAAATTTTTACTTCAGAAAAACTGTTCTCTCTGTGTAATAATTACATAAGTTTAACTAGTACTTGAATCAAGATTATTAAAACAAATTCATTTTGCTTATTATATAAAGTTGCTTCTTCTATCAAGTTTGTAATATTCTTTAAAAGAAAATTCTTATTTTTAGTATATATTAATGAATTTTTTAAAAATTTGTAATAAGTATTACAATATTATTATCAAGAAAATATTCTTTATTAAAGATAATTGTTAAAAGAAAGAAAGTAAATTCCATAATCACGTTTCTTAGCAATTGAATAATATTTTTCTGCGTGATGGCGGTTAGAAGTATTTTCTTTATAATTTATCCATATTTTTTATAATTTTTTTTCTTTTACTTTCAGGTGCTTCATAGACTAAAGTAACATCCTTGGAAGAAAGTAGACTATCATTCGGAAAATCATTTAGAAAATTTTGCGAAAAGTTCGGCAAAATAACGTATGCGATAATAATGTAAAGGAAAATGTGATTCTCGGTTAGTGATTACTGATTACGTTGATACAGAAAAAAAGCAAGAAACAAATTGTAGATAATAGAAACCGTGATAGTAAAATAAAGAGAAAAAGAGATAGAAAAGAAAGAGAAAGATGAGCACTATATAAAAGGATACAGAAATAGAAGAAAGAAGAGGAGAGACGCATTGCGATCGCATCTGATCAAGCTAAAACGTTCTCTTAGTCGATCGTTTTCTCTGTGGAAGGTACGTCAAAGAATCGTCCTCTATTCCCATCGGTTTGCCCTCCCTGAACTCGAATCTCGATAGATCGCTTCGACGCGGCAGCCGACGCCTCCTGCCTACTTTCTATCGCCCTGAAACGTATCCCGAGGTGCACCTCGCCTCGGTAAAATCCTCCGAGAAACGAGTTTTACGGCCGATTCTCTCACGGCGAAACGCGACGAAACGAGCGTAATTACGCGAGGATAGTACCGCGCGCGCGATCTACTCTCGCACGCTGCCTTCCTTTTTTCCTTCGCCCCCTTTCTTTCTTTGCTGCTAAGAGAAAGAAAGAACTTCGGGAAACGGGAACATCGGGAGTGCCGTTTAATCGGCCAACACAATCGATCGAGTCGAACGATTGATTCGGCGAAGACGTGATGTTAGAATGACTATTCGTTCGATAGAGAGATTATCGCGACGATTTCATTATCGGTTTAAAAAATTCAGATAAGGACAAGATTGAAACGAAAGATTATATTTATTTTCGTAAAAAATTACGTATAAAAGAGATTTGAGAGATACAGAGAATTAAATTAAAGAGAAAATTATCCGAACAGAATAATCGTAATTAGCGATTGACCGTGTTCTCGTTTGTGTTGCGTTTCGCTTGTAGACACAGAACAATGAGTCGATTCGCACTGTTGAATTCACATTGTCAAATTACATTCAATTTGAATTATTTTTAATTATTTCTAAAGGTCACCACTTCTCCTATTCAATATATCGTTAATTTAATTAAAACAATGGAATTAAATAATTTAATTTAAACAAATGTATTAAATTATATTTAATTAATTTAGTTTATTAATTTAGTTTATTATTAAGTGCATATGTTAATAAGGACGTCACTTACTTTAAAACTATCCATAGAAATATATATGATTTACATTATATTTGATATACATGGAAGTTAAAAATAAAAAATATTATTTAATTTGAAGGATTAGCCTACCTTGCTCCTTTGATAACAGTGCACGTGCGAGCGATCTTTGCAATCGAGATTAAAATAAACAGGTCTTTTGATGGTACTATTTCCTCTTACAGTTGACGATTACAGTTTCGAGGGAAGATTGCTCGACGAGCTCGCAAAATAGGCGAAGGTCTCTCTGCGAAAAAGAGAAAAGGCGAATTGGAAGGAAGAAAAGTGTAGATATCCCGCTGGTCCATCGCACACTGTTTATCCTGGGAATCGAGCCGAGCGCCCGGGCGCCTCGATACTCCGTGCGATTGCTTTCAAAGACGAAAGAAGGATTCTGCAAGGATCGGATAGAAGGAAAACAACGTGCGCGACGATACAAGAAAAGAGAGATGTATCGAGAACCGAGCAATTCGTCGGGCAGCGGCGCCTCTACTAAAGGCGACGAAGTCGAGCTCGTCAGTAGATTCCTGGCGCCGCTCTGCGCCAGAGACGAAGCGGCAAGGAACATCGCCTTGGCCGCGGCCAGGACCACCGTCGAAGGATGGCTGGGTGGCGTCAGCAGCCCAAATCGCTGGGAGGACGCCGGCGACATCGAGGACATCAAGACCGCAAGTGGGAAATTTTCCAGTTCTCAGGACGGAAGGTGAGTGTTTTATTATTGTAGAGTAGTGAGATTTGGTTATGAAAATAATGTGCGAATTTTGGACATAATTATATCAAATTGATAATTAAATCAAATCGATAATTTGATGTGCAAGTGGATAATTAATTTGTAATCAAATAAGTAAGTTAAGGACCGATACGGTCGAGGCTAGATCTTGGCCTAATATTTTTATATGTCAATTCTAATTTCATTTTCCAGTTTACATACTGTGCGCCGCTTACTATCTGTCGAATTTTTAAGATGCTAATCTTTATCAAATCGACGATTGATTTAATTAATATTGTTATAATATTGTTTCAGCTTTAGTTTACGATTGCATTTCAAGTCCGACAGTACCGGCGGGGCAGTTCATATAATTGAAAAATGATTTAGAATTTACATATAAAAATTATTAATTATCAAGATCGAGCCTTGTTTATTTTTTTTCCTTATTTAGTTATATATAGCGGCCTACATTAACTTATTATAATTTGATTAATTTTTGCTTATTTTTTATTGAATTTCAATGAAAACTTTATTGAATTTAAAAGAAAAATTTACATATGCTCGTTGATAATAATTATTGATTTGATTGGATAGTGTTAAATCGTAGTATTTTAATCATGATTATATAAAGTGATCTCTAATCTTGAAACTATGTAAACATTCGTTGTTAAACACCGTTATCCATTTGTGGAAACATTGTTAAATGTTTAGATTTAATTGATATGTTACGATGAACATTTTATTTTCGTTTTATTGAATGAATACGGGCATAACGCTAAAGAGCATTAAAATTATACAATTTGTTAAACAAGCTTGTTTACCGGTATCAATTACCTGGACCATTGATTAACAATTAATCAATTAATGGTTATCAAATAACAAATAATATATGCGGTATATTGTGTAATAAATACTTCCTAAAATCTCGTTTCGCATATCATAATTTCGATTGAGCGAACATATTTAATCGGAGCAAACATTTTGTTCCATGCTCTCTCTCGGCAAATTATTGGTCCTGGATTTAATATCAGCATTCAGTCACGCAAACACGTAAAATCCGATGCGAATGCGGTATTTAAATAATCACGGCGGTTCATTAAAATGTGCACGTTATCAGGATTAATAACAAGCACGGAAGAGTATTATATTTAAGCGTAACTATAAAGACCAAACGCTGGTTTTCTGCAGTTTTTTTTTTTTTTATAAAATTCATACACTTTGTTTCCGTTTCAACTTACTAAAATTACAAAGCATTTCTGGCAGGATGATTCTAACTTTTAAATAATATTGAGGGAAAGTTGATAATAGATTACATAATGTTAGAAATCAAACGAACAAAATTAAAAATAATTGTATTGAGAAAGTCATATAAAAAGAAATGTTTCGCGATGATCAGAGATGATTGCTGTTTATCAAATTTGGACAAATCTGGAATAGTGATTTTATTAACTACAATAGTGATTTTATGAAAACGAGCAGTAATTTATCTTCGTCTGATTTCATTGTTCATAACTCATCATTGAACGAGGTCATTTCAAATTACTTTGTAAATGATTGCTGCTATTACGACTTCAGTAATGAGAAAAATAGCGTCTCCTCAAAAGATTTATAAGCAAGACACGTGCATATTCCCGTTATTGACCTCTAATCGATAATATTCATGTTTGGTTGAAGATACGATATGAGCATCGAACGGTCGCCGACGAGATCGTCGCCGAGAAGTGTGCAGCAGCAGCAGCAGCTATTGCACGACACGTTTCGGACGGAAGGCTTCTTTCCGCAAAGCATCAATGACAATCCACCTCCGTTCCTCGAGGAGAACAATCCGGAATGTTCGTTCGACTGCGTGGATGGTCGTCTTTTAAACGAAAGGCGATTTCGCGAGCGATACGCCAGCGGCGACGGCGTCGAGAGTTGCAGGTCCGGTCATTCGACGTCTTCAGACGAGGGTAGTAAGAGTTTCTCAAATATTGAAGGTAGATGCCCGCGCTTCGGCTCGAATGGCGAGACCGAGAGGAAGCATCCTGGTTCATCGTCGAGCGACAGATCGACAAGCGATGACTATTGCTCTGGCAGAACGAAGAACAATTACGTAAAGGTGAAGGGCGCTAAGCAGAAGCAGCTGGAAGATGACGAGCTTGATGCGGATACCCGAGTGTACGGCAAAAGTCCGAAGTTCGATGACAACCTGAGCGGCCTCGCGTCATTCGACTGTCGGAATCTGAACCGCCGAGCCAAGATTGTCGCCAGCGGCGACCTGCTAACGCACGAACAGCGCCGATACTACGACGCCGGCACCGACGACGACGTCTCTTTCAATGACAGCGAGGCGGCGCGCAGCGACGGGGTTGTCTTTAATACTCTCGACGGTTTTGAAAACGAGAACGATCTACCACCTTTCTATCATCAGGATATGAACTTGGAGAACCGCGAGACAGCGGTCTATGATGACATACCGGAGGATTCTCGCCGGACGCAGCAAGACTATTTGCGCAAGAACGATGAGAGGAAGTTTAGTGCCGGTCAGATCAAAAGGCCGCTCTCGCAGGACGAAGACGTGTCTTCGAAGAGTGGCCGGGTGCTCGAGAGCCCTGAAGTGACACCCGGCGACGTCGGCAGGATGCTGAATCTTGGTAACGCTTTGGACGGACCCAGACAAGCACAAGCTAACAAGTATCTCAGCCTGGTGACATTGCATCTGCCGGTGATACTGAGGCTCAGCGTTAATTGTCCCTTTCAGAACGTTAGAATCAAGTGTGCGGAGATCCTCCAGATGGTTAAGGTAAATGAAAATTATTTCGGATTTATTTCGGAATATTGGATTTGGCTAATGCGCCAAATAACGTCTTTCGTGTTTAAATAAATCTGCGTTAACATTAATTGGCAACTATCTTAAATTAGATTTCGAGGTTAAAGCTATTTTATACTACAGTATTATATTTTGAAATAATTATTTTTTTATTTGTTGTTTTAGGTCTAGTCATATTTTTAATAGAAGTTTATTAAAAAAAATTTTTTAGAATCTATTAATTTTCTTTTAGAATCTATTAATTTTCTTTATTTAAATTTTGAAATTAATATTAGTTTTCAGTTAATTCAATTTGCTTTCATGAAACACAAATATTATTCTTGTCTTATGTGTTGAATCTTTTAGATTTTAAGAGGTGCAGTAAAGCAAGCTGCAAAAGACGGCTTATCATTATTGTCCGTGATTATCTATGTGTGTAGTCTCCGACGGGAATTAAATATCGCACTGTGTGCCGTGAGTCAGAGCACACAGAGACATTCCGACATTCCGGAAGAGAAAAAAATCTTTGCGAAACGACCGATGCGAAAGATAACGGATAGCCTAGATGTGTCGTCGTTCAAAATTTCGCTCGTGAAATCTTGGGAGGACAGACGTTAGCATAGTTGTGAAGTTTACACTCTTGCGTGCACTCGGCCGAAATTCTTTCGTAACGATTCTATTGAAGTTTATATTCCGAACTCGTCGTTTCTCGCTGAGTATCCACGTTTCAAGTTTATTAGACAACATGAAGCAAAGTTGAAAACGTTATAGTCGACCAAGATAAGGATACTGTATATGCGGGATATTTAAAAAATGTCACACCTGTCTCTGCTGGACGAGCTCTCTATTTTTGTGAAAAAAAAAACGTAAAGTTATTGTCAGTTTTTATGGCAAATAAAAATTGATTATTATAAGACTTTGATTATTATTTATTAATTAATTTAAAGTTAAGGGATAGAATTATATGATTCTATTTTTGTTTGAACCTTAACAAAATTACAGCTTTTCTAATTTCAGGACAGTTCGAGTCTTATTTATAATTAATTTTATTTTTTGTTAAAATTAAGAATTTAATTTAAAATAAAAAAGTTACGATATATTATATGATTCGTATTTTAACTTCCTTTAAAATTATAACCATTTTAGTTTAAAAAAGTTTGAATCTTGTTCTTAATTAATTTTAATTTTTGTTGAAATTGAAAATAAAAGCAGGACTTATTCATGTAATTTTGTAGCAATCGCCATTTTCTTTAGCTCGAAATTTCGGTACTTCTAGCTCAGGCGGAGCAAATGCAATAATTCTGAGATACCCTGTATACATTCTGCAGCGGAATTGAAATTGTCCAGAATATTTCAAGCTTTATCTCTCCAGCTTTGCGGTAATTTATCCGAGTCCTTCGTGAAGAGTAACTGCCGAGTGCGATTCTTATGCTGCTGTGACTCTGTATCTCCACTTTTAATGTGCCGCTACTTTATGGTTCCTTTAATAAATAAACTATTGTGTTTCGCGTTAGAGAGTAGCTATTTGGGCTTGCAATTGAAAGTAACCATTGTTTGACCTTTGGAATAAAATTTCACTTCTTTGGAGAAAAAATTGTACTTAAATATGTACTTTGATCTCACCTTAGTGCAATTAGTTTCGAGATATCTTGAAAATTTAACTATAATAAGACTAGAGGTGGACAGTAGTTGATGACTGGACAAAAAATGATTACCTTATGAAATTATTATCTTGAAATAAGTTCGAAAATGAATACGTGGGAATAATCTGACGAAGGATGTGCTTATGCATAAAAGATAAACCAGAGTAACCGTTGACTATATATTAATGGACTTGTTTTGACTGGTTATTTGGGGAGGCGTTTGAACTGCGGCCTAAAAATATCTCGTACCTAGGCAGTTCGCGGTTAAAGCAACTTTAGCCTATCGCAGAGTTGCTCTTTCTGAACCTTCAAGTTCTATGCCGGTCATTAATCTTATTATGGTGGCAGTTAATCTTTTTCCGTGGAAAGAATTACCACGAGAATTGATCTAATTTATGCAACAATGCAGTCATTCAAGAAAATATCTAACAATATTGGCGATATAATTTTATGCATTGCAAGTTCCTGTATAAAGCAAGCAAACGGTCTCATATCATAAATATTTTAAATCGAGATGATCGTGTAAAATAAAGGACATTTAAAAAAATGTTTCTGGCCAACAACTTTGGATTATTTTAGTGTCATTTGTTTTCTCGAACTTTCGCAAGAACATCGCGCGCAAAGTAATATATTCGGGCCTCATTCGTTTCTGGTAGTAAGATGAAAGTAGATCGTAAAAATAATCGCCTATCTTTGAATTTTCCAGATCAAAGAAACATACCATATTTCTTTGTTGTTTTTTTAAATATTAATTTTAAAAATAGTATGTTATATATGGGTCACTCTGATTAGTATGTGAATTGTGAAAGTTTGAAAAAAAGATATGAATATATTTCCTGCACTATAAAGTTTCAATTTGTATGTGAATGTTTATTATTAAGGTGCATTTGTAATTCTATTTATTTTTTTATAATACTAGTCGACAAAATTTTACTTTTTTTATGTACTTTTTTAATCTGGTAGAATGTTTTTTATAATATTTTTTTGGGTTAGGTTGATTGGGTTGAAAGTTTGTCAAATTATGACTGCAGAATTTTTTACAGTAATATGCATTTAAAAATTCTTTTACTCATATTTTCTTAGACATAAATAAATTATTCAAAGGGAATAGCTACTGAATTTAATATGATTTTCTATTCGTTAAACGGCTTCTAACAAAAAGAAATTAATTAATTGAGAAATAATCTTATTTTTAGTCAAAGCAGATCTTAGGGTTTAAATTTCGCACTAAAAATCAGATCTACTTTGATTGAAAATAGGATTATTATTTTTCTTAATTGCTTAATTTTTGTTTGTTTAATTTAATTAAGAAAAAGATTCTGTATGACGAGCTATTATTAGTAAAATATAAGTTTTTAAACAAATAAAATATGTCGGTTACAAAAAATTAGACTATCTAGAATAATTCTAACCTCATTTTCAGAATCAGTATAAAAAAATACATAAGAGTCAGCTAAATTTATCTATTTAACAAATGATCTTAAATATTGTCTTAAATAAATTATGTTGAATTAAAAGTGTGAAACAGATGGATATGGGATAAGGATGACGTGTCAATTTAAGGGATATTTCATCTGTTAATAGCAAGATAAAAAATGTAGATTACACACGTAGACACGAATAGTATCCGCCGCTCTGTTCACTGATATTGTCACACTCGAGGCTGATCGATACGACTTGTGTGTAAAGCTTTATACATAGTGTAGAACAATTTTCAGGCACGAAGCCGGCAGGAAGTCAGGAAAAGAAAAGAAGTTTTATACATAAAACACAGTGCTTCATATCGCGACATCGATAATCGCGTATAATTTGTGAAATATCTTTAATTATTCTACCTCTTTACATACAGTCGAATATCAGTAGACAAAAATATTCTCCTAACTTTTATTTTTTACTAACGTAGAAGATAAAATATATTATTTGCAAATATCGAATTTCAGTCGTAATATAATAATTTTATTAATGAACGAACACTCGGGAAATTCATATCTCGTATCAAATATTAATCATTCTAACTAATAAAATATTTTTTAAATGAAGATATAAAGCATTACCAGTTATAACGCAATTAAATTAAAGCAATTATTTGATTCCATTCGTTGTTGATTCTCTCAGTCTTTCATTTTTAATTTAAATACAATTTTTTTTTACGTAAATATAGCTGTTTTTAAAGAGAGATATTTTAATTAATTACAGTCGGAAATGGAGACGATAAAAATAAATATTTTTTCTCATCGTGAAAAATGTTCTCATCGTGTTAAATTGTTCGCCGAATTGCTATATTTATTCTAATATTATTTTTATTGCAGAAAATATTTTAATCTCATTAGTTGTCGCAATGATTTAAAAAAAAAATTTTATAAAAATTAAAAAAAATTTTTCGCGGTCTATAGGTAAAGTTATACAAAAGATTCGCCCAACGTGGGGCTCGAACCCACGACCCTGAGATTAAGAGTCTCATGCTCTACCGACTGAGCTAGCCGGGCTGTTGATAGAGTGCTTCCTTTTTGTATCTTTTCCGAGTGAAATTAGGCATACAGATGATTAATGTTCTAATATATACTGCCAGTATTATAAAAATCTATAGTATACGTAACATGAATTATTAGATTTTTAATATTCGTGAATAACTGAACGCAGTCAAGAAAATTTGTTCGAATTGAAAATTTATTCGAAATTAGGCGCACGAATAATAAAATTAAAAATTTGTTTTTTTTGCAGGAGAGAGGACTTCCAGTACCGGTGCCCGCCTTTGATGGACCTAGTGCCTTCGTCCCTCTCTCGGAGGTAAGTATCTTTGCATGTCATCAATTGCTTTTGTAGATTAGTATGCCAGCTTGTGTTTATGGCCGGTCTAATGAGCGTTTGATAACGTTAATCGAGACATAACTTGTTTTTTTGGATCCGATTATATTTTTGAAAGGAAACGAAGATTCGAACTGCGATAGTATTATTATAATTAATATTTGTATTATAATTAATATTTGTATGGTTTTAATGGGAATTTCGATACGGTTTTGATGCATTAAATCACTTAATTCGTCATTGATTCAACATTACGGTTATCTTGTGCGAAAATATGATTTTCAATTCGATATCACATTCGCCTAAAGTAGCATGTACTTTAAGATAAATAAGAGTGAACATCTTATTAGATAGTAAAGCGATGGTAAAAACTATTCAGAATACAATCACTCTTATTTGTAAAGATAAATTTGTAAAGATCACGTTTATAATATAATTTTATGATTATTATTATTATTATGTAATTTATTTAGAAATATTTTATTTTTAACTATGCTATCTATTTTAATTTGCTACAATGTCATAAACACTTTTCTTGATTAAAATCGATAAATGGGATTTCGATGAATGTAATAATTGTTGATACAGATAATAAATCTGCGGTAATTCTTATTAAAATGTGGTTTTCCTGTATTTATTTTTTTTTTCATTAGAGATCGGCACGGTTAGTTTATTGTACTCGCGATCAGTCACGACAAAAAGTGGGACGTGAAAAATTGGTTGATGTTGCTGCGAAATCTGGGCCACCGCGTTAACGCTCGTAACGTCAATGATTTCTCCAGCTGATTGGCAATAGTCGGTAATGAGTCGACTGATGCAGACGATTAGCGCACGTATACCGGGTATTAAATCGATAATACTCAGTTGCTCTCAGTGACCTTTAATTTATTTTAATTATTTGTAAGTATTGGTTGCTGAAATGCATTTTTTGCACTTTTTGTCTATGAAGAAAACTACATTGCCGATCGAGTTGATGCACGTATAATCTTACAGAGATGAAAAAAATTTTTATAAGTTATTTTTATTTTTGAAAAACTTTTATTTATATTTATAAAAAAAGAGTTATAAAAAAATTATAATTAATATGTAAATTATCTAATTTTTTATTTTTTTATTTTCTATAATTTTTAAAGTATATTTATTAGAATTGCGAATATTAATACAAGAATATTGTTATTTTTAATTTCTCACTTAATTTTATTTTGCAAGAAATTGAATTTCTTTATTTTATCAATGTAGGATTAGAGGAAAGAATATATCGGTTGTTTTAATCGATTGACAGGTGGCGCCAATGATCAAATTATTCGCGCGGTTCTAAACAGTATTGTAATTAGCAATTGTATAGGTTAATGCTGTTTAATGAAATTGGAACATTCTCAAATAATGAATTTTTGTGTTTTAAAAAATGGTTATAAAGTAAAGTAGTGTAGTTTTCAATGATGTATAACAAATTTTAATTAATAATCTAAATTATTATTGATGTCTGTTATTATAATAATAATCCTTTGTTGCTATGAATTGCAATGTATTTTCAGTAATGACACTCGAATCGCATTTTACGCTCGAGAATTGCTGACGCAATGTGCTATGCGTTGCACACATTAACACGAAACTCATTTTGCAATTTATTTTATGGCTACTAATAAACAAGTTTATCGCGATCTATATTTCAAAAGAGATCGGGCTCTTGCGATCTATGTTATTATCGGATATAGTATTATATAATGCGATAATTTATGGATCATAATATTGAATTTTTTTACGCGATCTCATGGTATTTAATAAATGCTATCTCAGTTTAGATAAGATTATGAGTCGCATCTGCTGATGCGTTTGCATTAAGTAAGGAAGAAATGTATCAGTTCAAATTATCGTGTAAATGTGCATCGAACGCGCGATTATCCGCACGTGCTATATATATATATATTGATATGTGATTTTTTTCGATATGTGAAAGAAAATAAAAATATGCTGCCATTCATAAATATCATCATTTCAATTATGATCGATTGCAGCATCGCAGAATTAGAAACAGTGCGTCTTGGAAAATGTGAAACTAATGTGTGAAACTAATATTCTTGTTTCGTTAATCTCTTTTTAACAAGAAAAGCACTACGATATTTATTTTTTTTTTCTAATAAAATCTCGTAATCTTTACAATCTTTATTATAAAAAAAAAGTGATTAAAATGTGTTCTCTGAAATGCAATTACCACATTTCTGTAATAAATCAGGTAAGTGTAAATAAATACATAATTTTCTACAAACAAATTGCACACGATGGTTTCATTCATGTACAAAAATCGTGATACTTTAAAAAAATCGTGATACTTTAAAAAAATAGTTTTGTAGAGGTATTAATTTTTTATTTTAGAAAAAATATTTTTATGACGATATTATTCTTTACATATATAATATAAAAATTATGAAGTGTGCACATTACTATACATATAAGAAATAAACTTGACTTGACTAAAAGATAGCAAAAAAAAACGTAATTTGAAAAACTTTATGTAGGAGGTGAATTATTTATCATGAAAATATTTGGTTTAATGATAAAAATTTTTTTATCATTAGGTTCTTTGAAAAGAAAATATCACAATTTTTCAATTAAATGATAAAGATCTCTCTTACGAATAATTCAATTTCTCGGATATAATTTTAATTTAACATAAAAAATCTTTCTGACATGATTTATTGCTTATTGATTCGTCTGTCATCTTTATGTTATCCTGTACGTTCTCCGCGTCACCGAACACGAAATAACTATCGATCATCGAGAACTTAAATATGAAGCGATGATGTATCGTCATTCGGTCATTTTTATCATTTTCTTCAGATCTGTGCAAGATCTTACTTGTATAACTGACACGCGATCCATTTGTCATGTGTGCAATATCATGCTCGCGATATCATGCTCGGCATTCTTGAATGCGAGCAAGAATAGGTATTGCAGAAAGAAACTGCATAGTAGATTATGTAAATGCATGATGCTATTTGAAGATATTAACTGTAAAAATTCATTTCGCAACATATTGATTACGAATGTATTTTTGTCACGCATATATAGAGGTATCATGTTACTATTTTTACTCTTTATAATATTCCAAGGATAACGTTGCAACTTATGGATTATATTTCTTAGTTCTTATTTCTTTCGCTTTTCTATAAGAAATTTTATTGTCCTATTTCGACACTTTTATTGAATCACTCGGAAATATCAGATTCTCTCTTCTATAACTATCTCACATCCTTGCAGGTCAATTTCCAAGGAATATTATCGAACGCGTTCTATTTTATAGTAGTTCCCTAGGTATTGAGGAACCGGTACTATGTATCGAGAATAAACGAAGTTTCACTTTATCCGGAAAAGCGATAGTAGCTGCCGCATAGCGCAATTTGGTCACTATTTCTCGAAACCGAATACGATGTGACCTAAATTTCTGACACCACAACCAATTTGCGCGTCATGTTGCAGAAACATTCGAAGTTTTTTTTGTGAAAAATAGAACGCGAGGGGTAAAAGGAGGGGATAAAAATTAACGGGAATCTTGACCGGGTCAATGAATATTGTTCCTTGGTCAAGCGATTGCGAATAACTCGTACATGCTTTATATAGAAGCTCCATTAAAGTCCGAATTGAATCTTCAATCTCATTTGTTTTCCTTCGTCTCACAATCTGCGCAATCTCGCTGATAACGCACTTACGAAGACAAACGACAAATGTCCCATATCTGCGATCAATATCTGTTTTATATTTCCGATTGTTAAAATTGCATCACTTGTTTTTCGTTCCAAGACGTACGTTCAATAGTACGGATTTTTCCTGTTTAGCATTTATTTCTCCAATACATTATTTATATTCACTACATATTAAATTTATTCAAAATTTATTAAGTTTATTAAGTTCTTCATTTTATTTCTATTAACGTTATTTTTTTCCTTTGTGATAAGTGACTATTAATTGCGTATTGGAGCATGGTATTCAGCTCGCTTAACTTAAAGCCCACAGCATGCAAGAGCCCTTTGCCGTAAAGGGTTAGCATACGGTTTATTCCGTTAATGATATTTATATTAGCTCCTAATTAATTCCATTTTGACATTTCGATATGTTGTATATAAAATTGGAGATATATATACATCGCTCAATGTAACTGAAGATTTAATGAGGATATCATTAATTTTAGAAATTATTAATAGGGAGTTATTAAAATAACGATTTATGAAAGTTCTATAAATATATATTTTTTGTAAAATATTTAACATTTTTTTTCAACATTGAGGTTTTATTAATTGATAATGCCTGTTAAATTATTTGTTTTTCTCGACGCAAAAAAAAATTATACATATTAGAATACTACAAAAAATTGGTCATATTGTTCAAATGGTTTCTATCTGACGTCATCTTTATCTATATATGATTACCTACAGGTCGTTGACATCGCGCCTCGTCTTCTTTAATGCGTCAATTGTCGTCGGTGCTCGCGTGCATTTATCAATTTGACGTAATGGTTCCTATGAATAGAAGGTAGCAATTGCTTTAATTTCATGATCCGACGTTTTGAAAGATCCCGCAGAAAAGCGATGGACGCGACGACAATAGTGACTATCTTACCTTGTTCGCGAATTATCTTCTATTTCTGCTCTCTTCGTACTATCATAATGCGTAGGAAATAAAGTTAAAAGTTGAAAGTGATATTCTCTTTTCCACCAAAGTTACTATTCGTTGTGTATGCATTGTTTAAAGTTGCAGCTCGTTTCGGCGCGAGGTGCAGCAACACGGAATCGGCATGTCATGTGCGCTGCCGCTTAATTATGTTACATCTAGTTGCGAAACCAATAAACCGTCGTCAAAGCAATTTCCATGGCAACTATGAAACGTTGCTACAGAATTCGGAATCGTAATTCGCTCACAATAACTGCAAATGACAAATCAAGCTGTGGAATTACGGTATTATAATTTTCGTTGCGACATTTAATCCGAAGTTCATTTTCAGTTCATTTCGTTTTTATTTCCACGGGGTTGCTAATGTAACATTTTTTTTTTCCGAGGAGAGTTGATTAGAAGTTTTCCTTTAGTCGATTAATTTACTGAATGTTTTTTTAACAAAAGAAAACGTTAGAAAAGTGTTATGTAAAACTTTATTTTTTGGATAGTTATTACATAAGTTATTTAGAAACAGTAAACTTATACAAATAATATTTTATAAAGTATTGAAAATGCTGTTGATTACATTAATCAATGATTTTATTAAATGTGTAAATTTGGTTAATTTTTATGCTAATTCTGAAAATGGGATTAGAATTTATCTTACAGGCTCTAAATTTTTTATAACTGACATATCTCTTTTTAAAAACTTATACTTTCGTTAATAACAGCTACAAAAAAGTTTTTTCTTTCAACTCTTAACATACATGATACGATGATTTTCCTATTCTTTTATTATACTGGTCATTTGTGTCCTCGATTAATTTTCACAAATATACAACTTACTTTAACAAATATACAAAAATTATACTCTTACAATATTTTAACTAACTAATACTTTAACATCTTTAGAAAGAATTTATAAAGTGATGTACTTTTTTAAAAAAGAATTATATATAAACATCATAACTAATTACTTAATGCTTCTGGTTTTTCGAAGAAAAGAAATGTGCAAGACACAAATAACCCAGTCATATTTACATGTGTGTTAATTAAAATAATTTATTTTTGTTTAAAGTTTTTTATAATACTATGAATAGAAAATCATTAAATTTAATTCTATTTTATATGAATCATTTATTTCTAAGAGCAGAAGAAATAAATAGAGAGGAATTTTTAAAAGTATGTTACTCAAAAACTTTGCTCTCCTTATAAATTTGACAAATAAATTTGAAATCAGCATAAGAAATACTACTACATAAGAAACACCTTAATAAATCAATTTAACATAAAAAAAAGTGAAATTTTGTGACCTACAGTACTATTATGTATGACATAATGTATGTTGAACTTAAGCATTGTGCCTTCGATAAATCGATAAAAAATGAGTGTTAGAAGATAGCAAAAGAAGATAGCGTCTCTCAAGCTAATTTTTAATATAACGTAAACAAAATATATGCAAAGGCTCTAGAGCTTAGTGAACGAACACTGACGAAGTTTGAAATATTCAATGACATTTATGCGATGCGTCGCAATGCTCTCTCGTAGGGTATACACTTCGCAAGCTTTTTCTGGCTGGTAATTTTATTAAAAAAATATTGCGCCCGGCTGCGGCATAATTTATCAAAGATGTAACGATGTTAGTGCGCTATGTAACACAATTATACACGCGTTTATCGGGACGCCAGCATACGTAATGACTTTCTCTCTTTCTCTCTCTTTCTCTTGCGGATCTCTCTCGCCATTTTTCGCTGTCGACGATATCATTGACACGAAATAGATGCACGCAGTAGCGAGGAGATAACGCGGAAAAAAGGGTCAACAGTCAACGGAATAGTGAGATATTTCATGTAAATTTCACTCGACTTTACGAAGTCCATGCGCTGCTTCGAAGGTCTCTGCGCAAATAAATATCCGTCGCAAGTGCAATACCTATGGAAATATTACGTTGAGCATATGTTCAGTAGCGAATTGAAAATGAGTAGGATATTTGATACCTTTTGTGTCCGCATTCATTTGAATACCTTCTATTATTGAAGTCTTAGCAAGATGTGGGTCGGCATTTAATATTTCATCCTCGTTTTCAAAGATAATTTTATTAATTTTATTCTAAAATTAATTCTGATCATTAAAATGTTATAGATGACATTTTTTAGAAAATTTGAAAGGAATTGAACGGATTAAATTAAGTCTATTTGCATAAGAGCTGTTGTTTTAAGAAACTTATCGCATATTATTGAAAAAATATCGAGTAAATGATTTAGGAAATACTTTTTAATTTGATATTGAAAAGAAAGTATATAATCTCTCTAGAATGATATTAGAATGATGCTTTATCACTCCCGTGTCGATTACCTCTTCGCGTGTGGCTTTATGTTACTTCTTAGATTATTATCGTAAGAGAATTGTTCACAATCTCTTTCTACCATAATTTAATTATTACTGTGATAGAAATGTCAATTCTGTCGACATTAATATATGATATCGATATCGATCGAGATGATGAATGACTTTTACGTTTTCTTTCCCAATTGCTCTTATAATTCTTTCGAGGTAATTATAGTTTCAAGTAAATGGTCTATTAATAAAAAGTAAGATATATAAGATAGATTTGAAACTATTTAGTAATAAAAGACCAATATTGTGGTAGCAGAGACATAAAATTGTTTTTCGCAACAACAATTTGATTAGAGGTTTATTTGCTTAAAATTTTTGATGTTAAAAGCTTACAATTAAGAATGAGCTGGAAACTGAATTTTTATTTAGATTTCTATGGATATGGATTGAAGTATTGAAATATTGTGGTTTATTATTAAAATCAAAATGACATTATTAATTCGACAAGACATTAATCAAACTCAATGACGTGAATGTTACTGACTTAATCATTCCCAAGAGAATATTTCTTCGGATTGTAAATCACTAAGAGTATCATTGGCCTCCTTGTCGTTAGGAGTAATGTTTCATTCGCTGTTATACTTTCTGCGGGTGGCCGAGACCCGAGCTAAAACATAAGTTCTCTTTATGGAAGGGTATTGTTTGAGTTCCGATTTCTATCGTAACGACAAACATGGACGTCAGTTTACCGAGGAATTCGATTCACAATAGGATCGATTAGTCGAAGTCTGATACGCTTCCGATATTATGATATTACTTCTTATCACTTAAGTTATCACTTTTGTTATTATCGTTCTAATTACTTTTTTTAGTTTTGTAATGATTTCATATCGGTAACGAATACTTGTCTGTTAATTATCCGTTATTTAATTCTTCAAGGACAGATTACGAAATAAAGACAGAGTTTTGCAATTTGCAATAAATTTTCTGTTTGAGAGATTAAAATTTGATAAATGAGTTAAGTACCTTGCGACATTTATGTCTCATTTTATTTTATTTTTTTTTAAACTGTAAATTCATCTCTTTATAATTCATTCAACATTCGTTAAATGTTCATCGTAAATATGAAAGATTTATTTTCTAAGAAGAAAATAAATAAGCACTAGTAAGTGCAAAATTAAAATACTTTTTCCAGACGTAGATGTCTGCATTAATATTTCATATTCCCCTGCTTGTTAAATAATTTAGACGCATAAATGCATTTAACATTTCATTTGCTCGATTATATACTTCTTGTTACTGTTCATGTCTTCTTACCCACATTTTAAGGAATTTCAGGATGGCGCCGCGAATATCTCTCGTTGAATAGTTTCTCAAGTTCACAAATCATTAAGTTGGCTTGTTGAGAAATTTCTTACTATATTAGATGTTTGTGGTAACAGCCGTGAGAATATGTACGGGGCAGATTGTTTGCTGGTGTTTATCACATATATACAGAAGAATAATTGAAAAGTTTTAAATTTCGATTATTTAATAAAATAATGTGTTAAATGTATCATAATCATTCTATTTATTATTATTGAAACGATGCATAAAAAGAGAAGAATTATTTAACATTACATATAAATAATATATGGTATATAAATAAAATAATATCAATTTCAATGAAGCTGTATTTTAATTAATATTGTAGAAAGGAATAAATTATTTAAATATTACTTCTTTCATATGATTTTCATCAAATAAATATTCTTTTAACATTTTTTTCTCTTTCTGTATTAAGCATGGTACTTAAAGTGCATGTTTTGTACCTCATTTGGGAAATTTGCTATCCTCATAAGTACCTATACATATACCGAGTCATTTAATTTCCCTTACATTGTTCGGTAAAATGACCTTTATCTTTAGCGCAAATTAGTAAAGAACAGAAGGATAAAAAAAGAAGAGGGATATACGATAAGATAAGCAAATAATGGAAAGAAAACTCATATCGGTGTATAAATGACAATGACATGCTACTATAAACTATAAAAATTGCCATTGTCATACAATTCTTAGACAAAATCGATTTCAAAGCGAATGATCTCTTTAAAACAAACTGCGAATATTACTTCTATGCACTTCAAGGTATTCTCTCTTTCTCTTTTCCTCTTTCCTTTCTCTTATCTTTTTTTATTCTCTTTTGCTGTTATGTTTCCCATGATAATTGGTTCTTCTCATCCAATTATACTCGTAACAGTTATCGGAATGTTTGAAAACAGCTTTTAAGTTCAAGTTACATCAATATTTCATATTTATGTAATGATATTTGACATGACGCAAATTGTATCCACAAAAAGATCTAGAAATCATATTATTATGTGGAATATCAATACTGAAATTGAATAGAGACTTTGTTATGATTTCCTGTACAACTGAATATAAGCTATTGTACGTCTACATCTCATGAAATATTTTGTCAAATAATGTTATCTTAACTTATTACGATTTTTCTAAGATATTATTTTAAAAATCCTCGATTCCTCGAGTAAGAAAGTAATACGTTTATATTTAAGAAGAATAAAAATATATTACAGAAAGAAAAGAGAGAAGCAGCACTTTAAAATAAATCGTATAAAGAAGATGAATGCGAATGGTATATAACAATGTGAAAGTCTGTTTTTATATCGTCTCTTTTCCTTTTCCATGAAATATGGCTAGCCAATTTACTACTAGAAAGCTTTATGGTAAGTACGATCTTGTCGAAAGACCACTTGAAACATTAAAAGCATCTTTGTTCGATAATTAATGGCTATGTGAAAAAAAAATTTTTTTATATTGAAATCTTTTTGAAGTTTTTAGTTCTATTTGGATTATAATTAGTTTAGATTTTTTTTCTGACAACCGAGAATTTTTTCGATAAATTTTGCAACAGGAATTTTTTGCATTACAGTTCTGTTTTTTTTTCTTCTGTAAAACGTGCGTTTTTTGTAATTTCTTAGGAAATAATCGCGGCCTTGTGTCAACAATTTATATAATTGTTGATGTAAATATAGAAAGATAAAAAAAAAATTGCATGTCATATAAGAATTAAAGTACGTTACTGTTTTTCTTCTATTGTGATGAAAAAATTAAAAATTATTACAAATCTTAAAATATTTTAATATTGTAGATAAATAATAGTATCATAGAAATGATACATTTTTTATGATATAATAGTTTTTTTGAAATTAATTATAAACATCTAATTTATAAGATTCTAATTCATTCATATTATGTATAATATTAGATGTGGAAAACAGTTCGTAGCGTTTTTTTAATGCCACCTAACGGGAAAACGCCACGAATTTTTTGCCACACCTAATATTATCTAATTGGATAACAAACATTCTTACTGGCGATAAATTTTTTGAGAAATCGATTAATTGCTTTCTAATATAAATTTTATGGATTATAAAATACATTGTATAATCTGTATGAAATTTGTGACAATGGTTTTTAAATGAAGAGAGACTAGTTTTATAGTAGGCATTGCGTGCGGATGACATGCGTAGCAAAGTGAAAGCGATAAATCTAGAAACAAGGTCGCATACAAAATAACACCGCACATTCTCGAGCACAGTGTTTTTAAATCGCATGTTTAATATAGCGTGTCAATGATACTAATCTAAATTAGCGAAAACTACAATAATTATTTTTATTTTAGAATTTTGAATTCCGCATTGATTTCAATATTTCCTAAATCCTATTAAAAATCTTATATTTATAACAGTAAGATAATTAATTATAGAAATAAGAAAAAATAGTGGATAAAATAATAAATGAAATAGTAAATTTTCACAAATTTCATTTAATTCTTTATACATAAAAGCAGATTTTTTTTTGAAAATACAGATTGAAATTATTGAAAATTAAATTTTGGAATAGCGGGGTGGATTTAGATTAGACAAAAATTAATAGAGTCTCGAAGGTATTTAAATTAAGAGACACAAACAAATTTAATTATCATGTTTATGTGTTTATTGATATAATTCTCGCAAGTTGTTGTATTCCAAAGAATTGCTTTGATCGAGCTGTGCCCCCAAGTTTTGAACCAATCATCGTCCGGTTCTGTCAGCCGGAGTCAATCGGAATAGTGTACTCACACACAGACGCGCGCAGCCTGCCTGCCAGCCGGCCGGTAGTAACGTTGCGTCGCATCTCGCAGGCTCCCACTTTCGTATCGCACGCCGTTGAGGTAGGACGGTACCTTGTGCTCCAAATCCGCTGATATTTAATGGTAGACATTTAACACACCGTATAATCGAATCACGAGTTTTCACGTGGTCTGGTGCCTGCGACGTTATTACACATCAAACGTGCGTGCTACGTTTTAGGCTTTGCTCGCTTCATTTGCATTAAAAATTGTCTGTTACGAAGAAAATCCGCACATGTCAAGGTCGAGGTGTGATTCGAGATTTTTTCCATCTCGCAGGTACGCTAAAATAGGAATACATAATAATGAAAGAAATCCCGTTACGTTAGAATTTCGTGGATAAACTTAAAATTGATAAAACTTGGTTATTATTGTTTATATTATTATACAATATTTGCTTTATATTATTTTTTGGCAAAAATATGACTTTATTATTTTTTACTTAGAATTTTCTATATAATTAAGAAATAAGTAAAGCTCTTAAATTTATTTTTAGTTTTTATTATGCTAAAAGATTATTATCAGCAAATTAACATTTAAATATTGTTGGAATAAGAACTTTCATTTAAATAACTGAGAATATTTAAGTTTCTGATAAAATTATTTATTTTATTTCTTTGTGCAACTATTATTATATTTATACAACAGTAAATTATTTATTAAGATCATAAATAGCGGTTGTCGAGTTTATATACGGAATACATCAAAGACATATACGCGTTATGTTAATATATACGCGTAATGTTAAATAAGCTGCGTATGGAATGATCTATGACGAAAATCATTTTATTGACTATTGGATGTGATTGTGTACTGAAAAGTGCGATAGCGGAAATGTGCGCTCCGATTTTGCATCGCATCGCGCGATTTGTTTTTCTAGGTCAATCGGACGATGGAAAATAAGCTCTCGTGCGTTTCGGCAACTTCTTGCAAGAAATAAAAACTTCCACTTTGCGAAAAATTTAAAATATTAAATGCACATGAATAATACATGGCCGATATTATGTTGACGTCAGTTGTGCCGATCGTGGAATTTACAATGAATTTTTCGAATAACGATCGCTAATCAATATGTGGACTAAAAGATCACATTTAAGTATAATCGAATGCTTTAATTATTCTCTCTCTTATTTAAGATTCAATAAGAAATCGTAATTACGATTGGATTTCCATAGAATTTCCATAGAAAATATTTGAAATATTTCATAAAATAGCAGAATGTTTAGGAATATATTTTAGCGAATGTTTTATTCGGCTGCTATTATTGATGTTTGACAAAGAATATTTCGATAATTCATGTCTCTGAAATTAAATTAATCAAATAAAGTGATAGGAAATATTGAATCGAAGAGTTCTATCAATTACTTGAAAATTTAATTGATTAATTAAAGCATATGCAGATAAAATACAATTTAATTTTCGTCAAATTGCTTGCAATTAGGTCAGTAATTTAATCTTTTATATGAGAAAGTTAAATTGATTGAAATTGATTGAAATATTCTTTCTACATTTAATTTTACTATATCATTTTTTTTCACACGTTTTCAACTTTCACCTAATAAGACTCTCGAATTATATAATATTGCATATACAATATTAAGAATATATAAATTACTGAGAGAAACTCATTTCCTAGATGAATAAAACTTGAACATAGAAGTCTATGTTGAACAGAATTGAGGATCACGTACTATTTTGCCGAGGTGTTTTCGGCTTACATGAGATTTATTTCATAATGTATACAATCTTCGAGCTTTACATGTTATGTATTTGAATTAAATGTTACGGGAGAAGCGAGCTTTTGGTATACTCCGTAAATTGTTATCCTATGCACTTAGCCGCATCTAAAATGCTAATATCGAACGTTCACTGTAAGCAGTGGTAAGTGACGACCCTTGTCGCCTATGTAAACGCATATCCGAGCTGTACACAATGTCATCGCATAAATTTGTGATTAAATATATGTATTGAAACATGACTAAATTCTGTTCGCGATCTTTGCTTTAGTTTCGTCATGCGATTATATAAATAAAAATAGATAATGAAGAGTTGATATGCAACCCGATTTACATTTTCATACGACCAAGTGCGAACACTTTTGTATTTAATGTCCAGTTTTATTTTCACGTTTTCTAGATCAAAGAAAAATACTTACTGTATTACACAGAAAAATACTTACTGTATTAAAATACTTACTTCAAAAGTTTATATACTACAAATTTACTAAAAATTTATCACATGCATCGTTTATTTAAAATATATTTTGAATTCTTGTCAGTTTAATACTTTAATCAAAATTATTGAATTAAAATATTTGTTTATTCCATAAAGTTGCTTTTTTGATAAAATTTTATAATATTCGAAAGAAAATAAATTTCTGTTTGATAATAAATTTTTTAAATTTATAATAAGTATGTTTTAAAACTATTATCAAGAAAATATTTTTATTAAAAATAATTGTTATTTAAAAGAAAAGTAAATTGAGTAATCACGTTTCTTAGAAGTAGAATTTTATCTTTTTGTGTTTTATACTAGAACAAAAAATGAGTTTAAAAAGAGTGTTTTACACATTTGGTAAATTTATACATTTTTAAATAATTTTTATTATATTTATATTATATATTTATAGCTAAATCCATAAGCTATTTTAAACTTAAACAATATGTTGCATATAGAAAAATGCACTTGCACATAAACAATAAGATATATTTAACAGCAATAATCATTGTTAATTTCGTGCAGAATAATACAAAAAAATTTGAAGTATCAAATTTTAATTTCGGAAAAAGATGTAGTCTAAGATTCGGAGAATTTATCTGGACAGGCGTGAATATGCAAAAATCTTGAATAATCACATACGTAGATGATTTAATCTAAATGTTTGTCGATTTATTAGCTGATCCTCGACGAAAATTGGAGCATGAAACCAATAAACTCAAGATTAAACGTGAAAAATGTGCAAAGTCAGCGTTGTTTTTAACGTCAGCTTAATGTTTCTAATTATTGACACTTGCGTCATTTGTTGTTGCGTAAAAAACTCAATTAAAATTATTTAATGACAGTAATATTATATGAATATATGAATATATATGATAATATATGAATATATAAAACATAAAAATAATTTGCGTGTAACTGCTAATTGACCCAAGCCATGATTATATTTTTATATTGAGAAAAATATATAAATGTATGTTTTATATCGAGTAAAATTGTATACTAATGAATAGTATACAATAACACAATTACATATATATTTGCAATATGAAAATTATTTAATTGAGACGCATAATTTAAACGCAAATACGTCTAAGAACTAAATACTATTAAAAATAATACTGATTTTGGCATTTTCAATTTAAAATGCAAAAATTAAACATCTTTATGCTTCCAAATAAAATCTACTTTTAAGAATTAAATACTTTTATGTGTTTGCAAACAGAAACACTTTATATAATTAAAGAATAAAAATAATTTTTACTGTTTTGTAAACTTGTTTAAAACTTTAAATATTTAAAAAATGGAGGGAAATAAAACATTTTGATATCTTAAAATTAATATTTAAAAATATATAAACATCTTTTTCTCTGAGTATATATAAACTTTGTTATTTTTGAGACTACTTAGAATAAATGTAGTATAATTAGGTGATTGAATTTCAAAAAGTTTCTTTGTTTAATTAAGAAGTTATTCAGATGATACTCTGAAACCTGCTGAGGGATGACAATCGACGAATATAATTATCCTCATGACGCAATTTCTTCAATATTTGTTTTAAAATTCAGCCATGCTTTGTCGAAAATTTGCGGAATGAATACTGAATGCAAATCTTTTTCAAGATTCGGTTCTATTTATATTGTAGTTCTAAAGTTCATATTAATGTAAACTTTATCTGTTATAGTTTAGCTTTGACGCCGTTATTCAAGAACGACAATTATTTTTTTTAAGTTGTATTACTTACAATAATAATAATTAATTTTCAAACGTATAACTTGGAGATTAAAAAGTAGTGTTTATTATTTCATTTTAGAGAGGAGGGAAGATAATGTGTAAGTACGTTATGAAATATTAATTATTAAAATCAACTTGTTTTATACATAAGTTAAAATAAAAACAAGATTTAATTGACATTAAAAGATTTTAATATATATGTTATTATACGTCATATATTTATATAGCATCAACTCCATACATTTCCAAAGTCAAGAATTAAATTATTATGAAATATTTTTCTTGAAAAGTCTACACTTTTTTGCGCTGTTTTTACGTGTCAAAGTATTTAGATGTTATGTAATTCATCCGTATCGTTTGCGCGTACGTTTTGTATGAAGCCAGGACGAAGCGACGAGATAAGCGCTTTTTGTTCAAGCTCGGTTTCCTGAAAGCGTCAAAAGTACTGACGAAACAGATGTGTTGTAGGTTGACTTGTTCGTTGAGAAAATGCAAGAAGTGTACAGGTATTGCACGCGTTTAATAATTACACATGTAATTTTTATGCGCCGTCGCGTATTTAATTGCATTTATTCGAAATATTACTTTCGAAAATTGCATTTTAATTAGCAAATTATTTTTATGCGCCGTCGCGTATTATTTATTAATGTTATCCCAATAAAATCTGAATAAAAAAGTTAATTTAATAATAAGATTAGAAACAAGACCGTTAATGTGAGTACGTCACCTAAATACGAGAGCAGTATTTTCGGTCACAAAATTAAATTAATACATATACAGTCACGAAACTAATTGTTTGGGCACAGATATTACAAATTTATTTTTTGATACAGTATCACCAAATAATATAATTTTTAAAGAATAATAGTATTTAGAAGTAAAAACTCTCTCCAGAGATTTACTTTTATCTCTAATATTAGTCAAAATTATATTTTCAGATACATATATAGACTCAACAAAACTATAAAAATCGCGAAATTAATTGATCGGACAAATAAAAATAATATTAAAAAAAATATAATATTAAATAATATATTAAGTTTTAATAGTGCGTGAGACTACCCTTAGCTTTAATAACTGCATTTAATCTGCTTGGAATTGTTTCCACAAGTTTTTCTGGTAACTTCAGGATTAATGTTTTTCTCAAGCTTCCAGGATGACTTTTTTCCTCATAATTCCGAGGATTCGATTTTCGGACTTCTGACTTAAGAATTTCCC
>NW_017259520.1:1698467-1715327 GCF_001594045.1 Atta colombica | reverse complement strand
TGTGTTATTTAAATGAATTTGTCTCAGAAATACTGCGCCTATTACTTTCGGACTTTCAATTTAAAATATTAATAATCCCTCCAAACTTAAATCATTTTAAAATCTGTAAAAAACTTATTGCGAAAAATATTTTCTCGGCCAGGGATCGAACAAAGTTATTTATTTTAATCTCTTATGCTGACAGTAGTAGATAATCTAGCTTATACTGACATAATATTAAAGTAACATGATATTAAAAGATCGCTAAAGCAACTGATTTTCTGATGGTTTTTCAGTCTTCATATTACATATATAATGTATATCTAAAAATAGTTTTAATAATCATCTCGGTACTAACAGTTTCCGTAAATCCAGAATCAGCGCTTTTTACTTGAAAATACCATGATCCCGTCTGTATGAAAAAGGTCGCACTTATCATCGCGTACCTTCGTTTGCACGAAACGGCACGTTGTGTTCACGTCTCTCCCGAAGGATATTTCCTGTCCATCCGTAAAAACGGAGAATTCCGGACGCGCGCGACAACTCCCTTTTTCAGCGTGGACATAGAGATTTTTGCCGCTGGATAAAGGACAATGGCTGGTGGATAAAAAGAATTATAGAACGGCTAGTACGGGCGCTGAATCCGTCAGATTTGTCGATTCGGTCGACCAAACTATTACAAAATCGAAAATAACGAATGTGTTTGTTCGCAATGCGTCATTCTTTCGGCCTTCGTTTATTCTTCAAAAGAACCGCAATAAACCGTTGCATGTTCAGGATATATAATTAAAAAAAAATATAACGAAAATTATAACAGAAAAATTAAAAAAAAGAATAAGATGTATAAAAAAAAAGATACGGTTAAGTTGACGATGTATTTATAAATTTCTTAATTTTAATGAATTTTTTCGTGCTATATGTAAAATTAAAAATACCTTTGTGAATAATTTTCCAAATGAAAATTCCGTTAGGATAAAAAACCGCTTGAAATTAAACTCTCTCGCAACTGCAGTTACGCCGCTGTTTTTCATTCGCATTTCTCCATCATGACGCGCGGCATTTTTACGTGTTTTCACTGACGTGAATTCCGCGTGCATGGAAACGCCCTGCACCATGGCTTTTCAGCCGGATTGCAGCGTCAAAGCTGCGCCGAGATTTGCCAGCTCGTAGAACAAAAGGCTACAAAGCCTTTGCAAATGACATGATCCGTGAGCTTTTTCGCGTCTCGCATCCGCGACATATACGAGCATCCGCGCGTTTACAGGCTAGTCTGAAAATTACTATTCCGAAAAATCTCACATTTTCATTTGTATTCATTTGTATTCTTCCGTTTTATTCTTTTGTTAAATATCCTGATTTTTATTAAACAAATAATTGCGGAGTATTACATAATATAATATGTAATCATTATTTATACAAACAAGTTGATAATCTGCTTAATTAGTTTGTACGATCTAGTTCACGTCACATACAGATACTTTTTTGTAAAGACGTGGTAAACAAGCAATTTTAATAACACTTTATGGAAATCTTAAGATACAGAAAACAATATTAATTAGAGGCTCTGTTTTTAAATAGAATATTTTGCTTGGTTTACATGATTGCAAATTAACATCTGAATTGATAGGAATGACTTGAAGATTAGCTACTGATTGACAGATCGGTCGAGTTACTGATTGTGCGGGTTGACTGATCTTACCAACTATCTTCGCTTTACTGTTTACTAGCTTTCCTCCGTCATGCAGATAAGCTCTTTGTGAATGTACAAATCAATATGGCCAGTAACTATCTCTCTAAATAATAGAGCTGACAAGGGAAAGTTCCTAGTTGTAAAATATCAAGAAATTAACATTATCAGTCGAAAATCACGTTTTAAATATATTCTGACTGATCAAATCTTGGATGGATTTATTTATTTAGGCCGAAACATGTTTAGCCATTTTCACTTAGACACAAAGTACTTCAAGAATGTATTTTGAAAAAAATGTTTCGAATAAAAGTTGTACGGTTTAAAGATGAGTTATTTATAATAAGATTGATTTTTTTTTTATTGGGCCTAAAGTGAGCTATGGACTCAAAATCTAAGTAACTCATTATGGTTTTTTTCAAACCTTACAACTTTTATTTGAAACATTTTTTTTTTTCAAAAAAATTTTGTTTCTGCTTCAAGTTGGGTACAGAATTTATAGGATTCCAAGATTGGCCATCCAGAACATCCATTTCAAGTGTGATTTTTTGACTGGCATAATGTTTTTTAGCGTTAATAATAGCGTTAAATAATGTTACTTTTGCAATTTGGAACGTTCTCTTGCGAAGTAATTTTGTCTTCATTTTTATTTCTAACTCTAAAACAAATATCCAGTTACAACATCGCAATTGATAATTTATCAATTTTTGTTATAGAATATCTCACATCAATCTGGTTTTTGTCGCGCGGGAATGTCACGAATAAAACGTCTTTTGTCACATATGATTATTGGAGATTTTATTTTCGCCCACGCGATTATGAAAGATAATAAACTTCACGAGATAAATGTGCGCGTATATTTTAGGTAACAAATCATGCGAAGTATTTCGTTATTGTCATTTGTGAAAAAAGTTAAATCTTACACAACGTGTTTCATATTTATAACTTTTTAAGAATTTTTTCATATATCTACGTCTTCATAAATAGTAAAAATATTAATTACAAACGAAGTTTTTATTTTTTTAGCGAGTTCTTTCGTGGGGTACATTTACTGGCATAACTGCGCGTGGTCATTTTTATCATGATGGAAATAACGAAATTCCATATGAATGTCAAAGAAATCGTGGACTATCTCATTCGCGATAGGTCGCGATAATACGTAGTATATATGTCGATAAATGTATCGTCGCTATAATTGCCTCGCCAAACATATTAATGTAATGAGAGTCATATAACGGAACGCGCTGTTTATCAAATCCTTAATTATTCGGAGAAAATAGTACAAATTGCGATTTGAAAATGGAATGCGACGAGAAATAGGCATAGCCTTTCGACTTTGGGTTTTTCTTAGAATTATTACCTCATCACAGCAAGGACTTTGCTCTTCTTTGATCGTAAATATAACGCATTTTTTTCAACGTGGACTCGGAATGATAAATATTATTGAGCTAACATGACATCATCTTTCTTTGTCTTCTGTCATAAATTCTTGTACGTTTTATTTTCAATAAAATAATACTATATATAAGCAGCAATGATTTATAATTAGCAATGAGTCATCGATTTTTTGGCAATACTTTTATCAGTATATTACATTCAGTGCTTATTTTATTGACTATATTAGTGATAGCTTTTCCGTAGATATAACCTTGTAACCTTCCGGTCTATGATAACTCGATAAAGTTTAAAGCGTTGTTTTCTCAACACGAATTTCAATGCATTTATCACAAAATCCTCGAGTTCGCATCGTGTAAATTTTAAAATTGAATGAATAGACATGCAGGCTTCATCGAGAATAGAATAATCTCGAAAAGAATCCCGAAGGAAGTCACACAAGTATTAGGTGTACAACTTTGCTTCCGCCGTTTTGCTATAGATGGCTTTAGCGGTAAGTGGTGGTCGAAATAAATAGATCATAGACGTCATACAATAAACTTGGGCATCTGTCAACATAACCCCATAGAAACATTAGTCGATTTGTGTCTGCATCAAAATTATTCTCGATTGAAAATGTCAGTTTACGAGCCAAATTCTCGTCATTTGCGGGAGGTTTTAATTTTTTGCTTCAATATGAAGAAATCTGCGGCTGAGGCTCATCGAATGCTCTCAAATACTTATGGTGAGGCCGCTATTAGTGAAAGAACGTGTCGTGAGTGGTTTCAACGCTTCAAAAACGGTGATTTTGACGTCCAAGGTCATGCTCTGTATTTGGTGGGACCAGCTCGGCGTAGTGTATTATGAACTGTTAAAACCGACTGAAACAATCACAGGCGATTGGTATCGAACGCAATTGATGCGTTTGAGCCGAGCATTGAAAGACAAACGGCCGCAATACAACGAGAGACACGATAAAGTGATTTTGCAGCATGACAATGCTCGACCCCATGTTGCGAAAGTGGTCAAGACATACTTGGAAACGTTGAAATGGGAAGTCCTACCTCACCCGCTGTATTCTCCAGACATTGCTCCCTTTGATTATCACTTGTTTCGATCAATGGCACACTGCCTGGCTGACCAGCACTTCCAGTCTTATGAAGAAGTAAAAAATTGGATCGATTCGTGGATAGCCTCAAAAGATGACCAGTTTTTTCGACGCGGGATTCGTACGCTACCCGAAAGATGGGAGAAAGTAGTAGCCAGCGATGGACAATACTTTGAATCATAAATGTATAACCAGTTTTTTACAATAAAGCCTCGAATTTCGGAAAAAAACGGCGGAAGCAAAGTTGTACACCTAATATGTTCATGTAAAACAAAATAGTTTTCAACGATTGAATTGAGAAAATAATCCATAATCCAAAATGAAGTTTCGAGAAGAATATATCTAAAATTCTAGTTTCATATTTTACGTACAATAAAAAATATTTCTAATAAATAATCCTTTGTACAAAGATTTCTTATTACTCATGGGAATTTGTTTACTTTTCCTAGCTGTATTTTTTCTAATGGCTTTAATAATTACTTTGTATCTTTTATCTTATGTATAACTACATTTAGTAGATATAGAATAGTGAATCGATAAAAAATTAATAATTGTCGTTTCCTTCAAATTAAAATTAAGTCTTTGATTACTACATACAGAAAAATACGTACTTTATGCAAATAATAATTACATATTTTAAAAATTCATATATCTCCAAATTTATCACAAGTTCATTACAAATATTAAATTTATTCAAAGTATATTCAAAATCCTAATAAATTTAATACTTTAATCAAGATCATTAAATTAAAACAAATTGATTTGCTTATTATATAAAATTATTTTTTGATCAATTTGATAATAATTTTCAAAAGAAATAAATTCTTATTTTGATACCTATATATATCTATTAAGAGAGACTTTCACACATTTATAATAAGTATATTTTAAGACTTATTCTTATAAGATTATTATCAAGAATATATTTTTGGTTAAGGATAACTATTAATAGAAAGAAAGTTAATTGAGTGATCACTTTTCTTAATAATAGAATATTTTTCTGTGTGTAATCTCGTTAAACTAATATAGGGTAACTGTCCCAATTGTGCCTGTTCCTATTAATGTGTTTTTGTATTTCGATAAGTCATAAAGAAAACTAGCACGAATAAATAAGAAAAAATATTTTTTCTTGTTAAGTTAAATTATTAATGCATACGATACAGAAGATAATATTTTATTTTTTGAATATTAAAGTATTTTAAATATTTTTTAAAACATATGAGGAATTTATATAAATCTAGTAATACGTACCGCAAGATTTTAAGCTTGTCTCTATTAATGTGCCTTGTATTGGAATTGAGAACGTTGTGTTATAAGTCTACATTGAAATAAATATAATTGAAATAATGATTTATGTAATATATTAACTTAAACAATTAGCTTAAATTTATCACCTGTTTTAGTAACTATAATGTGTCCCCAATTTGTGTGTCTATCCACATTTGACTCATTTTAAATGAGTCAAATGTGGATAGACACACAAATGGGGACACATTAATAAGGCCATCGCCGGAGGACTCATTAATAAAAAGGGATAAAAACATGTTTTTTTATTTTTTTCAAAAACATTATAAAGTATTAATTTTTTAGATTAAAGAAATATTATAAGAAAAAAAAACTGACTTTATACGATAATTTTTGCATTGTAATCTTTTTTTCGAATGAAAACAAAGTCAACAATCAAGTGATTATTATTCTTGCGGCAAAATAAAATAGAAGAAGATCGAGTGTAAGAAGAAATCCTATTACCTTTGTTTTACTAATTTCAAGAAAAATAAGTTGTAAGTTTTACTTTGCAGCACTTGATTTTCAATTTTTTTATTTTCTATTATCTCTTCCCCTAAGAAAATTAAAAAACTTATGGCGATAATGAAATCTGCTTGGATATATTATTTTCAGCCATCAGTTATTTCTATCCAATCTAAACAATTAAAAGTTTTACTAGGCGCAAAAATTAAACTTGATGAGCTGAACGATATTTGCGACGTAACTTTCCCAAAATGATGCAAGAGTATTAAATATTGTAATAACTGTCTCATTATGCCATAATGCATATCATATTATTCATAAAGTTGCATGCAATTCACTTTGAATTTATAGTTTATAATTAATATACATTTATCTTGTAGTTTATAATTTATACATGAATTATACGCAATGACATGATGTTTGTTAATTGCTGAAGTATAAGTTTGGATAATAACGAAAGATACAGAATTTGAAAAAAATTTTTCAACTTTATAAAACTAGTTTATATTTAATCTTTTTCATAATAAATATTAATAAATAATTATAAGGGATATAAAAAAAATTTATTAATTTATTAGCACTACATTTTTGTATTAAAAAATATTTTACGCCGTGGATTGTTTTAAAAAGAATTTTTATTGTGAAACGTAAAAGAGTTTCAAATAGTCAAAACTGTGAAGATAATTCATTCTTTCGTATATGCAATGTTTAAAAAAAATTTCTGCGAAATGTCAATTTGTTCTTACAATTTATTCTTACAATTAGATATTGAAAAACCGATTCTTCAGATGATCTGAATACATAAAAAGCAAATGTATTTATAGAAAGTTCGTTTTCTCTTGTTTCATATTCGTTATCATATTTCGTTATCATATTGAGATCAATAAGAGCGATTTACATGGTTTTGTTTTTGGAATGTAGAAATAGAACAATGATCACGATAATAGACTATAGCGCACAAGCATATTTACCTGAATAATCATAATCGCGAAATCACATTTCATGTCTCGTGTCAGTGTTAGTCGTCGTCCGTCTATAATTAGGCTGCATTGTCACCCGACCTGTTTAGCCTAGCATGCAAGCGGATTTAATTTGACAAGCTGTAATCATCGACATGGTAAATTGCAGTTTAATTACCTGCAGTGCGACACTATTTCAGAACTTTGCAGAAAACTGAATATAAAAACAAACAAAGCATACCTATATAATAAAACAGACAATTTATCTAGGGTTTAAGCACCTCTGTAATTCGCATTAATCTTCAATGCTGCGTAAATGTTTAATGCATTGTGTTTTGTCCGGTAAAATAGATGGGATTAAATTAATTGTATTAGTATCGGAAAGCTCAAGATAATGTCTTTGTTCGACGATAAAAAAATCGTTAATACTGTACAAATCTCTATTAGCTTCCGTGGAAGAAATTTATTACAATGTTGTTTTTATTCCTTAAAATTATGTCTCTCGTATGGAAGCGCTAATTATTTTAAGATAATTACGATGTTTAATATTGCTCGAATGGATAAAACAGGCGCTTCCACAAAACTTATACAAAATAAAAAGAGATTATTATGGCAATTTTATCATATTTTATTTTTATTACTGAATTTATTGTTCGGTCGTTTTTTAATATATTTACGAGGTTGCTCGTTATCGAATATAATGAATATAATATATAAGTTTATAGCGTGGCGATCGACTGAGGCCACATTAACAGTGCGTGTTATCCGTGATCTCACTACCGGAAACTGTCGCGAAGTTGCTTCGATTAATACTCGTTCCTGGCAACAGGAAGCTGATGAGTCGCCGACGAACGGTTTCTAACTTTTTGCTCGAGACTGTAATGCATTTGTAAAACGTGACACGTTTGATAAGTCGTGGTTGCGGAGGTTTAGAAATTCTGCAGCAAATATACATTCAGATGTCTGAACAAAAAGTGCATGTAATACATGAAGTAACAAGAAATAGGATACATAAAATATCCAATAATTGTCATTATACATGAAATAATATAAATTATTGTTTAAGTTAAATATATTATCGCGCGTATTGCGAAATTAAATTTGTAATAATATCCAGCAGATAGGAATGAAATAAGTAGAATAAAAAGAGATGTAAAAGGGAGAAACAAGCAGAAATATAAAATGTGTGAAGAGTTATTGTAGATAGAGAGAGAAAGAGAGAAACATAAGATAACAAGAAAATATTTAAGTACGTTGAGATTAGGGATTAGATTTAAAAAAATAGTGTAAAAGATGGGATGTGTCAGGTTAAGACAAAAAGTGAACCAAGCCCTCTTTTGTAATACACGAAAAGAACATTTTTGTTGAAATATTTAAAAATTCAGCTAAACGAACTTATTGTACAAAATGAATGTCTGAAAATAATTTTGTTGGACTACTAAAATAATTATGTAGAACGCTCAAGCAATAATAATGAGCAGCACTGAAGAAAAATTTGATATTTTAGCAACTAGTTTGAGTTTTATACATAATTATTTTGATAGTTTAATAAAATTATTTTCAGATCTATTTTTGGTTAACTTTTTATATATTTCAATAGAATTGTTTTTTCTCGTAAAGATAATAAAGATTCTTCTTCTTTAATAACAGCAGCCAATAATCTCAAAATCCGTCACGTAATCGAACAAGAAGCAAAAGAAACTCTACAATATAATAATTTAATAAAAACTTTTCGACACGTAGGATCGCCTCTTTGAACCATCGTGTGCGATCGATCTTTATGTTATTAAAGTACCGCCATCGTCCTATGGTGCAGCGCGCAATTCACCGATTTATGCTAGAACTTTCCTTTGCAGGTATCGACAGTATATCTTCGAGTAAACAACGACGGTGTTGGCGGAGATATTGTTCATAGAAGCGACGAGATCTTCGGAAACCAATTAAACCAACTGCTTCTCCGCGAGAGCGTATTTCTGTCTTGCGAATATCGGAGAATTTGTGATCTTCGAGTTCGATTTACGAATCCAGCGAGAATCAAAGCGGTTTCGAAGCGTAATTCTCTGATCGTGAAATACTCGAATTTGACGAGAGAATATAAGATGATGCTGATGCAAGAGCCTGGTTGGAAGCTGGAACGCAAAGGTTCGGGAGCGCAGGTGTTGCGCAAGGATGGATCTCACTTCAAAAGCAGCACTGCACGCGTATGTTTCCGATGTGACGTAGAAATCCGGGAATTCGTGCCAGATGAAGATTATGGCGTGACGGAGAACATGGAAATGGAAACAGCCGCAAGTCCCTTGGCAATGCTGTCCAGTTGCGTAGCAGCGCTTTGCGTCACCATCCTCTTGCCTTGGCTCCTGATCGGAGGTTAAAAAATGCCGCTTTTATCATCGATCACAGCGAGACCTCGTCAATCGAAAGATTTGCATCGGCAATATCATCCCTTTGACTGATCTACGAATGTACTTGGATATTTGTACTTGGTATTCACCTATTCTTATGTCGGTGGTCCCAATAGTTGTTCAAGATATATAGTTAACGATGGATGTGTCTTTGGGTCGAATATTCTCAAGGAATGTTAAGATATTATTGTATGTTATATTATTTATATGGATGTTATAGTATTTATAATCATGAATACTGTAATACTTTCGGGCATTTTTTTTCGGTTGTAAAGGTTCTTCACACTTGAATGTCGACCATTGCATTCGAGAAAAGACATTTAAAATTGCACGAGACTCGCGTAATTAATTATTCGACCGATAAATCGAAGCAAAGAGATAAATAGATTTTATCACTGTGATTATGTATATAATTTTTAATTACATTCGATTGATATGATAATCCAAAAGTTTATTCTTATTAATTTCTGTATATCATAGCGTTGAAAATTCTGTATCAATTTCTGTATATCATAGCATTGAAAATTCTGTGAATTTACGACGAAATAAATTTTTTTTGCAAAAAAATTTGAACGCATCGAAGAGATTTCTGATTTAATATGTGATGAACGAGGTCATTTTTATAACATAACGAGCTGATAAAAATTCAGAACTCATTAAAAAAATATGAAGCATTAAATATTTTTTATTATGACAAAAAAATTTGTTAAAGCAACTAAAAACTTTATTGATTCAGCAAATCTCCAACTGTAATATAATACGAATAGAGAATAGTTTTCTATGTTGAAGTGGTCACTTATACAGCTGAATAAAATTAGCAATTATAGTTAATTATATTTGTTGTAATGGCATAATAAATTTGTTGATACAGCAAAAATAATTTTCTACAAAAATTAATTCAACGTGTAAATTAAAATTTTTAACAAAACATGCTAGCTAAGATGGCGCATACGTTTGCTATTGTAATGAAAAAAACTTGTTGCAATTTTCATTGCAGCAAAAAATTAGTTAGTATTAGACTTGGTATATTAATAATTGCTTACAAACATAATTACAAGGTTGGCAATGTTACTTCATAAAAATAATTCGTTACCGTTCTTTTTCCTAAAAAATAACTCGTTATCATTACACGTTATTGATTTGTAAAAGTAATTTACCGTTACTGTCATTCAAAATGTAACGAGTCATTATTTTTTTTTTGATATTAATAGAATATTATAGCGTATTTTTATTGTGCGTATTTATTGTTAGTGCACATTAAAACTGTTGTAAATGCCAACTCTAATTTAAATGTAAATAAGATATCTGAGATGATATAATACCTAGATAAAGTATATTTTATCAAATAGCATAATAAAATATATTGAGGATTTTGCAGTTTGACTTGTTTTTATATTTTATTAAGCATCTTTACGTTGATTATACAGTGGCTTTAAAATGCACTAAATGCGCATTAATTCTGTCAATGAAAAACGCTATTATATATAGATTTTTGCGGTAATTACAAAAAAGATGTTAGAATTCTATTTTTTAGTAGAGGAACAAAAACTGAAATATACATATATATGTATATATGAATGTACACACACACACACACACACACACACACACACGCACACGCGCGCGCACACACACACACACACACACACACACACAGAGAGAGAGTCATGAAACTAATTATCCAGACACAGATATTGTAAGTTTATTTTTCGGTATAGTATTATCAAACAATATAATTTTTTAAAGAATAATAATATTTAGAAGTTAGAACTCTCTCCAATGATTTACTTTCATCTCTAATATTAGAATTATATTTTCAGATACATGTATATAGACTTAATCAACAAAACTATAAAAATCGTGAAATTAATAAAAAATAATATTGAAGAGAATATAATATTAAATAATATATTGAGTTTTAATAGCATATGGGAATGTTATTTTTGTTTATCCGATCAATTAATTTCGCGATTTTTATAGTCTTGTTGATTAAATCTATTATGTATCTGAAAATATAATTTTGACTAATATTAGAGATGAAAGTAAAGTCACGAGAGTTCTCACTTCTATAATAAATACTATTATACTTTAAAAATTATATTATTTGGTAATACTGTACCTAAAAATAAACTTGCACTATCTGTGTCCGGACAATTAGTTTTGTGACTGTATATATATACATACATGTATATACGCTCTAATTACAATTAAAACTTTTACATAAATAGAAATAACGATAAAATAACGATAAAAGTAATTAGTGAAATCATTACCATTACTTCAAAACTGTAACTGTTTATTATGAATGTTATTCAGAAGAAAATGTAACGTCGTTACTCAAGCGTTACCAAAAAAAGTAACTTGTAACTGATAACGATGTTACAAATAATGCGTTGCATTGCCAACCCTGCATAACTGCTTTGTTGAACTACGAAACTTTTTTAACTATGGATGTTGAACTCACGTAACAATCTATAGCTTTGCTGAATCATCTAATCTATTCTTTCCATGTATAGAATAAGTTGTAATATTTAATGAAAAGACAGGTAATGTTGATGTTTGGATGTTATCCAAAATTTTCAATGTTATAAATAACGAGAATATTTGACTGATTTTTTTTGTAGTTATATAGTTGAGCGAGAGTTACTTGTAAGATATGTATCTCGATATCTTATAATATGATACAAAATTTAACATGATTGTATTTTGCTAAATGTTATGCAATTCCAGTTTTATAAAGGTTTTGTATGTATAATAGAAAGGCGATGAAATAATGAGTAAAAAAAATTTTAGAAATTTTAGAAATTACCCATCGTGGCAGGTGATTGATTTCAACTTACACTTGCTACAGGTGGCACAAGCGATTCACTTCTCTTCCATCTCCCCTCTATTCCAGAAACCGCCGATTACACCGTCTGCTGTTAAGATTTAATGGTCCCATACAGCAGCTGTGCTACTGCAGATTTATCCTAGCCGTTTTATGGACCTCGCTGTATCGTTAGGTTTTAGATTAAGAGCCGAGTAACAGCCGGCTACGAATTCGCAAGATCACGTGGACATGCAGTTGAACTATAAAGCCAGAGAGGGTGTGGTACAATATCCTGCTCAGTACAGAAATCGTCGGTAAATTTGAAACAACTTGATCGCACGGAATATTCCTATCATTTATATTCTGTCGATGTCACGAAGCGACGGCTGAAGAGGCGGCAGCCTCGTATACTGGATAAGTTGTCACTTTTTATAGCACAATTTCTATGTCCGCATATAACATTATTTCTTTTTCTTTTCAATTCTATAATGCCACTTTGTGATGTAAAACACAGTATTGAATATGTGAGAACCTTGAAGTAATAATAGTAATCGGAAAAAGAAAGATTTTAGCACAGTTTTTATAATTAATTTTTTTACGTCATTTACGAGATATATATGTATCTTTCCGATTAGCCAAAAGATACACCTACAGTGTCTGCCAAAAGTTTCCAGTCAATTATTTTATTGCTGTACCACATAAACAATTTTTATAAAGATATAATATATTAATTTTTTATATCTTAAAATATATTTTGATATTTAAAATATAATTTTAAGTTTATTATAACAAGAATTTTATTAATTTACAATAAAATCGAAAACCAGATTTATAAAAATTATTGTAAAAGTATATATTGGCCGAAAACTTTTAAATGATTAAATCTGTAAATCCTAGAGTAAGATAAAAGAATAAGGAATAGTAGAACAAGAAATGGAAAAGGTATTGAGATAAGAATAAGGGGAAAGATTAAAAATTTTTACGAAAGATTTTTACGAATTTCTTTGATTCGCGTGCATTTCACATAACATTAGATTTATATCCTTTATAAATTAATTATATATCAGAGTTATTTTCTCTCACGATATATCCAGCAATCGATTACAGCACAAGCGAAATATTCAACAGTTTATCTGTTATGTATGATATTCCACCGAAATATGCGCTTTATTAAATTTATATTAAGGAAGTCTTGAAAATTGCCAGTAAACTTGTCAATAGCAGCAGTGACGTTATTGGTGAGACAAAGTTATCAAGACTTTGAACTCTTGAAGGATATCATCCTCCAAAGAAAGTCTAATGATGAGCTGTCGTTAAAGAATGCCAACAATAATCGTCTGTAATCAGTCATCGAACATCTGATCATCTATGCACCGTAACATTCATTGTGAACCGACACCGTTATATCATACAGTCATAGCACTCGCACGAATATCCGATTATGATATAACAGTCTGAAGAGCGAGAAATAGCTTCTTTTAAAGATGACGTCAACATGATAATAAAAACCGTCATGCTGATACCGCGGACTTGTAGGGATTTTTGTGCGCGTGATGGTTTATTTTGGAGTAATATTACCGACAAAATCATAATGTCTTGCACAATTTTCGTCATCATTTTGATGTTGTGTTTTAGAAGATATTAAATTAATACTTGAATTTATTGAATTTTGATACTTTGTTCTTTTTCCGTACATCGAGTGAAATGTTGCAAAATTACATTTCAAATGGAAGTTCATTTCCATAATTTTACAGTATCATCTCTACAATATTTTAAATTATAATCTTATTTTATATTATATGTATAATAATTTTATATGTTCATATATGAAATTATTTGAAAATTATTTAAATTTATTTAAATTATTAGTAAAATTGATCCTGATTATTGAATCCTGAATATATAATACCCACGCGTGATGTATTTTTTAATCCGTAACATATCTTTTTGTGACGTTAAAGAATCATGTAAATTCTTAAGACCTACTTCTTGATTATTAGTTTTATTTTTTAAAGAATTTTTCAAGTTTAATTAACTCTTAATCTGTGAAATGTAGCTATTTAAAAGATGCAAATCAAAGATTGATAGAATTTATTGTTTCTTTAGATATAAATATGTATTGAAAATTGTTTGCTTTGAAAACACTGTTTTATATTATTCCTAGACTTATCAGCACTTATATATTCAAGTTATAGTTTAAATAAGACATCGAGTGGTTGAAATTCATTCGATGTACATATCTCTTCCTTTTACCATACATACATATACAATACATAAGACGTACATAAGACGTACATAAGAGATTTAAATTGTTCAGTCTCTCTCTTCTCTTCACAAATCCGTCTATATTTTCCGCGCATATTTCTTTGGCTTCTAGTATACTATTGCCGGTATTGGTTCAAGGACCATCACTACCGTTATGTGAATGTCTTCCGTTTGTCAGTGGCCATAAATTCGTTACGCGTGATCTTGCGTGCTCACACGAGTTTACGTCCGTCGGTCGGTACGACCCTTGGAACGTACCTCGAGTTCTACTTTACGGACCGGAAAGATGGATGAGAGCTTCGCGGGAGGCGAGTTGAAATAAATTTCAACGAGACGAGAGGGACTCGCGGTAAATTTTTTTCGTTTAGCGAAACCGAGAGAACCTCAAAGGAAAAGCCAGTTTCTACTAGCTTATGTGTGCGCGAGAAACTTATTCCTTCTCTCTTTCGCTCGTGTAAAGATATCGGCGAATTCTATTGCTGAAGCGAAGGAGGTTTTGCTTCGAACGAGGCTGGTAATACTAAAGAGACTCTCCCTCCCACCTCTTTAACCTCCAACGGTACTGCACTTCGTGCAATTTCACGGAAGATTGCAACCGCTCGCTGAGATTTTGTATATTTAATCGACAATGCTGTTCGAAAATGCCGGAATAAGAGAGAAACTTGCAGACAGGTACTCTCGTGCGACGAACGCAACGTGATTATAAGCCAGCGAATGTATTTCTGGAAATAATTGTTATATTATTAATTTGATGATACAGAAGTAAAATTTAATTAATTAGAAAACTCAACAATAACACGCGTATCTCTTTATAAAATAATAAATTAGCATTTTTGACATCGTTTATTGCATTAATATATTACTTCATATAATATATTTATCAATCTTTGATTCATTCGAACACAGAATTATCAGTAAAAAACGTACACTTTATTATCCGACTTGTTCGAAGGTTTACTTATGAATAATGTCTAAGAAATTATTATCGTTTGCAATATTAACTTATAAACTATCTATAGATATAATATTTTATTATATATTATATCGTTTGAAATTATCACAACGACTAAATGTGTGTTAAATTTTTCAAGCTTGCGAATAAAAGTTTTCTCGAAACGGATAAAGATATATCGAGAAAAAATTTAGTTTGCGAAATGGTCGTGAGATAAAATACGAAACCACGTTGATTTTATTAAGTAGTCGTAAAAAAGCGGGTTTAATCGATGGATTATTCAACATTACGATACTATACAGCATAGCAAATAACGTCGCCCTTTTTCTCCTCGTTGTAAATGCACAGGTAGAAATTTCGTTCGGCGAGATAGCGCCGGTAAATCAAAGTTTATTCGTCGTGTAAATCGCATACACGCAGTAAAGTGCCATCGTCAAGCGGCGACAATGCTGTTGCAACAAATTGTGTGCGCATACGAGATTTGGGAGTAAACCGTGTATATAAACGCGATTATGCATGGGGCGTCGTAGACCGCGAGAATGTATAATCAACAACGTGCTATTTGTTTATGTTCCTAATAAAACGCAAACAAGATACAGCCATTATTTCCGCGTCAGTTTCCCCTCGTTCATTATAAATCCGCAAATTATTATCTCGAAAATCTGTTGTAAAAACTGCACAAATATATCTTTACTTAATTATTATACCGAAAGGATGATTTTGCTGAAATATCTGAAAATAGTTTTGTTCAAAGTAATTGATGTAATACGCTCAATCAATAATAATGAGCAATACCGCAAAAAGTTTTGATATTCTAGCAATCAGCTTGGACGTCTCATATCATTATTTTCAAATCTATATCTAGTTTTTTAGAGATTTCGATAAAATCGTTCTTTTTATGTAAATCAATATGTATATATATATATATAAATATAATGTATTCGTTGCATCTTATTAATCTTTCAAAATTATTCTAAAATACTTACTTTGATTCGGGATATTATATTAGAAAGGATAATTTTATTGAAAAGATAAGATTCTCGTTAAAACATAATTCTTTAATTTCGCTATAATTGATGCATACAGTGATTTTTATTAGAAACTAAACGGTTAAAAAAGATTGATCCGTATAATTTTTTATTCAAGTTTTTCTTCATCGGCCTGATTTATCCATTTTATTTTAAGACGCACCCTCTTTTCACTTATTTTCCAGAATAAAGCCGTACGCATTAATAGATCTTCGTAGCCGTCAACCTATTTACTACGCGCGAACACACTGCGAGACGTGCACACGCAATTACCTACTTACAGCTCATTAAACTATTTCCCAATCTTCAATCTTGCGTATATGCAATGGTAGTTGAATCAAAGACGAAGACTTATATTATAGATACAAATGTCGAATGGATTGAAGTAGATCGATAATAACGATCGCTCATTTTCAATTGGAAGCGTGTAAAGAGAAATCTCAGCAAAGATTTTAGTAACATATCTTATTGTTAGTAACACATTTTGTGTTACATTTATATTTGTTTAATGTGCAAAAAGTATTTACTAAACATTATCAAGTTTTAAA
>NW_017259520.1:1697365-1698367 GCF_001594045.1 Atta colombica | reverse complement strand
TAATATAAATTATTAAAATTTTATAAGAAAAATATGTGAAATTGATTATATAAAATCTTTTCTTTATTTCTTTCTAAACTTTCTATATTAATTTGGTAAGATTAAAAAATTCGACTATGTTTCATGCAATAATTATTAGATATTATTAGGATTGATAAAGAAATTAACATAGTGTTTCACATTTGATGTTATTTGAAATATTACTTCATTCGTTCTGGTCAAATTATTCAACATGTCGTATCTCATATAATTTGAATCTTATGAATACGTATATACCAAGGCATTCGTATTTCGTCTGTTATAATTCAAAATAGGACTGTCGTGATGCCACGTCGTAATGAGAAGATATATAGGTCGTACAAAAATTTTGTGTCGCTGTCGCGTTGAATCGTTAATGAATCCGTCGCGGAAACGCCGACGCTCGTGGATGTCTTAATGAAGGCAATCCAATTAGTATGCTCGCGGACAATGGAGGAGATCACGGAAAGTACGAATCTCTTCTGTACCTGTGTCCCTTTCGTTTCCGCCTCGTGCGACTTGCATTCTCAGCGTTCCATCGTGCGAAATATGCGCATGCTTTATAGGGCCGATGAAATGTGTGAATTTAATTTCTCGGTGCTGCGGGCGCATAAATATGCATCGCGCAGCGCTCGCTGCTTCCCCGCGCTCTGATTTATGCGCGATTACGCATTTACTGGAGCGGCGACGGATTCCGCTGACCGAGGACGGTCAGCGATTTCGATATTGTCCGGATGAACGGGAGGAAACGACATAAAAGGACCGTGGAAAACTTTAATCGACAGCCGAGTTCTCCCGATAATCCGATCCATCGGACGGATCAATTTATCCTACGGCATCTGCACTTCAATATAGATTCCGTACGATTATTTTATATAACAAAAAAGCTAGCAGTAGTTTATCTTTCTCTTTCGGTATAAAAAAAAAATTGGAAAAATTTTTAATAATATAATTTTTTAGTTTTTATGTTATGTTATACCGAAA
>NW_017259520.1:1681129-1697265 GCF_001594045.1 Atta colombica | reverse complement strand
TATTATTTTATTTATATATAATTGATATCAAAAATAACTACAAATTATAATAATATTATTGCAGTTGTTACGATTATTTTATAATAAGAATTATAACTAAGATCTTAAAACAACATTAATTTATAAAAATAATTGCAATTATGGTAATTTAATTACAATTTATCGTCATTTTTAGTACCATTTTTATATATAAATAGGTAATTGTTGACAGAACTATGTATATAATTATTAACATATATTATAGCAGTGTAATAACTATAATATGTAACATGTAATTACAGTTACAAATCCTAAAAGCTTTTCTCTCAATGTAGGTATTTTAATATTGATTTAATTATGTCATATTGGATTAGCAATTTGATTATTTTAATATAAATATATTTGTTTCGATGTTTGATTTCTTTTAAAATCCTGTTGAAAGTTTCCGATTAACAATAAATGATAAAATCAGTGCTATTAATTTTTCTCGTGTCACGAAATGTACATTATATTTGTATTGTGCCAGATAAATCGATTTCCGCGAAAAATGTTATATATAGGACTCCGGTATGTGCATCTTTTTCTCTTTCGGAGCACGTACGACGACCATGAAAGTTAATCAAGCAGTCCGACGCATCGAGTATTAAATTAATCTCAACACGTTGTGTGCAGAGCTCGCGAGAATGTAACCAGCCGCGACGGCTGATTGATACAAATTGGTATCAATTTCCTTCAATTTGCGAGGGATCTCGTAATTTTACGACGCTAGGCGGCATCTGCCGACGTTGTCAGGCGCCTCGCCGGCGGCAAAGCATTTCTCTCGCACACTGTATGGATCGATGTAAACTGGTTGTGTCGTCGGTAAAGCCGGAGATACCATTTCGAAATGATTTGGGTAGGTGGCGCACATGCCACCTCTTTTCTCGATAGCTCACTCGTGCGAGGTTTCTCTTGTTGTCTTGTTATTTATATCAACTTTGTCTGAATTTTTAATTTATGCTGATTGTGAATGCATGCTACATTGATCGACAGTGTTGCATTTGGTTGTGAGCTTAAATATCTGATCTGATTTTACATTGATTAAAATTTAATTAAAAATGACAATTTTTAGTTTTACATTAATTAAGATTTAATACCTTAATCTCATTAATTTTAACAATATTCATAATTTTTAATTTAAAATAGCACTTGTCTGGTAGACTAGTCAGATAATTCTTTTTTCTCGTGATTAACGATTTGTTGAATGTGAATTAATCTTACGGCATTTAATTTTATTGATTTGAATTTCAAATACATTGGTCAAATATGTAAAATGATAAGTTTTATATGTTATAATTTTTTTATGTTATTAATAAAATTTGTGTTTTCTTTTTCAGTTGCCGGATCTAAACAATCTCGATGAAAAGGTGAGTTCATGATGAAAATGGCATCGCAATAATACGTGAGTTTACATGAAAAATGCATATAACTTATAAATAAAAAATGCATATAACGTTTATAAATAAAAAAATTATTATTTACTATTATATTAAAAAACGGTGAAATTCGGTATAAATCTCAATATACATGCAATAATTGTAGAATATATATGAATAAATTATTCGATAGGTGATTGTACGTTAAGTATATACAGTTTAAAGTTTATAGACGAAGAGGAACATTTTGCTTAAAAATTACAACATTAATTTCATACAAAAAAATTGTGTTTATCACACTAGTATCATAAATTGACTATCATCATAAACTGGTGAGTCAACAAAATGCAGGCAATGAGAATGCAAAAAATTTTCATGACTTTGATTTAGCTGCCGTCTATATCATTTATTTATTTTTATTCATACGATTAATCGCCTCAAATTAATCATAATACGATACTAGGTATCTGAAGCTTAGCTCTCCCTGATCTTTTATTTTTACATTACGTTGATATATTTTATAAAGAACTTACTGTAGATAATTTATATCTCATTAGATAATTTAAGGTTGTTTAGAATGATGCTTCATTGTTTTTTTTTTTATCAAAGATTTTTATAAAGGCATTTGGAATCAAATTCTTTCAATATACATTACGAATCAATATGAAAATTTTGCGATGCATGGAAATTAAAAAACTTTATATTATATCGCATATTCTTGAAGATTATTGTTTACATATATAAATTTTACTTGTCAAAAACAATCCCCGTTTATTTAAAAATTTGAAGGGCAAGTGGAAAGAAAGAAAGTTGCGTAGACATACCAATGCAAAAATAATCAATCCACGTCGAGAATGGTAAAATATCAAGTCTGAAATCTATTGTTATTTTTCTCTCTTTGAATTCATTTTTCTTCGGGAGGATTCTTCGGATCTACCAAACCCTTCATTTATATTGAATTTTTACATAAAACGACATTCGCGAAAGAATGTTCCGCAAAGTCACGTTCGCATATCCGAGGAATGTCAGTCATATCGGTGATAGGACCACCTGTTCCAAGGAATTGTATACATCGTCTGAGAAGAATATTACGTAATAGCTATCCTAATTATATGTGACACCATATCGATTTATTAGAATTTGGATCATTGTTATATAAAACATATGTAACATAAAACAATTCAGTCTTTTTATTTAGACATTTCTTTTTACATAATACGTGTGTGTTTTACATGTATACGATGAATGCAAAATGTATACAGGGAAGATTTTTATAAGAAAAGCTTTGTTCATAAAAAATAAACATTTATTAAATAACAATGAGTACGTTTCTAATATAAACAAAAGACTCCGCGAAAATAATAAATAGTATTTATAATCTTAGAAATAAAGTTTCTTGACTGCACGAATACTTTTTGTGCATCTAAATAACAATTTTTTTATTTTTGCTTATTATTAAGATAATATATTTTAATTATTCCACATTATTTTAAGTAAAATAATTTTGAGAAATATATAATTTATTTTAGTCTTTATTAATAAATTGCTAATTAATCTTTATTTTCTAAAGTTAAAGTTTTTTTTAAATATCGTCTTGTATGAATACTTTTTGCACTCACTGTATATTACATTCTATAATTCAATGTATTTCTTTTTTTATTTTTTATGCATCTAATAATGCATGATTAAGATTGCATTAAAATACAATTTAAAAGCGTGTAATAGTCAATGGCTATTGATAGGTATATAACTAATAGAAAATTTCTAGGAATTAGAAGAAAAACAAGCCACTATATCAAAATCTAAATTAATCGCGTCAATTAAAATCCTTGTTCTCTCATATTCTTCTAATAGAATCATCACAACTCCTCCATGTAATCCGTCATTACGGTGTTGCGTAATTTAACTCGAAGAATGATTCTCTTCAATTTTACCGCGGCATTGCTCATTATCCAATTTCAGCGGTCGTCGAACTTCTCGCCGTCGAAAATTGCATGCGTTTATTCATCCGTTCCGGTGTACAAGGCCCAATTTTCATATGTTGGCACGTGGGTTTATATTTGGACGCGGATCAGCGGGTGGTTTCGTTCACGTTCACGAGTCGAATACAAGAATCACGTGTGCGTAATTCCGCGTGTTCTGGTTACGACCTTCGTGCGATCGTACCGCGGGTCCGCTACCGGGTAGCATCGACTGTACTCTCCTTTGACATGCAAATGACGCCATGCAGCATTCAAATTGTAGCCCGTATTCCGGCATAGTTGCACACTGACTTTTGTATTGTACAACAAGCACCGTGCGTTGCACGGCGATAAAGCGACTTTATTAGATTACATTTCGTAGTCGCGTGTTGCTTTGGATCTTTGTGGAAAAGGGAAATAATGATCCATATACCATATTATTACTTGAGAATGGCAGGAGGTAATCCGTAAGTAAAATGTAAGTAATTTTCTCTCCATGACATACACATACAATTCGTATTCGCGAATTAGCAGATTAGAAGAAATATATTGACAATGAGAGCATAATATATTAAATTTTAATAAATATTTGAATAATATCGACTGAATATTTACTAAATATAAACATATTTTTATTTGCTACAAGAATCATTAATTTGATTTATTTTTATAAATGTTGATTTTGTAAATGTTTATTTATCACAAATAAATGTTAAATTAGTACTAGTCAAACAAATATTTATTCAAATTTATTACATTTTTTCAGTACGATGAAAACATAAATTGTTAATTAAACAAGATATTTAATTAACCGAACAATAATCCAATTTATTGAATTAAAAACCAGCATTGAATATAAATAAAGTCGCTATTAAATAAAAGCAATCTTCACAAATTATTGTCTATTTAGATGCTTACATGGCATATTGGATATAATTTAGACTGTCGACAGATACACTACACGTCGGATAGATATTGGCTATAAATAATATATATTTGTACGCATACATGTACATGTGCTCGTGATTAAATCGAGTATCATTAGCGATCAGTTAATGTCCGAGATGAACATTCTATTGGTGTCTGCCGTGCTGTGTGCACGTGACTGTTGCATTTGCAGGTGCAAAGTGTCGTTGGCCAATGAGGTCGTCGATCGTTCACTGTCCAATCGAGTATTTTCATGCTTTTCTGACTGTAATGGTGTAATATTCTGTGTATATTCGCGAGATCGAGGTTAATTGATAATATGGAATTTAAATGTTTTGAATCATTAAAATTTCGGAATATTAATATTAATGCAATTTTGATATAATACCTGATTATAGAGGAATAAAAGAATGTTCTTTCTTTCTTTATGTCTTTATTCTTTTTCTGTAATCAACTAGTAAAAAATGGCAATTTTTTAGTTATGTCATATATAACAAATAAATGATACGTTGTTAAGTATAACAATTTTAATTATAATTTATAACGCAACGTTCACAGATTTTTTTTCAATTAATCTCGTCGACAGATTTTTAAATGAATTAAGACTGCACGTTCTATCATTACTCCTCGTCTCTTGTATAAACAGTTCAACCATACAAGTATCCTAATAGCATGATACTCGAGCATCGCTAGATGCGGTTATTCACTTTTATGCACAGTAAAGTCGTTATGGAAGTTTGAGGGGAACAGGCTACGCGTACTTCGTACGCTTTCCATGCATATATAAACTATAGTTTCCTAATGTACTTCTAATGTTCTTGCGCAAACGGTTATTTCTAACAGTGCGGGCGATAAGTCAACACTTTTAGCGTGAATAGTCGTAACACGATGTGACATTTAAAACGATCGACTAACTACTATTATCGTTTTTAATGCACTGCTTGTATATTATTAATTTAAATCTTTTCATTATTAATATTAAACGCATGCATGATATAGAAATAAATTTCTAAATGTTAAAAAAATCAAATAGTTTTTTACGATTCGAGGTAAACAATGTTGCGAGAATAATAACTTTGCTTGTAATTGCGTAACGATATGTTTTCGATCGCGAGCTCGGAATTGCTACGGAGAGACCGGTTCTAAACTCTCGAACTCGGAATCGGTTTGAACTGGCTTGGAAGCCATTATGTCGATTTGATGTCAATGTAAAAATAACTTCAGCTTTTGTTACGCAATGATTTGTTTTCAAACGCGAGTTACATGAGTTCGCGTTTGAAAACAAATCATTGCTAAAGAGCTCGAGTCTTCCGAGCTTGGAATCAGTTCTTAATCGATTCCTTATTGAGTTAGAAGACCGCATTTCGCTGACTATGCTGTTTCCACGATTTAGTACTCGTGCGGTAATAACTTTACTTGGCGTTGCGTAATGATTTGTTTTCGCGCTCGGGATGGAATTGCTTACTACTATAAGAAAGAGGGATCGAGCGATACCGGTCCGCGATATATGCGACGTATTTGCTTGGCCGTAGGTGCCTTTTAGAGGTTGAGAAAATATCTGTGTCACTCGTGACGATCGGTCGCCGCCGTTGAGCTTGCCAGATACTTGTTGTAAACAGGATGGAATTCACATGCAAATTTAAATTAACGCTTATGCGATAGGAGGAGTATCGAGGTCGCGGGCTTAATTTCGTCCGGTGATTTCAAGAGGCTGCGAAAGAGTAAAAGTGCTCTCGCGTTTTTCGGTGAAAGTACGAACGGTGGGCTCCGCAGGATCGATCAATTAGGTTAACGACTCCTCCGAGTAGACACATTCGCCGAGCACGGGCTCGAAGTTGCGCGATTAACCGAGATGATTATGACAGCGGAGAAAATATTCTTGCCAAAGTAACATCCGACGAAATTGATGCTCATTATTCTTCAATGATTTCACGATGACGTGCGAGTAGTTGTAATTAGATCGATCACTTTTCATTATGGTATCGTAACATTAACTATAATATTATCACCTTCGATAATGATACAATTTATATTATACTGTCATTAAATGAATATCTGGTCGTCTTTTTGTTGAATTTACATTTATAATTATATTTATATTATAATTTTTCTCAAGTGTTAAGTCATTTATATATTTTTCATGTTAATATTAATTTAATGATGATTATCATTTTTCAAAAACTTCAAATCAAGGATCGTTACAATTAAATTTGAAGAAAGATAAAAAAAATAACGTTACTTGAAAACAAGATATTTTCATTTTTTTGCGAAATTGCTAGTATTAATCTTCTATTGAAAGATCTCTTTTGAGTGACAGACATAATTGAAGTGGTTTACATAAATTGTGTGTCATCAAACAATCGTTTGTGTAACAGAGCGGGTAATCATTAATATACGTAGAGTATATCTTCCGCTCAAAAACTCGACGGTCATTATGCATCTGTCGTGCATCAACGATGTCTGTTTTGAAATTCTCAAACTCACTTTTGCGTATTATGTGCAAATTTCGAGCGCACTTCAAATATACGCGAGGAACGTTCGTTTTCGATGTCCGTTTACAATACCATTATTTACAATTTGCGGTCGGATTTGTGGAGCAAATTGACGTTTGCTATTTGCGTACTTTTACTACTTGCGTACGCGTATACGCACAAAAATTTATGTACAATTTTTCTTAAAAATAATAATTTTTATTTATTTCAATATTTATAGAATTCCTTAATTTTATTTTCAAACAATATAATATAATTTATACCGATTTAATTTGCAAAGAGGAAACTGATTACATCGCTTTAATGGTTTCAATTCTGTTTTTATCTAATTTCTACTCTCTTCTTACTTCTTATAACTTTCTAAAATAAATAATAAAAAATTGTTATATACAATCATATTTTTTTAATCGTAATTTTTTAACTCTTATATAATTCCGAATTGTCTCGTTACAAAAATTTTTGAAATATTATGTCATAGTTCTCGCGAGAGCTTTTACGCGAAATTTAATATTACAGTAACACGATATTTCGCGACGCGAATAATATCACATCAGGGATTCTCGACTCACATTACGTCGGCGATTAGCGTCCCTGAACGGCGCTATATGTACGTTAATTCTCTAGTACGTATACATATACATGTATATCTAGTGTACATATGTTACACACATACACACGACATATATGGTCGAGCTTGATAAACAACAGTGGTTGCCAAATCGCGGCTATTAATAAATGGTAAATAATTTGCGTAATGAAACATGTTCGGCCAGGCTGACGTTTCGCAGAACGGATGCAAATCTCGCAAATGTCGCGTTCGATAACACATTGGATCGTTTATTTCGATGAGATCTCATCGAAATAAACGAGAAGCAAGTCGTCGAAACGAAGTATCGAGCAAAACTGTTAATTTCTCATGATATGTTGAAGTATAAATAATTCAGAGAAATGTTTATCTGTAATGAGCCATAGCGGATTCGGTTACGCTTAGTTTCAGTAATTGGAGGTTCAAGAACTCTGTAATCCATTATGATTCGCGAATCTTTCTCTCTGCTTTATTCTTCGAATATTACATTTGCAGATTTTCCTTGGGCGAAAGCCTACCGAGAAACAGCGTTGAATAGAAGAGAATCATTAATTTCTTGTGATACACGTATTTTGAAGCGTGAGCTTAAAAATAGCATTTTATCTTGAACGGTAGCCATAACAGGTATGCTTACACCTAGATTCGCTAATTGGCTCTTCAAGGACTTCATAATGTATTACGATAATTTATAAGCTTCATTTTCAGTTCTTTGAATATTTAAGTTTACTTCATTATATGCTAAAGAAAATAAATATTGGCACAAAATTGTTTTAATAAAAATATGATTTTGATTGGTGATTCGCAGATGTGAATTTTAGTGATTTACATAAACTATTGTTTTATACATCTTTGCATCCTTCATTCAATGTTAAATGCCAAAGTTAAATTTTAAACGAATAAAGATGAATTAAATTATTCAATAAAATTCTTGTACGTAATTGAAAATCATGCGTTGTCATTTATTCATAAAGATTCCAATTGGCGAATCTGTTACGGTATAATCTATGAGTCTCATTTCTAATCCTTAGTTTAAATTTTCTTTGAATATTTAAATTTACCCCACTATATATGCAACGAAAGTTCTCAATTCTTAGATGAATAAAGATGAATTAAATTACTTATGTCAAATTCGCCTAATTAAAATTTTCATACAATAATCCGTAAGAACGTTGGTAAATCATGGAATTAAAGAAACGATTTTTATAATTTTGAAGAGTTGATAATTTCTGATATCAGACAAGACTGCGAATGCAAATGGGTTAACACGATAATTTAATATGAAGCTTCCAGAACGGTCGTTAACCTCTCGAGTATATAAAGAGCTAGAGGTAAAGTATACTCTTGGCAACAATGACGTGTATTGCGCGTCACTGCACATACCTGAAACGGTAATTTGCTGTGACGTGCAATATGCGTCACTGCAGCGAAGAAGAATCTTATGTATTATATTTATTATATCGGCGCATTACTGCGATACTCATGTTACGTTTGAGAAGAATAATAATTTTATTCTTTCACATTTTTATAAGAGACTATTCATTGCCGCATCTTTTCCTTTACATTTATAAATGAAAACTTATGGGAATTTTTTTCTGTCATTTGTATTTCTTTTCTGAGTATGTGAGTTGGACTGACCTATTTCAAGCAGAACGATATAATAAGCACGCTGATTACTCTAATTATTCTAATTATGCACACAGTCAGTACAGAATTCATGATTCCGCCTTGCGTGTCTCTTTGCTTGGATTGCGTAGAGTTTAACGATTACGTGCGCATGAATAGGAAAGCCGAGCCAAAAAGGGAAACTCAAAGGCAGTGGATTTAAATAAAGCTACCGATTGACTCTTCTGGATAAACATCATTAAGCCGACGACGACAAATGTAGGGTCGACGGGATTGTGTTCAATTAACATTTCTCCGTACAGCGCGAACGTCGTTTGTCCATTAATAAATACGCTTAAATCGCCTCACGTAACCGCTCAATAGATAAATAATGTAACCGATGCGGGTTACGAGATCGAAAGCGTTCGAGACGAAGTTGTGGGTGTGCATGTATGTGTTATGTATACCGCGTACACGTGGCGTAGCTCTGTGTGATTTACATATAGCAATTAACCCTTTGCGGTCGTGGCGTTCGCAACAGCAGGGATTTATGTGCCGGAGGGGCACATTGCGAGAGACTTGCAAATCAAAGGGCAAATGCTTCCCGCACGGCGAATGCATTTAGAGAACCGGTCGATTACTTGATGTGACATCCTTTCGGACATTTCAATATAATCACAGTACACTAATTACATATAACAATTTTTATTACATTTTGTCTGATGTATGGAAGAATATGGGAAATGTAAGTACCTAAGAGAAAAATGAAATAAAATCGTTTATGATCAATCATTTATGAATTAATAAGTCTTTATTTAAAAGATATTTTTGGCTTTAAACAGTAATTAATATTTATACATTCATTATTATTATAATTTTAAACAAAAAATAACCCTTATTTACCTTTAGAATTATCCGCCGTACGCGATACAATGTTGAATCGATTGTTTGCTGTTTAAAATTACAGTCTATGTTAATAATATATAAATGTTAATTATTATAATTTAAAATTAATATCCTTTGAATAAAGACATCTATAATTGATAAATAATCGTCGGCTTTACTTAATTTTTCTTGTATATAGATATTCGCAATTCTTTCAGTCTCTTCTACATCAGAATTGTCGAAAATATGTAATGACATTTACCTTAAATCGCGTGCAATGTGGTGGCACTAAGCGTATATTGGATTATCGCTAAATTACGAGAAATGAGAAGTTATCACTATTTTAATATACTACAATAGTATCGCGTTTGTATTTACCTCGTGTTTGCAATTCTCTCACTGTTCTACATCACGTTTTCAACAAGTCGAACATTAGATTTGTCCATGTTAGTAAAGTCACAAATTATCTGACGGCTAAATTCGATAATTGTATCTCGATTGACTACGTAACGAGTCGCATTAGTCACTTTAGCCAACAATAGCTCTTTAAAAAAAATATCATTGTTAGCCTTCGGTACTATCATTCAAAAAATCTTGATCTTAAGATCCAGATTGTCTCGTGTGTGCGGCTTCCAATATCAGCGGTTATCAGTTACGTCGCGTATCAGCGATGATTGCTTGAAATGTTAATCTTTAATTAGTGATGTAGATGGATAGAGTTGTCATAATTGATAATAAGATAAAAAAAATGTCTTCCTCGCACGATCTTACTGTTTTTGTTGGATTTTTTGTAGAACGGTTTTTCTGGATGTAATGCTATTTTAATTGCTTCAGACATTTAAGGAACTTACAAATTAACTTAGGAATAAGAGAAAAATATGATTGCATTGAAATTAATTCTTTTATTAAGTTTATGTACAAATAAAATATCAATATATAAAATTCGTGCTGTATAATTTGAACTTTATACATTTTTTAAAAGTAAAAATTATATATATTACAATCAGACAAGTTTATTTTATGCACATTTTAATATTTTGTGTAGGATCTCAATATTTTATGAATTTTATTTTATGACTAAATGAGATATTCAAATTTTACCTGTAAATATTTTGCGATTATTCGATAAAATATTATTGTTACATGATTATTATTTATCGTACAAATAATTTTGTTATTTTTGCTTAGATAAAATGGTTCGAGTATATTGGTTTATACTACTGAAATATATTTATATTGAAAGCTATTATGCTAATTTCTATACATGTCTCGAATTTATTTAAATTTTAAAATCTATTTCTTTTTAAAGATTTTGCATGTAGAAGATACCTTATCTCTCTCTTTAGTCACTTTTACATCCACTTCACGTGACAAACATACAAAGTAAAGGAGCCATTTTTATGCATCTCACGACATCGTTCCTTCCATGTCTCTTCATTTATTTAAAAAAAATATTACCGAAATTTACGAAAGATTTCAGAAATATTTCACTTCCGGCATTATATATATATATATCTACCGCCATTCAGTTTAATTTCGAGAATCGCCCTCGCTTCGCTCGCGTTTATTTATAATGCAGTAAACTTTACGAGTCTCTCCATGGCTCTAAATGCGATTTGTAATACGCGCGATGTCCGCAGTGAATCACATATAAAGCGAGTGGTTCTGTAAAGTAAGACAAACACGATCACAGTCATCATCGGCGATAACGTAATGCGACGCGATGAATCCGCCGCGCGATCGCATAGAGAAGAATAAATTTCGAAGCTCCTCTTCGCTTCTTTCGTTTCTTTTTGTGGAATAAACTATACGATTGTTGATATAATAATAATTTTTCTAAACAATTTGTTCGATATATTGTTTCATATAAATTTTTCTAAATTATGGTTGATGTGAGTGAAATTTCAGTTTAATCAAAAAAGATCCAGATTGCAGACAGAAAATTAAATAATCTCTGAGATTATTTAACTTTCTATCTGCAATCTGGATCTTTTTTGATTAAATCGAAATTTCATTCTCTATATAAATATCTTTCTTATGATTATTCTACAATGTATTTTTTGTTTTTCGTTTCTTGCTTTTTGTTTCTTATTTTTTACATTTTGTCTTTTTGCTTCTTCTTTGCCGGTTTTTTGTTTTATGTCGCCTGAGATAAAAGTTAACGAACTTCAGAAGAAATAGGAAACACATAGCAAGAAATACAATTATCGATAAAACGGTTGTAAAGAGAGAAGAAGCAAGAGGTAAAAAGCAAGAAATAGAAAACAAAGAACACATTGTAGAATCGGCTTTAGTTTTACTCAAATTTTAATCTTCATTAAATAAATGTTTTGAGATAAAAATTATTTGATAATGTAATAGAGATATTGAAAAATAACTTTGAATTTTTTGAAAGTCTAATAGAATAGAATAAAAAATTGAGCTGGACAGAAAAAATTAAAATTATAAGCAGACGGAAAGAGTAAAAATATGATTACAGACGGAAAGTTAATTATTGTCAAGAAGAACAATAATTAATCTCCGCCTATAATCATTTTTACTTCCTCCGTCTGTAATTTGCTGTCTTGTCTGTCCCAATATTTTTATTGTTGTATTTTTGCATTTTGGAGTTAAAAGCTTTTCTTTTTTTCATTCACAAATCTAAACAATTATCAGTATCTAATTGAATAATTTAAACAAACTATTAGTATCTTACATTTTTATATAAACGAAAAATTGCAAATCACTTTGAAATGTAGCAATTGAAAAGGAATACGATTGTTATGACATTCCGTAAAAATCCATCCAACGAGCTGTTTGATTCTAATCGTTATATCATTAATTGGACGACAGACAGGCAGTCGGTTTTCTTTCTCCTTTCGAAGTCTCTCGAACGGCGCCAAAGTGCCAGAAGCATCACGTGCCTTTTGGCGCCGAAGTATATACGCGCAATCTATTATAGCACGCACGCTGCGCGGGCGGGTCGAAGCGGGAGAAGCGTAAGTGAAAGAAATGCCGTTGGGGAGAACAGACACGGAAACTTTTAATAGCCGGTTTCATGAGACGATTCAAGGACAAGTTGTCTCACTCGTCAAGATCGTTAAACAGCAGTGGTATAAAGAAAGTCGGCGATAACGGATTAACGTGAGGTCGCGAAAAACCCAAACAATTTCAACGCCGAGCGCGCGAAGGGAAACACTTGATTTACTTCCATATCTATTAGCGTATCTTAAGCACGGCATGTTAATACAATTGCTGTTTTTAGCATCGCAATGATTCTGGATATAATACCAGAATGCTTTTGACTAAGTCTTTCAAAAATAGACAAAATTTGGTTGAAATATTTCAGTGTTAATTTCATATTCATACAACATTGACGTGCTAAGTTGGCCTTGTAACGAATACTCTCGCAATTGGCAAATGTTTATACTTATTAATTGGAACTAAATATATACTCGTAAGTTTACCGGAATCTTTACCTTTCAAGGAAAACTTTAATAGAAAAATTATTGCATACATTTTCTTATTTGTCTTTGCATCTATTACATCTTAATATGTGCATTATGCGTGCAATATAAAAATAAACGCAAAAAATTACGCAAAAAATTCTTCTATCTAAAGATGAATTCATATGCATAGTAGATAAAGCATTCATTGCAGCTAATTTAACGTTGCACAGTTAGAGAAAATTTTGTCTTGAATTTAACAAACGGTTATTTATAAATTTTTACAAATTTTTATTTTAATTTAACATAAATATGTTAGAATGTAATATAAACATTATTAAAAATTAACATAAAACATATAATATTTTGACGTAATTTGAAAATAAATTGTGAAAGATTATTTCTTCAATAAAATTAAAATTTTATGTTAAATTAATACGTAATACTTTTTATTCATTCATCTTTACATTTAGAACTACTATATTTTTACGTTATTTGTTCAATTATTCATAAAATTGTGTTGTAATTTAATAAGAAATATTAAATGAGATATCAATTGAATACAAAATATTCAAATAACATAATCATATTATATTAAATTAATATTCGAATATGTTAAAAATTTAACAGAAAAATGTTAATAAGGATCGATTTTAACACAAAATGTTTTGTACTGTGTTTAATTGTATCATTTAATTTATAAAGATAATTATAAAGATTAATTTCGTTTCTCCGTTTATTATTTTTGTATCAAAACACGTTTCCTCGTAAAATCTCAACCTTCGTCTCTCCTTCCCCATTGCTTTCCCCCCCAATGCTCTTCTCGTCGCTCGATATTTTTACAGTCGGCACCTGTTATCTCTGCGCTTATATTACTTATCGCTTATTAAGGTTGATAATCTGCTGTTGTGCTGCCGTAGGTCATTGTCCCGGAGTATAATGAAACGCTGCTATTCTACTTTCATCTTATCGTTTCCGGAGCGCGCGTCGGCGTTCGCGTTTAATATTCTAGTCCATCGCACATTATTCCTATCAAGAGTGTTTGTTATCTTGGTGGTGTGTTGGTTAGGTTAAAGAGATTATTACGTCAGTGATGCGCTATAATTAGAAATAGTAACGTCTGTAGAATTATAATTAAAATGTTGCTCCTAATTTCAAGAGAGATCGACAAAATGTTTTGGTAAAGATTAAAAACATCATAGAATTTTTTGATAGATTTAAAAGTGTGGAGAATTGCAGTCAGTTATACAGTTATCCGAGAATAATTATCGAGAAAAATGTTTTGGAAACAATTAAAACGTGTCATAGAATATTTCGAAAGATTAAAAATGCAGTTATACGACATCCTTTAATAATTAAAATGTTGCTCCTAATTTCAAGTCAGATTGACAAAATATTTTGGAAAAGATTTAAAAACGCGTCAGAAGTTTTGATAGATTTAACATTATTATGTAATTAATTCTGTTAATATCTCTACTCTATAGAATATAAAATAATGTAAAGGAAAAATAATATTATTCATAAGTTTATATCTTGATATTATGGATTTTATCTAGACTGGCTTTAGTCTTGAAGCCTGTAATCCCCGCATTAGCAACGTGGTATGTATTTCAATCTCACTCGAATCGATTTTTTTCTCTCTCTCTTCGTGTTTACAGCGTCGTTCTTACATGGACAATTTTTACATGGACAAAAAAGGAAATATTACGTTGATTTAGCGTCGCTAATAATCATTCCGTGATATTTATAACGCCTTTGCAGGCGCAGAAACTACGGTAGTCTCTGTGCGATTGGTGATGCAATCGCGAAAGGAACGAGATCACGTTCGCGGCACGTGGCGGCGTGGTGGTGTGTGGGATCATTGTGATTTCCGTCGATGCCAGAAACCATTGGGGAATCGTTTGCAGGCGATGTCTAACTGATGATTCTCTAAATAATTTCGGTGAAACACAATGCGATGCCACGTGTTGGCCTTTCTCATGGCCAAGGAAATGGCTCTATTAAAAGGCAATTACTGATGAACACGAGCTATTATCATGAATCGAGATCCATTCGCGTAAAGATTCGTGTGACTTTTTGACAGCATATATATGATTGAAAAGAATTTTTATTCATCATTTGTAGATTTCTGTATTTCTGTAATTCTCTATTAATTCTCCATTTGCGATTATATTTTTATTTTCTCCGTCTTAAATCTTTTTCGTTCAATCCAATTTTTTTTACTGTTCTAGGTTTTCACAAAATGTGAAACAATTCATGGTTACTTTTAACATCTCTATTACATTTATCAAATAAATATTATAAGATATTTGCGAGATATTACAAGATATTTTAGGAGGGGAAACCTCTTTTATTTCGGACAAATTTGAGGTGAAATTTTGCTTGTACCAAAAAGGACTCGGCTTGCAGACTGATTAAATTATTAGATTATAACTAGATAATAACAAATTACAGTAAATATATAATGTGTGTATTTTAAACATTTCTAGATTTTTGCGCGCGTATCAGCCGGTTATAAGCAGTTCAGCCATTGATTATTGACACAATCATTGTAAAACTATCTTTTATCACTGTAAAAACGTCGTCTACTTCGTTATGACGCGAATGCGCGATTCGTTTCAGATGAACTTTTTAATATTCATTAATATTGCTTATCTCCGGCCAGTTATCAGTCAGCATTTTCTCTTTGTTTTTTAAAAATCATAGTTAAAAGCGGCACGCTGCCTCTTCTTCAGCATCGCTGACCTTCCTCTGACGACCGGCGCGCATGCACAATTCGTTATCATTGTTTTACTTGTTTTGTACGAATGATAAGGAACGGCGCGCCAGAGACCCTCTCTGCACGTACGTATATAAATTCATGC
>NW_017259520.1:1679393-1681029 GCF_001594045.1 Atta colombica | reverse complement strand
TATATTTGAAGTTTTTCTTCTTAACTCCATTCTTAATCTAAATTTATGATAGTAATTTATCTGGACTTATTGGTACTATTTATCATTCGCAAACTTGAGCTTTCATTATACGGCTTGATTAAATTACACAGGATTGCGAAAAGAAATTTTGGTACGAACTTCTTAACTTGTCAAATATATTTTTCGCTTCATCTTGAGTGCCATGAATGTAAACTTGAAGTTTGTATTACGTAAACGGTTTTTAAATAGATGTTTACTTTTATTTCATAATTTTTCGTGACTGAAAATTCTTACGTAATTGGTAGAAAGAGTCTTCGGATTTATTCTATTTTCAATTTAATGGTTTGAATTGAAGAATATTTTCTCTCATTAAAATAGAAGAAATGTAGGCTAAAAATTTTTTTTCCGTTAAATTGTTTCTTAGAAGAGATATTAGAGATATTAGAAGAGACATTACGTTGTATTATGCGAATAAATAATTGGAATAAGTGTGTCAAAATATTTATCGAAAGTCCCAAATCTTTGTAACTTTGTTATCATCGGCACAAATATAAAATGATGGCTGGTGGCGGAGAGAAGCAATAATAGAGACAGAGAAAGAGAAAAAAAAACGAGGAAGAGAGCGAGAAAAAGTATACTCGCATGGCCCGTTCATTGCGCTCTTATCACGCGAGGGGATTCGACGATTTATTGACGACTGCGCCTGATAAGAAAAAGGCAAATGAGGACCGTGTGAGTGAAAACGTTCGTTGTGAAGATAAGCAAGTCAATCTTTCTGGTAAAAAAATAAAAAGAATTGCAAAATTATTCAAGTAATTCTGCCATAATTAGAATCATCCGTATCAGTTGTGTCAGAGGCTAATCATGTTTATTTGGAATGCGTATTTGGCCGTTTATAGGCTGCACTTTTTTTTATAACTATTAAGAGGAAAGATTCTTTTTTAAAGAAAATTAATTCAAAGCTTTATACTTTATTCATAGAATATTTAGAGTTAACTGTTGCCTCAGGTAAAATCACTGCTTTTAAGGAAACTGCATCTAAAGTTTTTATCTTACAGAATACTTAGGAACAACCGCAACTTTATTATCAGTTAATGAAGTTGTAATTTAAAAAAATGAAAACTTTAAATGGTTTTCTCTTGAGCAATGGTTTTATTTATATACTCTTTTTCCAGTTAATATTTCCATTGTTATGTGTCTGTTATCAGTTATATTATTTTTTTATATTTTTATGATTTATTCTTATTAATGTAGTCATTTTCTCTCGTGAACTTGCAAGTAAAAATTTCCATGTGCGTAAAGATATCTATTACACATCTGCGAATTCAGAAAAAGTAAAAGTAATATTATTCGTAATGGATAGATAATTATATCATTGATCTTATTGTTTTCAATTATTTTGTAATTATTTTAAGAGAAAATACAAATTAAAAAAGTTAGACGTTACAATCTTCAAATGTTAAATATGTTTCGTCAAAGAAATTATTCTTTGTCTTATAAAAATTATTTTTCATCTCATAAAAAATATGATGGTTAAGATTTAAAAGGAAAAAAACATAATTTTCGGAAAAAAACTAAAGTTTTGATATTTGTGATATAATTATATTACATGTTACCATAATTATAGTTATTATTA
>NW_017259520.1:1671882-1679293 GCF_001594045.1 Atta colombica | reverse complement strand
ATATTTATGAGTGATTATAATTATATGATACCCTAATGTTATTATAGTTACGAGTAACCAAAAATCTTTTCTCTCATTATTTGTACTATCTCTCTGACACTTGCGTAGTTATAATTTGCAAAACGTAAAATCGGAAACGGTATTCTTGTGAAGTTACAACGACAACTATCATCGAAACTCGATTTGTTTCCTCCATCCATTATTCGGTATCCGTTCGTATTCTTTCCTTCTGTCATCACACACATTCACGGATGGACACAAGGCTGGCGTTCACGTGTAACTACACACACGTATCGTTATATCACAATGGCATTAAATAACGCGAGCGATCGCTTTAAAATATTGTGACGTGGCTACGTCATCGCAGCAGCGGATTATAGTCCAATTCGCGATACACTGGGGTCAAACGCTCCGTTATCACGCATCGTAGCTATATATGAGAAACTATATGCAGTCGTATGCACGCGTGTATACACGCCATTTCGCGGTGACTTCGAGACTCGCGTGAACGTCAGGTAAGAGATGCCTTTCCTTGTGCGCGGCAATATTGCAGTCTGAATATTAACTCTATACGAATATCTTTCCCCTTTTTTTTTACGTTTGAAGTCAACGATTAATGATTAGGAAGAAGATAAGCGTTAGTTGATTTTTTTTTACATAAATAAATTGTGGTAATTATAATATTAGATTAGAATGTGCTAATATTAATTACGCTAAAAAGATAATTTTTTATTTACAAATTAATCTTTAATTTATTTATCAAGCGGATTTTCCGGTTATAAATCTTATTTATAATTTATTACGTTCATTATATTGAAATTATCGGAAATTATCAACGGAAATAACAACGAATTCAATATCAATAAAACGTAAATAATAAAGAGCATATATGGTTGGAACTAATGTATAGTGAAATGTGCGCGTCTGCAAAGTGTTAATTTATCATTGCTACATTCTATCTGTATATTCCCAGGCTCTCTAGCTGTTACTATCCATAGAAAAGGGATCGAAGTAGGTCGCTTGAAAAGATAGCATCGTACGTGAGTTTCCTCACTATACGATTTCGCGATGACTAAAATGGACAACGTCCTGATCTGCCGTTGTTTGACCAATATGTTATACGTTATCTTTATTATAAAACTTTTTTTTAATTCGTAATCACGCGTGGTGTCTCGGAAATTGATATTACACGTCGATAAATTTATCCGCGATCGTGGCTATATCGGTATTATTATAAATATTTATGCAATGATAATATTAACAAAGTGTAGGAAGTAAAGAAAATTTCTTTGAAAGACCCTGAAGTTTAATTATTGAAACTAATCTTTAATCATATTTAATTCAGGAATTGCGGCGTTTCTCGTTATTTCTTCTTTATTAATTTTAATAACTCCTCTCTATTAAACAGAAGAAGAGATAATGATCTGGGACATTCATTATGCATTCTGATATCTTAATCAAAAGATGCTGCGAATTTGAGATGCGAATTCCGATTTGCATACTATCCGTCCGTTTCTGCGACTACTTTCGTGCGATCATACACGTGATGATAACGATCCGCCTACTAGACATTTTGCAGAAGAAGAAACGCGCGCGCGAAGAGATATTCACGTTCTATATGCACTAACGCAATTTCTGAATCTCTAAATTCTGATTCACTCCGTGCTATTTCAAGCTTTCACTGAAAGAATAACTTTTCTTACATTCTGCTGCATTTCAATAGCAGATCTAGTAATTCGGTTACAGATATCTCTCTCTTACTTTTGAGTAAAGTGACACAACTCAACGTGATTTTCGAGTTATTATCATGAACAAATCAGGTAAATATTAGGTACTCTATCAATTATCAAAGTAGAACTAATATAACATAAAAAAAATCATCGAAACATTATAAATAAAAAAATGACATTTAAATGTCAGAGTCGTCACAATTCAAAAAGAATTTTTTAAGGGAGGCGCGAATTACAGTACACTTAAAATTTTCGATCTGGTTTTATGGATTGCAAATTTTTTACAGAATTAATGTACAAATAGAAAGTCTGTGTGAGTTGATTTTACAATAAAATTGATTAAAATTAAAAATTTTACTTACTTGGCTCATAGCTGTCACTCGAGATTAAAATTTGCTTGATATAAAAGCTTTATAATTTAGCATTAGTATCCAACGAATCTCAAATTATTTGAACGAATAATATTAAAAGATAAAAAGTATAAAAAATATATAGCTTGAATTATATATAACTTAATTCATGTATCTTAGCGAAGATTCAGAATGATAAACAGAAGAGTAATTGTCTAGCAATAGATATTCAATCTTGCATGAGATGGCGCTGTAATATATTAAATAAGGACAGACATGCATTTGAATGAGAATGATAAGAAATTAAGAATGTCACTGTTATTGACATTTTTTTTTAATAATTTACAATTAAAAAAGTCTGTATTATCGACGTCGATCATGTTTGACGATTAATGTTGTGAAAAATACCAAAATTACAAAAATAACATTTGTATTAAGAATATATTCTTTTTATCGATATTATTCTGATTAATAAATATTTTTCTATCAAGTTGAAAAATAGTTTTCCCTTTTTTAGGGAAATCAAATTTTTTTTAATTACATCACTTTTGAAATAAAACAACTATCATGTCGCTAACTAATATTACGTGTTACATAATCTTCAGTAAAATAACGTAGGGCTGGAAGCGCGCCGTATTTCGCAGTGATGGTTAGAGTCTTTCGAAACTATCCTATTTTTGGTAGAGGCCTTGAAATGGGCCTGTATAATCCAAAGGCATGGAATGACCTATACTTGTCACTGCGTAAATGACCTCGACCGGTCCGAGCCACGTGTCGATTTACTACGTTGTTGTTTGTTCGTCGCACATTCGCGCGTCTGGTGATTCGTGCCTCGCACCAGATACTGGGCGCCTTTTAGAGATGATTATACATACATCATTCGTTATGTATATGCGTTATGCATGCACACGCGATGCAGTCTGATCATTGAGCGCCAGCTAGAAACGCAGAGTATTGTGTTGTACTACTCGAAATAATAATTTTTATATTTAAATGTTATAACAGCAAGACACTGAACGATATACAGTGAGCATATTTCATAAAGTATTCTTACAGGGAAGAGAGATTAAAAAAAAGTCTTATTTTTAGAAAGTAAACATTAGCAATTTATTAGTAAAGAATAAAATAGATTGTATAATTCCTCAAAATTTTTTTACTTAAAAAGGTGTGTAATAATTACAATATATTATATTATATTATAATAAACGAAAATGAAAAATTGAATGCATAAAAAATATTTATACAATCGAGAAATTTAGCTAGATATGGATCTGAGAATAATTTTATTGGATCGTTAAAATGATTATGTAAGAATGACGAGTAATGCTATAAAAAATTTGGACATACTAGTTTGAATGTTCTACGTAACTATTTTATATAATGATCTAACAAAATTTTTAGATTTGTATCTAGCTAAATTTTTAATCATTCAACAAAATCATCTTTATGTAATAATAAGATGAACACAATTATTTTTGCAAAGCTCTTTGTTTATATTGAGACAGAATTTTTTATTAATAAATTACTAATTATGTTTGTAATATCTATTTTCTACACAAATAAGTTTTTTTAAATAAAAATCTTCCCTCTGTATGAATACTTTTTGCATTCACTATAATATGTATGAATTTTTCATTTTTCAACATATTTTTTGAACTTGATGAGCTATTGATTGAAAGAGATTTCCTAAAAGTTAATTCGAGTTGAAACACAGTTCTAACAAAACCCATTAATTAATCACAAATTCTTTTGCTTTGACGTGACAGAATAAATCGGTACGAAGTTAATTAATTATTGAAGATGATTATGACTGATACGCGGTGCATCATCGCGATCGTAAACACCGATATAGAAGTGTGCACCTACTTAGCATTATCGTGCATGTCCCGTGTCGCAGGTGTTGACCTTTTGTTTTTTAAATACGAGCAAAGATACAAGTGCACGATTAATAATGAATCTCCGCATTGATTGTATGGAAAAAAATGGCTTCGAAACTATCATATCATATTTTATAGATTATGCATACAAGTCTTCATATCTCCTAGGCATAATAAGAAAACGATTCAATCAAAGAGTGTTACAATAAAATCTGTCTATTTTTGATGATTCTGCTTAAGGAGACTTTTGAACATCTTGTAACATTATCTTGTAATAGATTAATAAATAGTAAACCCAACAAATTCAATGAGCTATAATTAGATGTAATAAAATAATATTTATTATTCACAATTATAATTTTCGACAATAAGTTTCAACGGTACGTTTCGTCATCTTGTAATTTATAAAATGTCACAATTTCAGCTAATTGGACTGAAACCACTTTTTCCATTTTTAGTGAGGGATACTACTATCAGCAGTTATACGAGAGTTGTTGTTCATCGGACGTTCATACTTGATTAAGCAGCAGATTGATGCGGATTAATATGTGATTATGATTTATGAATATTGGATCGCTTTTAATCAAATAGATAATCAAACAACTGCCGACCAAAGGATTGCTTTTTTCATTGTTGGCAGATCTATTTATACTCGCGAAGTTTTATAAATAGTGACAGTGGCGCGATGTCTGTCTAATGAAGCTGTCGCTGTTCTCAAGGATGCGCATTTATGGAAAACGATTAAATCGAATATTTTTTTCTATTATCTCTCTTCGTGGAAAGGAATTGACTTTCATTAAACGATATTACTGAAATCGACCGGCCAAGAATAATGCATAAAGTGATCACACAGATGCGCTAATTTAATCAATATTGACTTGAGAAATGATACTTTCTTATGATTAACGAGATGCTGCAGATGATGCAGCTGTGTACACTAAAAAAAGGCTTTGGTAATAGTTGCTAGTATTTGTGAACTTTTATTATATACTTTGAAATAGTATCAACTAAATATTTACTAATAATTACTGAGTAATTTAGTTTAGTGAATAGGATAATTAGTTCAATGAACCAAATTTTACTGAAGTCTAGTACAAATTTACTTTATTCAATTAACTGTTATCAAATCTTTTAATTACACCGTATTAAAAAAATTTTTTACAATACAATAAGTTATTACTGCATATATGTAATAGGGATATTGTACTTAATAACTGTATGTATTTAATAATTATTATATACTAATAATTTTTTTTTTTATGTAACACGATTCGAAGAGAATTTAGCACGACGGAAACGTAATAAAATGCCGGCGGAAATACTTAGGCCCGTGTCCAAATGTGAATCAAAGGCGCGTGCTATTGCGCCTCTAATATAATTCCTCTTTGTTCATCGTGTGTCGCTCACATATTGTTAGTACGATACTACGCGCGCGCGATTATTCTCTCGAAAATACGCGCGATTGTTTATCGAGCAATAATAGCGGTTGCACGTGATACCGTGCATACTTGCACGTGTACACTTACCAGCGAGAAGTTTCCTCCATTTAATCTTTGCAATCTTCGAAGTCTGTTTATGCTACACGTTCTTCGATGTACTTTATGTTTACGCTTTTGATATAAGCATCGTGCAGAATTATTTTGCTCTTCTTATTTTAATGGATTGATTTTATATCATATCAGTAAATGAAAATATTTGAAAATTATCTATCATTTGTGAGAATTCTTTGCAGAACTATTTCTGAGATTATTTAATTAGATATGATAGATAGATAGATTGTTGAATAGTTTTTTTTAAGTGAAAATTTATTACTTGCATAAAATCCGTTAATATGAAATTTGAACATTTGAAAACTATGATACAATTGAAATATTTTATTATTTTATTTCATCATTAAGCATTGTGGGAAAATGTTGATAACATCAAGTAATAATTTAACTAGAATTATATATTGCTCCCTTATTTCAAAAGTGACGTAACCCAAAAAACGTGATTTCCGATTTATTATTATAAATAAGTTAAGTCATCATTAAATTATCAATCATTAAGAGTGAACTAATTTAATATAATTCCATGAAAAATTATTAAAATCATTACAATTCAAAAAGGATTTTTGAAAAGTTGTTAAACGAAAATGACAAAAGTATCATTTAATGTTTTGAATTTATTATATTAAGAATATCCATATTCTTTTTACTGATAATATTTGATTAGTCAATAATTCTTTGTCAAGTTGAAAGTTTTTTCTCTTTTCTAAAATTTTTGTTTTTACAAAATTTGTTTGCGTTTTTTTTTCTTTAAAATCTCTTTATCTTTGTACTAAAATTTTAAAAGTAAATTAGTATATTATTACTGAAAAATCGTAAATATTCGCTTATATTATACAGTTATAAAATGTACAATAGCATTGAAGTCACTTTTAGAGAGTACATGAGACGAAAGAGAATTTAAAAATAAAAATTTAATTTTCTCAGACATTTTCTACATACTTTATTACAGTTTTTATTTTAGAAAACATATTTTTTTCTTGAAAGAGATATAGATGTGCATAAATTCAGTTCAATGTATAATTTCGTCATGATATTTTCTATTGAAGACAGAAAGAGATGAACGAATTTGCGATATAGAGCGAAAGAATTTTACAGTTACATTATTGCGTGTCTTACAAACTGCTTTTATATATCGGTTACGTTATTTATATCAGAAGGATATATTATCTATTTAGTTTGAAAACTATGAAGCTGGATATGTCTGGTTTATCTTCTCGACTTCGGTGGACGCTCGACAACGAAATCGTTGCATGAACGCGCTTACGCGCCGGCCATTTTTACGCATTGTGGTGCATTATCGCGCGTCCCGCTCATTGCGCTGATTCGTATTGTTTATCGACTCCGTTCTCCGCAGAACTGTGAAATATTATCGTAAAACCGGTTATAACGGGTTATACTTATCAAATCTCATTTTACTTCCCTCCATGATTGCGTGGCGCTCATTAGTCGTTTTTGCAATAATAATGGATCAAAGATCTCGTGGCCGGAACGAACGCGTGGCTCTTTCGATGACTTATTGCATTGTTTCCCCTCTCTTCACGGAAGGAAGCTGCAAAACATGATTCGAGGCTTTCAGCGTGTTGTGTTTTACAAAAGAGGAAACAAATAGAATTATTTCTTCGAATTAATCTCGAGTCTCTTCTGCTGTCTTGTATTACGCTTTTGTAATTATTTATGAAGACTAAATTATTCAAATTGTTTATTTATTAACTACTTTAGACTGTATTCTCTACCTAGACTTGTTATACATTGTTAGGGAAAAAGTCCTTTTACATATAGCATAATTAAAATATACTTTCTGTATTGTTTACAAACCTTTTATTAAACCAAATATGTGTCGTTTTTATTGACGACCTTTTGCCATTTTTCGGGTAGAACTATTATTATTCCATCGGTGTAGAATT
>NW_017259520.1:1671321-1671782 GCF_001594045.1 Atta colombica | reverse complement strand
AAGAAAAGTTTTTATAAAAAAAATCTTATTTATAAAAAATAAACATTAATTAGCAATTTTATACAATGAATACATTATGTTTTAACATTAACAAACGAGCTTCGCATATATTCTTAATTTTAGAAGCTAAATTTCTCGAATACTTTTTGAGCATCCGAACAAATACAATTTTTTATTTTCGCTTATTTTTCAGATGATATATTTTCTATAATTAATACACATCTGGCGTATATAATTTTAAGAAACATACAGTCTATTATATGCTTTATAAATAAATTGTTAATTACAGCAAGAAATGATCATCAATTAAATTATCGAATCGACATCAAGTTGGTGTTGAAATCATCGTATCGATATTGATTCATCAATTCGCATTTTTCGCTGGAGAATATTTACTTTTTTATATAAATAGTTTTTTTTTAAATATTTTCTCTATATGAATATTTTTTGCACTCACTCTA
>NW_017259520.1:1662614-1671221 GCF_001594045.1 Atta colombica | reverse complement strand
GTGTGTGTGTGTGTGTGTGTGTGTGTGTGTGTGTGTGTGTGTGTGTGTGTGTGTGTATAGAGAGGAGAAATTTCTGTTATACATGCGTAATAGTCACGTTATGGAATTCGTTTGGTCATACGCGAGAATTATGAATTTTTCTGTGGACGGTTTTTTTATGACGGACCTTGAGATGTTGTGTAGTAATTGCAAGCGTAGAGTTGCTGCTCGATCGTGCCACTACGATTCGTCGTGTGAGATGATGTCACGCATCAAAAGTACCATCGCATATAAATACTGAATGCGTGCGAGTGCGTGCGTGCTTGCGTGCGTAGGAACACGTGTGAAGCGACGACAATCGCGGCTTATCTTTCGTATGCTGAGCGTATGTAGGAAGCGTGCATACATGCGCAAGTCTCAAGGAGACACGGACGCGATTGATTCTTATTAATAGATTCGCTGCTTTCGAGAAGATGGTATACGCGCGTTTTGTCTTCTTGTGAACTGCGGAAATTTATACAAAGATTTTTCCTCGCGAGTTCTATTTGCGAATTCTATTAGATAACAAAATGCATAAAGTTACACGTTAAAAAATCATACTTAAAATACATTGCTAATGAGAAAGATAAAGTTGAACCAGATTACGTTTATCTACATTGGTGGAAGCTAGATTGTGAGATTATCGAATCACTTTATTTTAAAACACAAACTACGGCTTTAATCATAGATAAAATTCGAAAAATATATTTTAGAAAGTAATTTTTTAAATGCACTTTTTGATAATATCAATTATGCGTATGTACATATTTATTGTTCGCGATTGAGATCTCAGAATTTATGTTTGCCCGATGTTTTCATAGGTCAGACTCATGCCATGAGAAAGTCAAGAAAAGCCATTTTATTGCTGGCCGCGAGCGTTTTGAGGTCGGCCGAGGTGTTGTTGCGCAGTGTTATATTAAATACTTGACGTTCTCGCGGTACTTCTTTTTATTACGTGCATCGAATGCTCACACGGGAGATTCATAACACTTCACCGACTTTTAATACACGCTGTAGCTGCCGTCGGTTTATTACAGTGAGTTTATTACGGTAGGTTTACGATCGCATACACATTGTTGTTGATTATCTACTTACGATTTAATACTACAAATCTCGTTGCATCTTTGTTATTTTTTTAAATGATAAATATTCTTCTTCCGTATACAAAGTAGTCACCGCGGTCTTCGATAAAAAATTGAAATCAATTTCTTTTCAGCGAAAATTTGAAATCATAAATAATAATTTGAAATCATAAAATGTTTTCTCGATTACAACCGCGTATCGTAGTAATTTATCGTTCATTTAGGAAAACGGGCGAAATTTCTCTGATACACTTACATTTTATCAGATATAAGAACCCGTTTCACCTTGATCATCGTTTTATCAACACTGAATACCGCTATGTGATATTTCCTCGCTTTATTTCGAGCAAATCATTAGATATGACTCTTTTACGCGATGGGTCCGGCACGATAACCAGCGCGCGGTATCACTTGCATATTACAAATAGATTTAATTGGTCTGTTCCGGCCCGGTTACATAAACTCAATAATGCGGCGTTATTTAATTGCAGCGTTACGCTTCGCGAAACGAAATACCCGTATCGTTACACGCGGAGAGTTTTATAATACACAATTCCTCTTCCTGAACATAAATTCGGTAAATAATGCGCGATAGTTTTATGCAATCTGCTATCGTTTTACACTGTATAAGGCTAATGCTTTGTTCATAATGTCAGTCATTGAGAACAAAATAAGTTATTATATTAAACTAAAATTGAATGATTTTAATAAATGTATTTTAATAAGTATTAAAAATGAATGTATGAAAGACATATTAGTAAAGATTTAGACTGTGTATCTATTTAAATATTATAATGATGTTCAATATACAGATATAACATTTTACGTATTGTTCTTATACTTAAAAAAACGTAAAAATGACAATTAAAAAACATAATTTTGGACTTATGATGAATGAATTAGGTAAACATTTACTCTGTCAAAAATGAACTAATTTAACGTAAAAAAAAATCGCCATATCATCACCATTCAAAATAAATAAAAAAATATTAAATTAAATTATAAAAAAATTGTCAAAATTGTTACAACTCAAAAAGTGTGATTTTTTTTTAAGGGTTATGACAAACAGAAATGACAAAAATATTTGATTAGTTAATAATTTTTTCTCAAGTTGAAAAATATTTTCTCTTTTTCAGGGGAAACTTGATTTTTTTAATTCACTTTTGGAGTAAGAGAGCCATACATATCTATTCTGAAAAATATCTCCCTCTCTCTTTCCTCTCATAATGTACAAGTATGCACATTAATATGTATATTTGCAATGTATTATAAAACCATGAATTCCTTACAATTTTAAATTTGATTTAAATCTCAACATAAATGATGTTTAACAATATTTATTTAATATACGAATAATATACGCTATATAAATACGATCGGCTAACTAACATTTGTTTGTCATTATGAATATTTATCTAATGATATTTTCATCGCACGGTGAATGGTGTCACGCAAGACTTCATTGTCACTCCCACTATGGCTAACTATGAGTATCTATCGAGAGAAGCGGTAACTAGGTCAACGAGTCGACGATTCGTTTATCTGTTTGTTTGCTCCCGTCTGCTAGTGCGCGCCGCGTAATTCTGTAAAACGAGCCGCTGGGCGGAATAGAGGCAGAAATTGCTAAAACAAAAAGAGAATCTTATAAGAGAATTTTATTACGTGCATGTTCTAATTTTTGTGCATATAGTTATTTTGAAATTTAGGTAAATATCCAAATTTTTTGCTTTTTTATGGGAAAGCAAAATACGTAAAAATTCTTACACAAAATAATGAGATTTTATATATTCATATTTTACATATACATATAAATATGTCAAATAAAGAGAAAATAGGAATAAAAATATCTGTTGTTTGTTATTATTGTTTGTATTTCTCTTTTTTCGATTACATCACAAATAACTCCTTATGCAATTACGTAATGATCTCTTTTTACAAGCTCTTTATCTACGATTAATCATTCTCGTAAACAATCCCACGATTATCTTATAATGCTTCAAGAATATTATGAAGATTAATTAGAGGCAAAAATTTAAATTAAATTGAAGTGTCAAGATCAGAATAATTTTTGACTTATTAGTGAATCCATCCAAATTAGTCCACATCGTATATATTATTTTATTTTTATGATATTAAATTACAGAAATAAATTTTCAATCATGTTCAAGCTAAATTAAATTTGTCATACACGTAAACGGATTTAACGTGCGATCATAACACGTTCATCAAAATTATGTTACAATTATTGAGAGATAATAGAATATTCTGTGTATATTTACTTTATAATTATTTCATCGCAGTGATCGATTGTTGACATAAAATGTTTAGCGCTTATTTTTTAATATAATGTATGTATCTGCATGTGTGTATGCATATATGTTCATCTTATCATTCGGTCGACAACGGCCGAACCGACAAGCAGTGACGTGTGAAAAAAAATAATTTTTTTTCATGTTTCTATATAATGTAATAACTTGACCATTTGAAACCGAATTTGAAGCGAAATAAAATGTTAAGTATATAAAAAAAATATATGCGCAAATATATGCGTTTAATTATATGATATTAAATATAAATGATTGTTTAATAATTTTTCATCTATTAGCGTTAAATAGAAACATTAAATAGCATGAATTTGAATGCTGAACTTTACGACATAGCGATTGGGCAATTTTGATAGCTGAATTAAAAATTATTACAATCTCAAATAGGTTTTTATTATAATTTAGTCTAATTAATCTCTAGAATACATTATTAAAATATTATATGATAGTCGTGATAAATACGCATCGACATTTTATATTTATCGATCATTACGAGTAAAATTTGAGTTATCTTTGAGATTGAAAAATCAGGGAGAACAGTTTTATAAAAATCATAGTAATGTAAACTTGATTGTGGTAATAGTACAAAGTATAATTCCAATAACTGTTATGTAAAATGATAATACAGTTGTATACTTTTGCATAATAGTTCACAATGCATAAGTTGCGTAATAAAGTAATGGATGTTATAATATACTTAAAATTAAATAGATATTTAATTAATCTTTTAAATTATATATCTTTTAAATTATATGATTGCTCAGATATTTTTAAACTTTTACATCAACATAAGACATTTTAATTCAAAAGATTAAATGAGATTTGTCAATAACATTTAGCTATTTTTTTCAAATTTTTTGTTTCTCTAAATTGCTTTGAAATTTATTTAACTGATATTCATGGGTTTAATAGTGTACTTTAAATTAATGTATTTTTGCTTAAAGATAGCAACATAGCATAATATTAAATGATTGTTTTTAATTTTAATTGTTAAAATCTAAGGAATAAGATTATGTATCTTAAAATTATGTAAGATTGTGTTTGTTGTAAATAATTTTTTTCACAACGTGACTGAAGAAAATGTTCGGATATATTAGAATAATGATTAGAGTTAAATCGTTAGAAAGCCTTAAAGATTATTAATGAAAAATTTATTAAGTTTCAACAATTACAAAATTTTATTTATGAAGGAATGCATATAGAAACTTTGTCGCATTATTTACAAATTATTGACTGAATGTAAACTTTTTTCGTCAAGAATAAATAGTTTCTAAAAGTAAAATTTAGTCAAATTAGTCGAGGAACAGGCGGGAAACAAATTATAGAGTTGCAAATTGCGGTTCGCGTGCGAGAGTATCGTATCGCGAAATGCATCTGCACCGTTGTATGCATTAAAGTGAATCTGCGTGTACTCGCACACCTTAAGTAAAGACACATGTAGCGAATTTTGCAACGGCGACGCCGTCTTGCAATCGCTCACGATAAGATAAATGAACAGCGGAGTTGTCGGAAATATCGGAGTTTTTCGCGGAAAGAACGTTGAACAAGTTGTGCGCTGCGAGACAACTTGTTGCTTCGCCAAGAAGGTGAAGGTAGAAGAGAAGGAGAGGGTGAGGGAACCTCTCGCCCGTTGCATAATATCTGCACAAGTCGCAGTAGCATATCGTATACTTTCCTTATTTTGTTCATCGCGACATTTAAGCAGCTTTTATTTTATTTTACATTTTATAAGATTTAATGTGTTTATGTAAATTCTGTGCTGCGCTCGTTTTTTCCATGTAATTCTTTTCTTCACGAGAGAATCAAATATAATTGTTAAATAATGGTAGGAAAATATTTTATATCATATTCATAAACTATTGGCAGAAATATATTAAAATAATATGCATCTAATATATATGCGAGTATGCAAGGTTTTACAATGAACTTCAGTGACTCAATTTGAAATGAATAACGTAATTCAGGTTGCAGCGTGAGATTACTAAATGATACGCATCAGATTAATGCGCTTTACCTACCGGGTAGAGTATAATAAGTATATTCGATACGAGGTTCCGACCGGTCTCTAGCTTTAATTAATGTTACACGAGGAGATTATCATGCCATGAAAGCGACTAGTCGAGATAGAAAGTCCTTGCAATCGATAAGTGATACAGATTTATTCCTGGAACATAATGAAACTCGATTCGTGAAAAATGCATATTTATTATTATATGGAAGATATTTTATTTTAAAAGCATTTGTTATAAATTATTGTAATAAGAATATATTGCACCTTTTTTTAGAAAAGCAACATTTTTATCGATACAAATTATCGACTACCAATTAAACCTCATCCGATTATCATTTACTGGTGATTTTGCGGTGGTATTAAGTAATTAAAAGATATTTAAGATTTTGTTATTTGTTACGATCATGAATTTTACCTGTTATCTGTTTGTGCAAAATATTTTTTTCAATGATAAATCGATTCTTGAATTAAAGGAAAGAGCGATTGTCAATAGACAGAAAATTATTTTTTAATACAAAAGTTTTTTATTTGAATTTAAAATTGTTAATTCTTTTAAAGTTTTTGTTTATTGTGGAAGCTAAGTTATTGATGAGTATTTGAATAATGTTTCTGTGGAAAAATTAAATTTAAAATTTTATAAAAACTGAAATTTTTGACATTACTTTATAAGCTTTTTTAATTTTATTTATTTTCTGTTCTGAATAAATTCAAGGTGAATGAGTATTTACGAATATTAATTTCGCCGGTCGTGATCTGTGATTTTATTGTGGCGCAGTATTGAAAGTTTTTCTCGGACTAAATATTGCGATAATATTGCATTCCCATCGCATGGACTGGGTCTCATTATATGCCAGTGCATCGATACAATGAAGAATTGTTCACCTTATACGGTTAAGACGGACAGACGAGTATAATTTTTTTTGCCTGCATAATCATGTAAATGCATTTGACTCAGTCATCGCGTTGTCTGTTCTATTGTCCATCGAAACAAAAGATGCCAATTGTACGAAAAATTGTTGCTTGTAATGATGATTATCGAATGGAAGAATTGAGTCAATGCATTTAAAAATTTTACGCCGTGTTACAAAAATTAATTGAGTTGTCCCAATTTTTATTCTGTATTGTTTATCATTCATTTGCTAAACGAAAAAATTGATATTTTTGAGTTGTTTGCAAAAAAAAAAGTGAAAACATAAAGAAAAAAACGTACATATAAACATATTTTTCCTTGATAATCAGTTATAAAATTTAATTTTAAAATTAATATGTTATAAAATTTTAATGACATAAATTAAACTTATTTTTTGGAAAACTGTTCAATAATTGTGTTAGCAAATAAGCAATATGATAAATTTTCTATATATAATGTTTACAAAATATTCTTAGAAATTTCAATATTTTTTATTACATGGTTTTGCGATCTGTCACAAGTAAGACCTTCATCTTTCGATAGAGATTTGGTAAGCTGTCTGTCCATGTGAATTGTCGGTTCGCCAACTTCCTTCCTTATCTCGCGGCTTTGGTGTCGGCAATTTAACGAGGACGAGCAAGCGAAGATATTCGAGTTCGTAATTAGCGTGATTAGCACGGTAAAGTAAAGCAGTCAAATACACTCGCGCTCGAAGCTTGCCGCCTTGATTAAGGAGACAATAATTTAACGCGACTACGCGTTTGTTCTCGCAATTACCGCTGATATACTGAGCACTACTCGAAGAACTGTGCAAGGACAAGGTAGATCAAGATTACTATGCAATAGAGCAAGAAATAGATATATTTATCACGTTGATATATGTGCACATAGACACGAGTTTTATTCGATTTTATTATCTATATCTTATTTTGTTAAGAAATAAAGGAAGAATAAATAATTTATTTTAGATAAATGAAAGTAATCGAAATTGAATAAGGACATTACAATATCGCATAAAACCAAGAATATATTTATAGTATTATTTGATGAAGATTTTGTAGAAAATACAGTTGCAAAATTTATTTTAAATTTATCACGTATCTCAAATACCACTCTACTCAATTTTTTGTGTTAATCTAACACAAGATGAATATGTTAGAAAGTAACAAATATAATATAATATGTTAAAAAATTAATACGAACAATGTAACTGTCACAATTTGTGAACTATAGAAGTATATTTTGTCAATAAATTAATATTTATGAAATGTTAAATTAACACGTATTTTATTCATTTATTTTAGAATTTATGTTTTAAACATATATTATTTGTTAAACTTATATTATTTGTTCACTTATTCATCAATTATATTATTTTGTTATTAAGAAATATTTAATATTAATTTAATACAAAATATTAACTAACACAATCATGTTATATTAAATTAATATTTGAATGCGTTAAAAATTCAAAATAAAATTTTAACAAGCACTTGAGTGAAGCATTTTTACACAAATACAGTTTTTACAGTGCAGAATAAAACATACGTTATAGTTTTAAGTAGATAATTCGTGACATAACTCCCTATTAATGTGTCTTTTAATCAACTTGCTTATTACTGAATTAATTATTAAATATTGTAGTTATTAAATATTGTAACATATAGTTACTAAAACAGATGATAAATTTAAGCTAATTGTTTAAGTTAATATATTACATAAATCATTATTTCAATTATATTTATTTCAATGTATAATTGTATTTATTTCAAAGACAACGTTCTCAACTCTAATATAGGATCACAATAGAGAAAATTAATAGAGACAAACTTAAAATCTTGCTTAAAATTTTTACGTATTACTGGATTTATATAATATAAATTCCTCATATGGTTTAAAAAATATTTAAAATAAACTTTAACACTCATAAATAAAATATTACCTTCGATATTGTATACGTTAATAATTTAACTTAACAAGAAAAAATATTTTTTCTTATTTATTCGTGCTAATTTTTCTTTATGACTTATCGAAATACAAAACCACACTAATAGAGACAGACACAGTAATTGGGACAGTTACCCTACATTCTTAAAGTAAATTTGGTATTTCCAAACTATCTAAAAATATCGCTAATGAATGATAATACAAATTTATATAGAGCACAAACAAGTAGCTAATCTATCGGGTAAACAACAAACCGGAAATTGATATCTTGCTTAATCATCTTTACTTCAATTTCTTGATTGATGAGAGAGAGTG
>NW_017259520.1:1655358-1662514 GCF_001594045.1 Atta colombica | reverse complement strand
AGAGAGAGAGAGAGAGAGAGAGAGAGAGAGAGAGAGAGAGAGAGAGAGTGAGAGGGAGGGAGGGAGAGAGCCAATCTAAACTCACTACCGGGCCGTCATTAATCAGGATGTATCTGGTGATCCAAAAATAAAGGCGTGCCCGTTCGTTACAACGATACTTGCGAACTCACGCCACTAGTGGAGATTCTATCTTTACTTTTGTGTGTGAGCTAACATCGCGCGATATCTTTGGCTTGTTTATACGGGGCGTATTGCGAAACGCTTTTCTAGAATTGTTAGATTCGTCGGGCCAACTGTAAATTATAATTGCTGAGCACCGCATTCATGGAAATGCACTTTCTCATGAGAATTTCCTTGCCCCGCTTACTGCAGTAGTGTAACTAATCGTGATTTATTATCAGTACAAGTAATTCATAATTTTTAACCTTAATTGACTGAATTTGTTTGTATAAAGATGTGGGTTCGTTAATAAAAATAAAGAGAATTAATTTAAAATTATTTTAAAATTGCAAATAATAAATATATACGGTATCAAATTAATTATTGAATGCCTAGAACTAATTTTAGTTTTTAACAGTAAATGAGTGAATTTCTGATATCAATATTAAAAACGATATTTTATCAATCCGTGATACTCGTGATTGTCAATCATTGTAACTAATTAGCAATTATAGAAAGCGACAAATCGCGTTAGTAGCGACGCTTATCTTTGTAACACTAGCTTTCACCGGCACGAATAAATCGCCACGCTCACAATGGAATCGTGCATTTCGCACGCGAGAAAAACAACAAGATGCTTCTTTCCGCTCCATCTCCGTCGCTCTCGTCTGTTGGTCATTGCAATTAAATACAATTCTCGGGATCGCCGAGTAGGAGAGCGAAAGAGGAAACTCCTAGTGATTAGCGGGTGCAAGTTTGCAATTAATATGATCCTATAAGAAAGCGGATACTAGGCAGTGTGCTTGTCTGCAAAGTATCACGATGGCTTCGGTGCTACCAGCGGCGTTGCTTTCACTCGCGAGAAGAAAATTGTCTGAATGATCGCGAGATCCGATTCGCTAGGTAGAGGTTCGACAATAATGATTGTGCCGCAGTCTACGTTCCATGCATATATTAGGTGTGCCATTAATTAAGAACCAGCTTTCCATACATATCGTTTTTTGCAATAGGGCCACTTAAACCGGTCATGAGATATATAGACAGGAAATTAACTGGCACAATGTATCTTGGCCATTTAAAAATAGAGAACATGTAACCTGTTATAATTATAAAGGGCAAATGACCTCTTGAGAATGCAGAATGTTGCTAAGAATCTTATACTAGACGACTTAATGATAGACATATTTCTGTCAAAAGCCATTCTTCGTTTTCAAAAAAGATTTTGTAAGAAAAATTTTGTTTCGAACTGAAGAAAATAAAAATAGAAAGTTACGTCTATCTTCTAATATCTTATATTCTTCAACCGAGATGGAAATGAATACAGTTGTATTCGTTACATTAATGCACTTCTCCTCGTCAAAGGATTATGTAATGTCAGATGTGCAAATGATTTTTACGTCTCGTATTACGTCTCGAATGCAGACATTTATTATTTTTGCTATCTATAAATCCCCGTCGTGGTTTAACACGCTTCACAATGTAGAGCAACCACTTGATGATGCTAGACATTCGTGCCAAAGCAAACAGGAGAAATAAGCATAGCACACCCGGTCTGTTCACTATGAATATTACGCCGTTCTCTAAGGCAGAAATATTATGTTTGTTAATCTTTCACGACTGATTTTGCAACGTTAGCATTTGCATTTTCTTTTTTTTTACGGACTTTTTACTTTATCAGATATATTTGTGTCTCCAAAAGTGAATAGCAAAACGTATCTTCCATTCCTGCATATCTTTCATTTGGCCTCCTTTTCTCTTCTGGAAATGATACCCACTTTCTCTCTTGTTATTATATTTTTGCCGCAGCTCGTTCTTGATATAGATATATAGGTGTGAACGGTCAGGTATATTCGGAAATATCCGCTGCTAGCCACTCACATTCAGCATTGCTGCACACGTGCGTAGACACTCGATTTAATTTACTTTATCATGTGACGGCCTCGTGCTTCATAGTATTTTACACGCGGCTCGGATTCCGCTTCGCGAAGCGTTTCACACAAATATAGGGCGACATGCAAATAAATAACAAAATAATGTGGAGGAGGTCTTTTCTAGAACGACTTTATAATCAAAACTACTTAATTCATATTAGTTATTGTAGTCAATCTGTTGAACTCGTAAAAATGTTATCTTGACTTACTGTAAGGCATATATAAAATCACATATATAAAATCAGATATCTCATGATTTGAGAATGTGAGAATTTTTAAATTAAAGATTTAAAAATATAAAATAATAAACAAAAATTTAAGAATATTGTACGAATCTTACAAAATCATCGGATATCTTTTCAGTCATTCACATTATGATTAAATTTGTATGAATTATTTAAGTCTCGAGGTACGTTAATAGTTACGCATTCATAATAGTTACGCGAAACTGAAAGGAAAAGATAATATATGTCACTATTATAATACTTTATTTAATTCTCTTGTAAAATTAGCAGTCATAAAGATAGCAGTTTGTATAACAATCTTATAAATATAAAGGAATTACGAGTATTTCACAGTTCGGTGTCCAATGATTGTAACAAACTCTTTGCACATATGTGCCGTTTTTCTTCATAGTTCTATCATGCGCGACATGCGTGATCGGTAAAGTTGGAGAAGCGCTCGTGAAGAACTCTTATCGTCGAGTATCTCATTGATGGTCATAATTCGTTTTTTGTTGAAATGTAAGTGAAAATTGAAGATAGAAAATTACTTATAAAAATGATTTATACCCAGATCGTCTATTTTTAGATTGATACAATAACAAATTTCCAAATTTACTATATATAATCTTTAATTTTTTTATTTTATTCATTTCTAAAAAGTAATGTCATATTTTTCGAAATTAATAACGAATTCTGTTGCTATATGCGCACTGACACATACATGTATTAAAGTCGTTAATACTGATTTGAATGTAAAAATAAAATGCAATTATTGAATATTTTGAATTATAAATATTTTACTTAACAGCACATAAAGTATATTGAGATCTTTGTAGTTTAACTCGTATTTATATTAAACACATATCTTTATGTCAATTTGTAACGGCTTTAATATGTATCAATGTGCACTGAGTGTGTTGCTATAAGTTTTGCAGAAGCTTGTCCACGAATTGCACTTTAATGCACGAGGGTAAATAGTAAACCGCTTCTGTCTCGGAGGCGGAATCAACACATGGATTACTCTCGACTAAGTTCCTTAAGATGAACTTTTCTTGAGTCCTCGCCATCTGTTGCCACTCGTGTATTCTTGAACTCACGACGAAGCAAAAGAACAAGTCAATAAGCAGCTTGAAGTTTCGCAGCAAGCTTCGTAGCTCATCGAGATGCTTTGCAATGTACTGAGTTTCAGCCTCATTGACCTAATTCCGTATTTTGATACCGTGAATTCGACGAAGTAAGATTTTCTAATACTATTTGTAAAATTATGAAATTTTAATTTTATTACAAAATTTATCTATTAGATTAAGAATATTTTTTTATATATAAGAAATATAAATTTAGAAAATAAATTAGCATTGTGAAAAGTACAAATTTCATGAAAATTGTTTTGCATAGAAAAAGTAATTGCAAAAAGAGAAAAACTGCAAATTTTGAAGAAACTTTTTTAAGATGTTATCTGCGCTGATCCGCATATTATCCGTGTGTTTTTTCAATCATACAGTTTTCTCAGGGCTACGGCTTAGCAGATCGATCGATTTGCGAATAAATAAAGGCGCGCCTCGCTCTGCATTCGATGTTTACCAGAAAATCACGATCTCATCACCTCATTTCAATAAATGCTACGGCATGCGCGCCCGGAAAGTATCTAATCTCCGGCAAGATAAGCCTAATCAAGACTTGTCACTTCGTATCCTCGTAGAATATACGAGGAATATTCAAAAAGGTTGTGTAGCATAGTGATGCATCACGCCGACAATTGAAACTGGATTAGACTCTGAGACGCCGCGATACATCTTACGTTACGCAATCTTGTTAATCGATAAGAAAACGCGTGCGATTTTTAAGTTTAGTAAGGTCAACGATCTGTCGAGTTTCTAATAAAAGAAGTGGTCTTTGAAAGCACGCGTGAAACGTAACCGCTTCTCGAAATAATCGCCAACACTTGTGTACAGTATATAATAGTGTTTCTGAAAATAATCGATCGAATTTCAATCATTCGTAAATCCATGATATTCTTAGGTGAGTCGGAAATAGGGCGAAAATTATTCTATCTAAAAAAAATAAACTAGTCTGTTTTAGAGTGTGCTAATTTTCGCACGTTGCGTATCATTTTACACTAACGAAGTAAGGGAAGTACAATGATATACGGTTTACTACATTTACACGAACATTCATTTCCATTCATTTTCAGCGCGTTTTGTTTTATATGGAAACGAAAACGATTACTCTTCGTTTAACTAACGCTGATCCATTTTTTCCAAAAATCCCTTAACGCGAGACGATCCGTTCGAGTGGTTCGATAAACATCTTATTTCGAGTTGTGTCGAAACGTCGCGGTGGTGTACCGCATGCCATGCGATCACTAAAAATACACGACACCGCGTAACCCGCCCCCTGTACACCAGCACTCGGTGAAACTGCAATCGAAAATAAACCTCTCCGAACACCTGGCACCCCCGGTGTTCTATTCTGCACCATCGGATTCACATTTCATTCGGCGCTTTCGGCATCCTTCTCGCCCGTAACGACTCGCGCATCTGTCCCATGTATCCTCCCTGTCTACGAGAGATACGACAACATTCGCCTGTATCTAGTGAAAATGTCGAACTCGCAATAATACTGGATATTGAGTATATTTTACATGAGGTAATCGTATCAGTGGTAGAAACATATTCCTTTCAACGCGTATAAACTTTATTATATACGATAACAGAATTGTAGGTATATATATATATATATATATATATGTATGCGTATAAAATAATTTAATACAAATCTGGATCACGTAAGATAGATGCGACAAATGACATTGTTCAATGAATTCTCATAAAGTATCATAATCTAATTCTGAAAATGTTCTGAATCACATGATACTGTCAGAATTTGCGTACACAGAGAGAAAGATTTCTTTAAATTTGATAAATTTAATCATTAGAATATTTCAATCAAATCGAGTCTTTAAATTGAGAAATTTAATTGATCGCATTCAATCTAAATTTTGGGGATTAAACAAAATATTTTTTTATTCAAAATTAAATTGTTTTAATGAAATAAATGTAAATAGGAATTTTGAGTCCAAATAAATTTTTCTCTCTGTGTAGCAATTTGGGATGAAATGAGTAAAAAATCTCAATTTACTGTCTCTCAATCAACTACACCCCAATTTACCAAAAAATCTGATGTGTTACATCCATTCTGATGACTTCGTTTAGCGCGATAAAATATACTATGGCATTTTAGAGAGAGAAAAAAGTGATTTTTTTTGTTCAACTATATAATTATACAGAATTGTATCGTATAGTTACATATAATTTGATAAAAGCAAATCGTACAATAAATAAACTAATATTTATTTGAAAGCTCTTGAAATTGTACTTTAGATGTCATACACTTCATTTAGAACAATATTTGATTCGCTGTACAAAATCTCGAAAATGGCAAAAAATTTATCATTTCACCTCAATTTATTCAAAATCCTGATGTACTACGTAAATTTTATTAACATTATCATGTTCAATGCGAAAAAATCTTCGGGATCTATACTATAGCATTTCAAAGAGAAAAAAACAGTGACTCTTTGTAGAACAATATCATTTTTCTAGAAAATGAAAAAGCATATATGAGTTCATAAATGGAATAAAGAGCTTGCTGTAACAACATGTGATATCGATGGAATTGACAGCAAGATGAACGAATGTATCAATATCGTTCAGAAATATACAGTTGCTATAATATCGTTCAACGCGCTGCTCGTCCGTTCTTGGTCCGTCCATGATAAGATTGCGGCGCAATGATTTTATGTGTTTGCGAACTTGGGAAAAATACATTTGCAGATAAGCAAAAATCAATATTTATTGCGTATAAAAATGTAATTATTTTTGCGAGGATTTGTTGCTGATTACATAGGCGAATATTCTCGATGACTGACAATAAAAATCATATCCTTGAATGGTTTTTTTGGACAGGTGATCCAATCTTTAATGCCACTCATAAAAAAAAACGTGTTTGTACAGCTTACTTATGACCTTGAGATTAAGAGTCTCATGTTTCTTCTACCCATTAGTCGGATAATGTAGTTTAGCCAGATAAATTACGAACATATTACTCGTTGAAAAGAGAATTCTAAAAAGGAGACATAATCTGATATACTGCGTTAAATATTATAATACTTTATTATATTTATAATATTTATAATATTTATACAATAATGAAACTGCAAACATAAAAATAGAATTTTCTTTAATTTTTGTGTATATATTTGTTACAAATTGTATTTTAATTATTCTTTTTATATTGAGTACTGAAAAATAAAATTTAAATAAATGCATATCGGTTTTTAGTGATAAACTATTAACTTTTCTACAATTGCAAAAGTTGCTATCCGAAAAGAAGAGCTCAGTTTGGCACGCCAATGATTAAGGCCAATTTTTGCGAATCGATCAATTTATATCACGAGATTTGGTGTGAGGGTAGCATTAACCATATATATCTGCAATTCGATGTAGTTGGCATCTTTCCAAGGGAATTGCTTGCTAGTGAGTTTCTTAGAAAGAGAGAGTGGCGCATCAGACTACTTTTTTCTTCCTCCTCATTCCTTCGTACCTTCTCATCTTCCTCTCCGTGCGCAGGTCGACGTACGAAAGAGAAAGACCATTGGGTTTTCTGGGTTAATCACCGAGTTTGTCTTACGCACAGAAGCTTTGTTCGACTTGGCTAGGTTTTCCTAGATGTGATGATGCGAGAGTAGATAGCTAGCGATCGTGCACGTATCTGATATATCTATTGTTTTATTTTTAACTTTTAATAAAAAATTAGAAAAAAAACTTTTAAAAAAAATAAGAA
>NW_017259520.1:1649800-1655258 GCF_001594045.1 Atta colombica | reverse complement strand
GTACAATAAATAAACTAATATTTATTTGAAAGCTCTTGAAATTGTACTTTAGATGTCATACACTTCATTTAGAACAATATTTGATTCGCTGTACAAAATCTCGAAAATGGCAAAAAATTTATCATTTCACCTCAATTTATTCAAAATCCTGATGTACTACGTAAATTTTATTAACATTATCATGTTCAATGCGAAAAAATCTTCGGGATCTATACTATAGCATTTCAAAGAGAAAAAAACAGTGACTCTTTGTAGAACAATATCATTTTTCTAGAAAATGAAAAAGCATATATGAGTTCATAAATGGAATAAAGAGCTTGCTGTAACAACATGTGATATCGATGGAATTGACAGCAAGATGAACGAATGTATCAATATCGTTCAGAAATATACAGTTGCTATAATATCGTTCAACGCGCTGCTCGTCCGTTCTTGGTCCGTCCATGATAAGATTGCGGCGCAATGATTTTATGTGTTTGCGAACTTGGGAAAAATACATTTGCAGATAAGCAAAAATCAATATTTATTGCGTATAAAAATGTAATTATTTTTGCGAGGATTTGTTGCTGATTACATAGGCGAATATTCTCGATGACTGACAATAAAAATCATATCCTTGAATGGTTTTTTTGGACAGGTGATCCAATCTTTAATGCCACTCATAAAAAAAAACGTGTTTGTACAGCTTACTTATGACCTTGAGATTAAGAGTCTCATGTTTCTTCTACCCATTAGTCGGATAATGTAGTTTAGCCAGATAAATTACGAACATATTACTCGTTGAAAAGAGAATTCTAAAAAGGAGACATAATCTGATATACTGCGTTAAATATTATAATACTTTATTATATTTATAATATTTATAATATTTATACAATAATGAAACTGCAAACATAAAAATAGAATTTTCTTTAATTTTTGTGTATATATTTGTTACAAATTGTATTTTAATTATTCTTTTTATATTGAGTACTGAAAAATAAAATTTAAATAAATGCATATCGGTTTTTAGTGATAAACTATTAACTTTTCTACAATTGCAAAAGTTGCTATCCGAAAAGAAGAGCTCAGTTTGGCACGCCAATGATTAAGGCCAATTTTTGCGAATCGATCAATTTATATCACGAGATTTGGTGTGAGGGTAGCATTAACCATATATATCTGCAATTCGATGTAGTTGGCATCTTTCCAAGGGAATTGCTTGCTAGTGAGTTTCTTAGAAAGAGAGAGTGGCGCATCAGACTACTTTTTTCTTCCTCCTCATTCCTTCGTACCTTCTCATCTTCCTCTCCGTGCGCAGGTCGACGTACGAAAGAGAAAGACCATTGGGTTTTCTGGGTTAATCACCGAGTTTGTCTTACGCACAGAAGCTTTGTTCGACTTGGCTAGGTTTTCCTAGATGTGATGATGCGAGAGTAGATAGCTAGCGATCGTGCACGTATCTGATATATCTATTGTTTTATTTTTAACTTTTAATAAAAAATTAGAAAAAAAACTTTTAAAAAAAATAAGAAACATTTATATATATATCAATCTATTATTTATTGAATTCATTCCTTTTATTAAAACGAGTAAAATTTGGATAATAATAATATAATAATTTTTATATATAATAATGTATTATTATTACAAGAAAAATGTGAAAAAATTTGACATATGAAATAAATTTAGAACTTTATTTTATATAGGGCCGGTTGTTCCATCTTCAGAATATAAAATATTAAAATATATAAATATTATATTATTAACTTACTTACTGGATAAACAAACAAACATTAAAAGTGTAATAGCATAAGAGAGTAAAAGAGTGAGACAGTAAGCTGAAGTTTATCGAAAGATGAAACAATCCAATTTAAATTTAATTTTCCTAGATTACGTCCTTTAATTAACTCTAATTCGTGTTCAAGAGCCATCGTGCATCAAGAGACATTGAGACGCTTTGAATAAAATAAATTGATTCTTCATAATTTTGCACGTATTGTAGCTTAAGGACCTTATCATCGTATCTGGGGTAATCGTTATCGAACGTTGTTTTTATTCGATTTTATGAATTTTTTTCGGATTTATCGCTCGTGACAATTTCACGAATTCGCATCGTTAAAATGATGCGAATTTAATGTAGTATTGCACTGAACGATCATAGTAATAGATAAACCCAATAATTATTAGTTATTTCATCATTTTCCATTAATATATTATTAAAATATTTTAATGTGTATTATTACATATTTAATTTACATATTTAATTTACCATTTAAAAAATTATTTTTCTATTTATGTTAAACTATACTATTTCCAACATTTTAAAATTCAAAGTTTTTTAATAAGTTTTTAACAATTTCAATTGTTTATAATGCTAGCATATTGATACAATATAAAAAGATATTTTCGTTATGTTAAATTAAAAAATAATGAACAAGTTACATTTTTTGCTTCAAGATACGTATAATACGCATAATGTGATGACATTTGTGATAATATTTGTTGTGATAATAAGATTCTAAAACGTCATTGTGTTCATTCTCGATCAATTCAACCATTAGTCATCACTGCAGCTGTTCCAGAGAAATTATTTTGAACAGGGCATTTATTGTCGTGCATCGTAACTCCTAATATTGAGAAGTTGACACATCGGGAAGTCACTGGCTTCGTGCCAGATTACGTTGGGAACTACGGTGTTGGTTCTGGACAACGACCCTGCATTGCGAGAACTCCTATGGTTTATTCACAATGTCTTTGTACGATCGAAAAACGAAAAGTAGTTCGTTTTCAGTTTTATTTAATATGGTCTAATATTTATTCTAATATAAATAAAAAAATTTTATTACTTTTAGAGATTTGTAGAGATTACAAAAATATAGTTTGTAATTGCGTTACAGATTTAAGGAATTATACAACAAACTATGCATTTTATCGATTTTAAATCGACTTCAAATCGATAGGATTAATAAATCAAATCGATAGGATTAACAAAAAGTTAATAATAATCGTCGATGACTAAATTTTTTCTTATTAATTGTAAGTAAGATAGTAAAAAGGTATAATATCTTATAATGATTAACAACATATATTATTTCGAATAATTGACTGCTTATTATTAATTGCATTGGACAATATTGCCAGAAATATTTCTGTTATTTAAAAAAAAAGTCAAGTGAGCAAAAGTATCTTTAAATATTGTCGAAGATAAAAAAAAATGTTTTAGTTACATTCTTTTAGTAGTCACTAATGCATTTGTCTTTTCTTGATGTCTATAGCACCTCGGGTTATCGCAAGTGTCACGGAGAAGAAAATACGAATGCTTTAACTGCTTTATTATTAGAATATTTAGTCTTCATTGTCTGTTTGCATAAAAATCCATCATCTGTTTGCATAAAAATTCTGCCTCGTAAATCAAATTGGCAATTTGATTACACGTTAATTATTAAGAACTGTGAACGCATTATAGCGCATTAGTGAAAGAAAGCAGCAAAGACTGCAGTAGATAAGGCATTGCGTCGTAAGGATAAGGGTTTTTCTTATATATATTACATTTTATTAAATTGCGGAACAATCGCATTGGGATGTCTTCGTGCCTGCAAGTAGCGAAGTAGCTAACGCAACGAAGCATATACGTATTTAATTAGTCGACGATAATCCACAGCTTAACTCTCGGTCATTGCGAACGTTACGTGTCAAGGTCGTAGATCATTGCTGCATCTCACATTGCAGCAAGTTAGACACAAACGATAACGCAATGTTTAACAACGTATGTTTTTTTAATTATCTTCTCTAGTAATGTAATATAATTTTACCATGTGGCTGATGATGTCATTACATCAATCATACTAATTGTATTTGCAGATTTTTCTAGTAAAAAAGATTTCATTGGAAAATATTGATCATTGATATAAAGTTTCATTACCAAATAATATCTTATTATCATGAAATCTTGTTGTAAAAAAATAAATTTACAATCACAATTAATATTATTTCGAATCCGTTGTATCTCACTGAAGATAATATCTGACGATATGTAAATTAATAACTTTGTTTGCACATTTGAATTTGTGCTGGACTTTGACACGTGATGACATATTTATGAGTGATTCACAAACGAAGCAGCATTATAACGCGGTTTTTTTAAATTAAAGTGACCTTGATCTGTATTCGCAAATTGCTCTACAGCTATCATCACCGTTTTCAGCTGTACAAACAAAAACGTCTTGGCTTTTTTAAATTGCAATATTGCAAATAATTACACGTACAAAATAATTTTTAAATATCTCGAATATCTCTATCTTTTTATGAAAGAATTTTATCTTTTAGGAATATTCACTCATCTCTATTATTTTCAGATTGGAAAATCAAAAACGAGAAAGCACAAATTCTTGCAAATTATATAGAAATATTTTTCAATAAAACAACATTTGTAATTGATGGAATAAACTTATAAAATATGAGTAATGAATCGAAAATTATTTTTTTATTTCAAGAAGAAATCAAATCATATTAATTTCTTTGTTTGTCGTAGCTGTGAATATTTCAATTTTAATTATGCATAATTTATTTCCAGATATATTATTTATTAATTTATGGAACAAAAAAGAGAGTTTTTGGAATATTTTACAAGTCGGTATCTATTGATTGTTGTTTTATTGAAATGTATTTCCGTAATATATTGAGTTATCCGGAAAGTTCGTGCCGCAAAAGATTTAAATTTAATAAATGTATACTAAAATTTAAATCTTCTGCGTTTTAATTTTCCTTCAAAATCAGCACGAACTTTTAGGACAACCCAATATTTTGCAAAAATTTTTATTATAGTATAGGTTATTGTATAGATATTTTTTCGTTGCTGATGTCATAACAGTTGTAAAATAATAATAGTGAGTAAATAGAAGTTTTAATTCCCTAGATTTGGCCTTATTTAATCTTTACATTGAATTACGAATGATCGATATTTTGCCAGTGATTGCCAGTATAATTTTCATGTATACGAGAACACTTTTCTTTTGTAAAATTACTGTAATTTATAAAATTTAATCAAATAGTAATGTTAATACATTTAAATTTGAAAAATTGAAATGTTAGACTTCTTTGAAATAATTTGAAAGATCGATTAACTTCTACTGTTGCTTGTAATTTATAGCGGCTCGGGATTGTGTCTCGAATACCTTCTTCTAAATGTTCTCTGAATGTGTAACGTTATCTTCTACTTGCAGCTACATAGAATGGCTAATTGCTCTAACTCTAAAATATTAATATAAATCATGGGATTGTGTGTGTGCAGCACGATTATACTCTAAGCCTAGGCTATCAATTAATATTTATTAGCATTAAAGGAATAATGTATAGCAGGATGTGAAGCTAGTAAAATTGAAGTTGTTTGTCAACAAATATATTTAAAAATGTAGTTTCTATTAATTTATTTTATATATATACATATATATAAAATAAATTAATAGAAACTACATTT
>NW_017259520.1:1635330-1649700 GCF_001594045.1 Atta colombica | reverse complement strand
TGTGTGTGTGTGTGTGTGTGTGTGTGTGTGTGTAATTAAGTGTATATTAAATATTTATTTTTAGACCATCTTGTCTATGCATTTTTTTAAATTACATAACTAAACTTGTTAGCTTTCTGAGCTACTTAAATTTATATGAATGAAAAGCAATTTTGACAAATGCATCGCGTGAGAGTCTTTAAAGACCTTATATCTCGATGCCCGGATAGCTCAGTCGGTAGAGCATCAGACTTTTAATCTGAGGGTCCAGGGTTCGAGTCCCTGTTCGGGCGTTTTTTTTTTTCGTGTTTTTTCACCATGATCGAATACTCTCAGTTGTCATCAAAAGAAGATTTTTATTTGGTCGGTTACAATTTGTGTGACGATTTTGGCGCCAGAGTTCATTTTCTAATAAAAAGTTTAACGATAAATTCCAGCGACGATTCTGAAGAGAAATCCCATGGGTCTGTCGCTGTGATTCGGTCATTCGAGCCATTTCACTCTTCCGGATCGTTCCATTATCTCCCCGAATCCTGTCTCTCTATTTGCTGCCGCAATATGGGAGATACTTGTACACCACCTTCCAGTCTGTTAGCCAGGCTGTAGCGAGTATTGACGTCGCTCCGTAACATAGAATCGGAATTTTGCTGCAAGAGAGAAACGGCGGATAAAATTTTGCAATTTGGCATAAATAGCAGCGAGATCTTTCGAGGATACGAAAAGATAACTGCTTGATTCCAGCAAAGAACTTTTTATTGAATTTTACTGAATTTTTAATATTTATTTCGATTTTATAGCCACATAAATTTGTCGCGGACTTTGTAATATCGATAAGCATATAAATAATATTTATGTATATTTCGATCTGTTTTATAAATGACTACACTATAAAAAGAGTATATAAAATTACACATTTAAAATATATGTAAAAATTTAGTAGAAATATGTAAAATTGTACATTTTTACCAAAATTAGTATTTTTATCTCTAATTGTATAAATATATTTTTTTATATAAATATAAATATATTATATTTATACATAAAAAAAACTTTACAGACATTATAATAACAATAATATATTTTATAATTATATTTTCATATATATGTAAATGTACAAACTTTTATGATTTATTTAACATAATGATAATATTTATATTATACATATTCGTATTTTTGTACATGTACATATCAATAATATAGCTTAAGAAAAATTGTACGTAATTTGTTGGCAAATTAATACGTAAATATTTTTAGAAACATAATTTTAATTGTAAATTTACTTTTACAAATTATAATTATTATAAAGAAGAATAAAAATTTATTTTAAAATTATGACTTTACGTGTGTGTAAATATACATCTTTATTAGTGAATCTAAAAATTATCTATTATAACTGTACATGCAATTTTTCACAATGCACTTTGAACAGTGAGAAACTAACAACTCAACAACTTAAAAATTTAAAATATATGTAAATCTTGAAGTTTTATTAACCTCATTCTTAGGTTAATAAAATACATGAGCATAAAATTCGCGGCATAAAAATGTAAATTACAAAGTAACGATTTTTTTTGCCTTGAGCTTCCATCTTCTGTAAAGCGGATGATTACATAACGGGAAACAACTCGTCATTGTGTCGATGATTTATTCAACGCAATTATTTCGTAAAGATTGCCTGACGCACACTAATAGTTACCGTTTTGTTAGCGTATCTTTTTTGTTTTATTATCGAATTATAATCGGCTATAATTCGATTAATGTCACATCGTTGTGGACATGCGTGTGGCTCTTTTCTAGAGCGGCATCTAATTAGCCTGTTGTATATTTTTTTATAATCTCTACACCTATACTCGAACGAGATAATTAAAAAATTTATTCAATTTAAAGGAAACTATTAATAATAAAAGAATTTATGTTAACTAATTTAAGAATGATATCAGGTATAATCTCTGTAAAGAGTAATTAGAATTAAAAATGTATACTTTCGTATGTGAAAAATGAATATTACATATAAACTAATTAAATAAGATTAATATTTGCATTTAGATTAAGATTTGCATTTAATAATACAGTTTAAAATTTGTTAAAATTTGTTTTTATTATTTTATTATTTTATTTATTATTTTATTATTTTATTTATTATTTTATTATTTTATTTTTATTATTTTAAAAATACGTTTTTTTCTTATTAAAATAAGTTTTTATCCAGATTTTAAATCGCTGCCAACTTTTGTATTACTTTTAAATACAACATTTAAAAATCTGTAATTTTTTATAATTTTTCTATTTCATTAAAAAATAAATACTAGATAATATAATGTAGCTTTAAAAAATTAATTGTTTAAATCTCATTTTGTAAATTTATTTAAAAAACACAATTTTGAATTTTTGTATTGATTAAATATAGGAAATATTATGCCTGCATTTTGCCAATTTTTCTGGAAAATAAAAAAGACATTTCACTCAATGATGTATCCTTTCGAATTTGTAGATGAGTTTAACGGTTAAGAGAGAAATTGCGCAGACTTTTTTTACAAGATTTGTGACGGTCCCCTTGCATAGGATGCTGGTATATATAAATGCATTGCATGTGAATGGAATCTACATATATGTAAATTAACAAACACGTGCGCCTCATATTCACACAGCACTCAGGTGTTGTGCACTCACATGCAGTTGCTGAGAATATTCGAATAGAAGCATATATTACGCACTATATGCTCGTGCAGATATTTCGAGGTTGAGAGAAAGAGCTGGATAAATACGTGGTAACCGCGCAATTAAGGACTCATTCAAGACTCATATGCATTTCCTGATGGCAGATGCCTGACGTTTTAACGCGAAATCGCATATTAGAAGACATTAGCGATATTTATGTAGCCGTTATCGAAACGAAGCTAATTGAGTCCACGACAGCTCGATTTACGTCATTCTGTTATCGCTTGTCAAAAACGTTAAACGTTAATTAATTGTTACAACGCGTTACAATGCGTTAGCACGAAACCGTCACTAACATCGCCGATGTGATTTTCCCGATAGTGGCTGTAACTGTATGTTAAGTTTCTTGCTGTATATGTTAATTAATTATCAAGTAGGTTCTGCATTTGCATTGCTTCTGCACAAGTACTAATTGAATGTTCCAGATGATACAATCCGGATGCAAATTTGAACAAGATTGGTTTGTGAATAGTTCGTAGTGTTTCTATCTAGTACAGTGTCGATAGTTCTAAAATTAAAGAACATGTTTTAAATATAATATATATATTATATAAAATATATAAAATAGCATTCTTCCTTAATTTCAGCAGGGATTTATAAATAATCTAACAGATTAGAGAATTACACGAGAAGAACGATTTTGTTAAAAATGTTTCTTGTATTTAAAAAATTAAATACAAATCTGTAAAAATAATTTTATTTCTTCTCAAAATAATTATGTGGAACGTTCAAGCTGATTGTTAGAACATCAAAACTTTTTGTAACATTGCTTATCATATTTGAGTTTTCTAATTATTTTAGTAGTACAACAATATTACTTTCAAATCTGTATACCTACATCTACCTAAATTTTAGATACTTCAGCAAAATTCTTTCTGTGTAGGAATTTATTCCAAAAGATGTGTAGCTATATTTTTCTCTAGCTCGCCGATTGTACACATTAATTATTGTCATTTCTTCTTTCTTTAATATCTGTATTTAAAAAACGGAGGACACAAATTTACGAGGATTTACTATCGGATAGAATTGCGGGCCGTATCGGGAAGAAATAAAACGACAGAACCATTCTTTCTCGCGATAAGTTTATTCCATTGCAAATATAAGGCTGTACAGAAAAAAAAGGGATACTTCGCTTCCGTCACGTATGCGGACTATGTTTTAATTCCTTTGTTTAATGCATCGCTTCTCGATCGTTATACTCCCACGTTTTTTTTTTCACTGCTACTCACCCTCACTCTTACCCTTGCCTGACGGCTTTTTTATCTTTTAGAGAATGCCGTGCACATGTCTCTCTATCCACATCTCTGTCCGTTTGTCGAGCCGAGATTCTCGTGAACTCGTTTTCCTTCTCCTCACGATACACAAACTGCACCGCGTGACTCCATGTGGCGTCATAGTGGCGGTTGAATTAAACTAGAACTGGTTTATTTTCCCTTTGCCGATGTTTTTTCCAACTACACACATTTCTCTATTTTCCCACCAACCGCGAGAATTAACGTCTTCCCGAAGTCGGTTTACGTAAAAGATACCGTATCGTTTCTCCTGTTCCTCTACGTTGAGATGAATGTATCGGAATTTATTCGCTTTATTTAGAACACGAATAATTTCGCGTTATTATCAAGACATTCCCAATATTTTTAATAATATTTTTAATATAGAATTTCTTTTTTTTTTATCTATCTGTGTTCTATAATTATCTAATTGTAAGAAGATAGAAGATTGCTTGCGAGAGGAAATAGTGAAAAATACTGTTCATTATTTTAACTTTGAAATATTTTTCTTACAACTATACAGAAAGAACAAGTTTTTTATTTGCATAAAAATCACGTCGTTTTTCTTTTAAGATTTTCTCTCTCTGAGCGTTTACTATTTGCATTAAATGAGATTTATTTGGAATATATAAAATGAATAATTAGAACGTTTGGCTTTGAATGATAAAAATGACTTCCAAGAAAATATATCGATATGTATATCTTTTATATGTTAAAATCTCTCCCTAAATTTTTTTGAGTGGAATCTCACTTTAAAAAATAAAAATTAAACCAGTTTTGAAAAAGAGTGGCTAAATTTTCAATCTTTAAGAGTACTTTTGATATTAGAATTTTTATCTCAAAAATCATCTCAGAAATCTACGTTTAAATGACGTTGTTATCTTTATCGAATAGTCTTTATCGAACACCCTGTATATGTTAGATACACGTAATTCTCGAAAAAATTGTTTTCATCATTCAAAGTCAAACGTTCTAATTATATATTCATTATATATTCCAAATATAATTCTTATTTAATGCAAATAATGTCTTATCGCTCGGAGAAAAAAATCTCGAGAGAGAAGTAGCGTGATTTTTGTGAAAAAAAAAGACTTGTTTTTTTCAAGCGTTTTTGTTGTCGATGAAGTTAATCGATGAGCGTATCACTTATGCTGTAATTATGTTAACAGGTAATTGTCCTTGGCAAAGACCTGTTAAACACTTCGCGATGTTATCCTTGAAATTACACGATCGATCATTTCCTATCGTTTCAGCCTTTCAACTGACATATCAGCTTGCCAATCGCAAATCGACGCGACGTGCCTCTTTTCATTCGCGTCGCGATTCCTTGACATTGCTACACTCTTCCGTATTTCGATTACATTCGCAAAGACAGCTAACGATTCGTCCATGACCTTAAATCAGCATCCTTTACCGTTATCGATGCGCTTCGGTATTCGTTAATTATGGCATTCAGTAAAAAGTTGCCTGCTTCAGCAACATTAAGTCCCTTTTAAATGGACATTGCTGAATGTCCGCTCGCGCATTTGATATGTATAGACGGGGATTCTAGCGTATATACCGACAGTTATGTACATTGCAGTCGCGACGGAAAAAGGGAAAAACAGATCGGGGCTATCGTGGAAGCATTGAATTTACGGTGGCGGATTAAAGTCTTGAATAGCTCATACTGAAAAGCAAAGATTGAAACGAGTGTAATTTTTATTTTCCGACGCTCAGACAGCAAATGACTGTAGAACTGCTGATTTATAAAAAAAAAAAAAACAAGAAAAATTTCAATATGAATATAGGAAAAATAAATCATCGTAAATTCTTTCATCTCGCATATATTTGGCATGGATTTTATCACAAAATTATTTGGTTTGTGTTTTCTATTGGAAATTATAATACAAAAAGAAAATTCGTATGTATTCGTATTCGATAATATATTATAAAATAAAAAAATGTGATACATTCATTTGTATAATTAAGCATGTAAAAAACAAAATAAATAGTTTCAAAATGGATGAAATAAATATATTGAATAAATTGATTGTCAGAATAAAATAATTTTGCCAATTAATCTTTAGGCCAATTAATCTTTAGTGGTTTAAAGATATAAGATAGTTGGAAGATGAAATATTTAGAACATGCTAAAATAATTTTAATTTTATATTTTTTATTAGTATATTTTACTGTATTATATTAAATTTACTTTTTATTTATGTTAAATTTACTACATTAAAGTAAATTTACATTAAATTTACATTTATTATGTTATACTTTTATAAGATAGAGGAATGAAAATAAAATAGAGGAATTAAAATAATAAACTTTGAGCCTTCTGGGCACTTAGGCCATAGTTTTTATTTTCTTTTCACAACAGGATTTTAAAGAAAATTACACTTGAGATGCCTGACTATTCCATCTATTCACTTAAGAATTAATATCGATCGATTGTCTGTCTTTATGAGCTTATATTACATAACATTTTAAGTCATTAGTCTTTTGCAATATTTATCGCCTTAATTCGATCATTGTTTTCACGATGACGTTTTTTTTTTCGCGGAAACATGAAAACAACGCAGTTTTACAATTTAATAGGCGATTCTCATAGATTCTCAACTCCGCGATCGTGTGAATAAACAACTCTTCTAATTAAAGATAAACCGAAGACGCCTACGTTATTATACAACAGATGAGGATCACGGGAGTTCGAGCGTGGGTATCATATCAGCCGGCGATCAGTATTCAATGGACGTGCCTGTTTATTTGCGAGCGTGCGGGCATTTAAATGCATCCCGAGTGATTCCCAGAAGACACTCCCGGCGATTGAACGCATTCAGTGGCTCGCACGGCGTGTTCTCGTTCTCGATGCCTCGATACACCGACCATGTTGTGCCACGATGCAACAGCGCGTTTGAATCAACGTTGCAGTCGTAAAACGGAAAACGGTATCGACGCGTCGGACTTCTCGTCATGGGAGAGAATATCCTTGGATTTCATCGAAATTAAACACATTCGGACTTTCAATTCCATTGTCTTGATTAATTTTATCATCCTTGACGAAATATATTTTATTACCCAATAGAAGATAATGACAATGTTGAGGAGCTGTGCTGAAAGGCTTCGCGATAAAAGAATCAAACGAGTTCGGGCGAAATTAAGGGTCCGGTCTAACAATTCATTCTCATTTCTTTTGTTGTCTGTCTGCGACTTTGTTGTGCCAAGAATGAGAGTTGAGCGAATGACTAGGTGCGTGATAGTCGTTCTATCCCCGAAACGGTTCTACCAACATTTCGTTTCCTCGGATCCGTAACGAAGGTCGTATTCCGATTTACGTTTTCCTGCCGGCTTTCAAAACGGCTTCCGGCGACACCTGCATCCTTCGAAGGATCAAGGAGGGGAGACTTTATGAGCCGTGGCGAGAGCCAAAGTCGTCGCGCGTAAAACGTTAACTACTTTCTTTCCGGACGAAAGAAACTATTTCTATTTAATTCCACGATTCTCTCGACGCGCGCGTTCCTCGCGTTAACGATCGTTTGGAGAGTAGAGCGTTTCCTTCTTCCCTTATCTCTTTATTTCCTTTTGTCCTCTGTTCATTCTTAAGCCTCTTTGTTAAAACATTATGCACGTCTTGATTTACCAGGAATATTTCCCTTTTTAATTAGAAATTAACGAAGCAATTCTATCACGTGACATAGATGCGCGGAATTTACGGTCACTTTCTTTAAATAAAAATGTATAAGGTTTTACGCACAATGGAGAAAAATGTAGGAATATTAGGAACAGAAATAAATATTAGAAAAATTTAAAAAATTAGAAAAATTAGAAATTAAACGTAACAAAATAGTCGTATTTTACATCGTTAACTATACGATGCCATCGACGAAAAAAATTTAATAGATAGTAGATAAGATTTCGGAGATTCTAAAGTGTCAATACGCATCTGAGTGACGCTTATCAACACTTTATAGTTCTTAAAATATTACTCACATTGAATTATTTTGCATCGATGAATTTACACTCCGGAGCTCAAACTGGACCTGGTTAACAGGAAAAAGAAAAAAATTACTATGAATTTAGAGTCTTATAATAGAAAAAATATTAGGAACAGGAATAAATATTAAATATTTCTACTGTCCATTGTGTGCATATGGCCTTAGATTCATAATAATTTCTTTCTTTGGTAGACGATAACATTGCATAGTTAACGACTGCTAAATGCGACTGTTTTGTTTCTATCGCGTATAATGATATTAATAAATTATCAGAGAACAACTATAATTCTAGCGATGATGTAACATCATGACTCATCGATGCATTTTGCGAAACGATATCGTTCTCCGTTGAAATAATATTAATTCATCAAAGCTAATTCATGGAAAATAATTATAATGATTTCTTCGTTTTTTTCTTTTTTGCGTAACTGGTGCAATTACCGGTGGTATAATTTTATAATTTGATCATTACTTTGTTATTGTATTTTTTAATATCGCTTATAATATTCTTCGTTTTTTTATAATTAGATTTTAATATGCGATCTTCTGCGAAAACAAAAAAAATCAAGGAAATAAACTATATATTTCTATGAAGAGATATAGGTTTCGTGAATATGAAATATCTGTTGTTCTGTTTCTATCGAACAGATTAGAGAGGAAATAAATTAAAAGTTTTAAGTATATATACGTATACACAGTATATTATGGACGTGCGTTTTATAAAATGTAAAAATAAAAGTTGAATTATTTTATGTATATGCACGAGAATTTGGCAATAATATCGAAAAATCTTCTAAAAGAAACCTTCAATTTTTCAGACTAAAAATTTGCTTACTGTTTGATAGTTTATCCATTTTTATATAAATGGATAAACATTGACTAAAGGATATAATTTTATTATACAAATGTTGAGCATTCCGTATTTTAACGTCAGAGCAATCTTGAACAAATTAGCTTGCTTCATTTAATATTTTAATAGTCTCCAAGAAAGAATGTCGTTATTTGCAATATTAATTTCCATGAATTAAGCTTTTTTCTTGAAGTTAATTCATTCTGAGGAAGAAACTGACGTGTCCCTTTAAATATTCACGAATCGTTTGCGACTAAATAATTTTTAGTTCAGATAATCAGTAGATTTTAAACTCCAAATATAACAGGATTCGGCAACCGCTTCTGTTTAAAAATATAATTGTATTTGGACTTAACGAAATAATTAATGTATAATTATGTAATGTAATTCTTTAATTAAGTAGAGAGTAGGGAATAAAATTATCTTCATATATTAATTTTATTTATATTTTTAACAATTTTTACAATTACTCATTTATATTACAAAATTTCAAAGACGATTTGAATGGAAGCATGTCGACAGTTACAGTCTTAAGTTACGATCGCTCGTCTGTCTATCGTTAAATCCGCTTATCAAGGATCGTGCCAAGTACTCTTTTGGTATTCGCATGTGCACTCGTCACTTCGATTCGCGCGACTTGAGAACGCATGTACACACGCAGTACTCGTGCGAGTGCGAGTCAAGTGTCGAACCGTAATCTTGGGCTCTCTGGCAGAGGCCTGGCATTGCTCGAGGGAATATCGAGTTGAGCGTAGACTGCCTGGTGCCAGCAGCCATACATACGAATCCCTCTCCTCGCTTAGACCTCGCTCTATCCTCGCTTTAGTCTACGTTTGTCTTTCTTTCTTCTATTCTCTCTCTTATTCTTACGCCACTACTTATTCTCTTCCAATGTTACATCATCATGTCTTTTTCTCATTTCAGAATTTTCCCTCCTTTTCTTCTCTCTTAAGCTTGTCCCTTTTTTTCATTTCTCTTTTTGTTTCTTCCTTCCATGGCTCTTGAAACTCTCGAACTCTCTTCATTCGTTTTTATTGCAATATATTGGTTTCTATTTTTTGTTCTTGCATTATTATTTTTAACTCATTATATTTTTAAATGCATCTCGTTGTGTAGTTGTATTTATCTAAGAAGAAGAAATTTTTCACACACACAATACAACAAATTTCTTTTTTTTCTTTTTTCTTTCTATCTTACTTTGATATACTTTTATATACACCTTCTTCTCTCTGCATCTCTCACTTCTATTTGTATCTATAATTTTTTTTGCTCTACTGCTCTTTCATTCTTCCTTTCTTAATATAAAGAAACCTTCCTCTTTTGCAAGATTTTGCTTTCTGATTTTTCTGTCTTCTTTCATACATGCATTATTTCTTCATCTTTTCCTCTTTACTACATCGAAGTCAAGCTAAGGGCAGCCAAATTTTCATTTTATATAATCTTACGATGTAGCTATGGCGATCACATCGTTATACGACAAGAACGTATTCAAACGACCTATGGAAGTATTTGCACGATTTACATATGTGTACTTTTGGCAAACCGCATTTTCTTTCATCATACTTGGTAACCTAGATCGAGCTCGCGTTTTATAGGTCAAGTGCCAAGCAACCCCGTTTCATTTGGAACTATATTTCGAAAAGCGATTGCGTCATTTGGCATTGAAACGTTTGTGAAGCGATAGACACACTATATAGGGTTATAAAGTATTAGATAATAATTTAACTCGCAACAGCATATTGAAAACAAATATACTAAATTTTAATAAATTTGGTTGAATAATGCCTGATATTTACTAAATATTAAACTAATATTTACTAAATATAAAAATATATTTATTTGGTACAAAATTATTAATTTGATTCAATTATTATTTCTTTTTATTGAGTAAGTATTTATTTACCGTAAATGTTTAGTTGCTACTATTTAAATAAATATTAATCAAAATTTTTTTCATATGCAATATATATTTTTTTATTGTATATTAAAAGAGAGAGAGAGATCATATGATTCCTTGAAGCCTACTAAAGTTTTTTTTTTGTTATTAATTTTAATTTTCTTAAGAATTTTTCAAGTTCAAAATAGTGAAAAATAAGATCGCGATACATAAAATTATTCCAAATCGTTATTATCTAAAAATTAGAAAAAATTTTCGAATTATTGTACATTTTTCTATTGCTATTTATTTTTATTGACATTTTTTTTCTATTGATATTTATTTGTATGCTATATTTTCGCAATTTTCTATATTATTCTATATTATATACCTAATTATATGTCAACGTATATCAAGTACACTTTTGTTAGGCACAGTATATTTATGATTACTCAGAAACGTCAAGACTACACAATTACCATTTATCTTATAGTTCGAAAGTGATATAACACAGATCATGCGCTCTTTGACTTTATACATTGCTTGGCATAGGATCTCCTAATGTGTTAGCATAAATATATACTCCAAGTCAAGATGTCAAATACATAAAATCAACAGACCGAATCTGACTGCGCTGATTGTATCGACGTCAAGCTTGTTTCTTAATATTATCTTTTATAATTTATGATTAATTTTTTTATTAATTTGTGTCATCAATTACACATTCATCTAATTTTTTTTTCTTCATATCATTGAATGATTGAACATATTCACTGTTAAACATTCGTTCATTCGATAACTCATTATATGATATTAATATCGTATTAACATATTGATACATGTATTATAATATTATTATATATCATAATATTATTATCGATACATTATGTTATGTCAAAACACGAATGTGACTTATTAATACACTGAGAAAAAAATTGCTACTTGGCTAAATTAATTATAAATTTAGTCAAATGAATTTTTTTCAGTGTATAGTGTCTATAGCAATCTTTTATTAATATACAATTATGTATTATCTAATGCAATATGAAATGTCTTTCTTGTGTTACTTCTACTGTCGTCACTATTTTATTCGTTCTCATTGCACGTTGCGACATTTCATGATTTCCTTTGACTAATTTCATCAACTTCAAATCGAAGTCGCAATCGTGTCTCCTTAGGCGCTACTCAATGTCGAACTTACATGCGATGAATATTGAAACGAGAAAAGATGCTTTCTGTTTATCTTGTCATATTACGATTGAACACGCATTATGATCGAATATCAAAATCCTGATTGTCCGATTGTCGGTGATAATTGCGACATTTATCGTATCAGAATAAATCCATGCGTATCAGAAAATTAATTCTGGAAAAGTTAGATCGATTTTCTTGAAGAAAGAAAGGAAATGTATTTTGTGGAAAAGTTCAGAGTATATTCATCTCTAAGCAAAAATCGGATCATGCCATCATGGATGAAACTGTTCGGTGATAGATTGGAAAACGATTCTCACTTTTCACCACCGGAGATTCTCATTATCGGGAGTTGCACTCGAGAGTAAAATTCTCGAGTGGGCACTCAACTTAAATCGACGACACGTCAGGGACATTCGCGCCAGATTTTCCGAACTGCTCGGTGTATATTTGCGCAAAGTATTTTTCCGATACTATATACAGCACCTGCTTTCGCACCCGCCGTATCGAGAACTTATGGCAATCTCTCCCCAGTATCTCGTGCAGCAGGGAGAAATTTCCGCCGGGACAAAATTTCTCCGGGGAAGCGCAATGGCAAGATCGCACTTGATTCTTGCTATGCTTATTTCCATAGTAACTGAAACGAATACTCATATGTAACGTCTGCAAACTGTTGTTTTTGCATTATCTTTTGTGATTTATTATAGCTACGTAGAATTACTTTATTCTATACTCTACGTAGAAAAACTAAAAAGCTAAAGCGTTACTTCTAATCTGGATGCGTTCATAAAGTCGTAATACATAACATAAAAGATCGTTTTTTAAATCTGCAGTTTTCTATTTTATTTTCTCTTATTAAGTGCAGCGTAGCAAACTACTTTATAATTACATACTGTTGATTCGACCATTTCTCCGTCCGATTGTCCGTTTGCAAGATTTCGCAGAAACTTAACCTTTTCAGATTCCGTTTTCGGTAATAGATACCCAAGAATCTTAATTCCACCGGCAAAATAGTTAATTGACTGTTGGATCCGTTTTCACAATGTATGATTATCTTAAGATTAAAGGTTACCAAGAAATTCATAAATGAACTTTATTGATGAATCTCTTGATAACCAATTTTCTTTTAATCTTTGAATAATCGTATATTGTGAAAATTGGTCTAAGAGAATCAAAAGTCAAGGTCAATTTTGAAGATTACTAAAAAATTCAACTTTATTGATCTCTCTTTATTGATGACTCAACTTTATTGATCAATTTCTTGGTAAACATTTTTCTTTAGTTTTTAGATAACTATCATGAAAACGGACTTAAAAGAGTCAAAGCTTAAAGTCAATTTTAAATATGCAAGATTTACCAATAATAATTATTAAGATTATTAATATTTTTCTTACAAAGGAAGTTTAGCAAATGTAAATGTTTATAACACATTTTTTTCGTGATTAGATCAATTTAAACTTATGTTTTAAACTTATGCAGTTTCAAATTTTTTCTTTAATTTTATACTTACCAAATTTCCCTTGTCAGTACATTCGTAATTGTTGCAAAATGTATATTTTATTTCTTAATTTATAAATCTTGAAATTTGTGAAATATTCCATAGCTTTGGCTCGATCATAATTTTTCAGGTTAGCGTCATATCTTATCATGTTACTAGCTTATGAACGTCGGAAATATTGGAGAATCGGCAAAAAGAATAAAGAATAGAAGTCAATGGACCATATTCTATACACGGGACATATAAAAGAGTGACAAATATTTTTCGCTTGTCACAGTATGTCGATCGAATATGAAAGTCTTTTCGACTATCGTACACTTGTCCAATCTCAAAATCTCATGCTTCTATCGTTTGCGAATGACAATGCCAATGTGAAGCTTCGAAATTGAAAATGCGCAACATCGGAAAATTTCTTTTTGTTAGTCAAAAAATAAGAATGTTTCAGAAATATCTTATCTTTTTTTGAGTTACAGCAATGAGCATATGATATGTAATCTTATGCATTCTTATTTTTTTTTATTATTTCTTATTTTAGAGAATGAAAGGTGAAAGATTAAAGGTGTTTGAGATTCAATTACTTTATTAAAGTACTTTTTTCCGTAGTAAAGTGTTGCCAGATTATGAAGTGATCCTCAATTTTTTTTGTATTGTCTGCAGTATAGATTAATAATAGACTAATATTAATTTAACTAATATTTAGTTAAATTAATATATATATATATTATTTAATGCATTTAGAAAAAAGTTTTTGGTATTTGTGACTATAATTACCATAATTATGGTTATTATTTCTATTATGTATTATGTTAGTATAACAATTGTAATTGTTATAATTTAATTGTTATAATTTAACTACAATTTATTTTGGGGCAACTGTATTTTATATGGCCATGTATTATATGACAAAAAATAACTATGAATTATAAGTTTGCTATCATTATGGTAATAAATAATTATAACTTTTAATAATTTTTTCAATTCTATATATGTGTGTGTGTGTGCGTGTG
>NW_017259520.1:1632094-1635230 GCF_001594045.1 Atta colombica | reverse complement strand
TATATATATATATATATATGTGTAGTTACATAGTTGATAAAAGTACTGTACATTGTTAAATTCATAATGTCAAATTATGCCCAATTGGAGTTATTTTTAATCATTTCTATAGATTGCATCCGATACATCGTTAATTTGACTAAAACAATGGAGTTAGACAATTTAACTCAAATTTTGTTTATTATTCACAAATGCATACGTGCATTAATGTGGATGATATTTATTTTCATGAAACTGATCACAGAAATGAATTAATTTACATTTTGATATACCTGGAAGTTAAAATAATAAAATATTGTTTAACTTAAAGCACTGAGTTATCATTGCTTCTTTTATATCTAACAACTAGTTAACTGTAATGAGCGTTAGCTTAGTGCTATGCGATAAGAACGATCCGTCGGGTATTTTCTACTGCATGATATATCTCTGATTCAGAGATATATGTGTATAAGCGTTGCACGTCAGTTCTCAATATTCGTGATGCAGTCTACGATCGCCTTTGAGCACTCGAAATGACGGCTTGCTCTCGGGAGATTCGTTCGACTGCTGCAAATCATCGACAACGACACGCCCGGAGCAGGCAGGCGGACAACGGTGTGCGGTGATTTCGAGCGTGCCTGGTAACATACAGGACGAGAGGCAGAACGCGGGGCTAATTTTGCGGCCGAGTAGACGTAAACGTATGTACAATCGCATCGAGATACGGTTGACTTGAAGGCATACGCATGCAATGCGCGCAAATGCGATGCATACGCGAGAGAACGCAATCCCGATTTACCACGAACGATCGATGACTTTTCGCGCGTGTTGTGCATCCAGCGACAATTTATGAGATTATGTACTATTTATCGCGCCATGGATCTTGGAACAATTCTCGTTAAAATTTATGCCACGTTAACTGCGGGACATAGAATTATCGACGACTAATATTAAAGTGGCTCCACATGTGAATTGAATTCTTGACTGTTTAATGGCTTGATATTTTCGTTCAAAGAAGATAATCTCATACTCCGCAACGAGGAACAGGTGCATCAAATGCACCTTTTATAGGATATCCAGTGTAATATAATTACGCGGTAAACGTTGTTTAAACAGCGTCCGATATTACGCGAACGTTAGCGAGAATAAATGGAAAATCCTTCGAGAGAGAGAACACGTACGTTACGAAATGTACATGTATACAACATGGCGAGCGTTTTGTGCAAAATATGTGTATATATGTACATATATATCAAGCGAAGAGCATCGTCGATGAGCAATGACGTAAGAGGCGAAGCATCACAAATTCGCGGTGAAAAATAAGCAGCAGATGTCTGTCAGCGAATGTTTACAGAGAATTCCTACGCGGATTCCCTTGGCAGGTGCATAAATATTCTTGTTGTTGTTGTGTAAAGAGAAACGTCTTCGAATTTTCTTTCTCGGGGCTTCTCTATTCGCAAATTACTATTGTTAATATATTTTTTTTGATAATAGATAGTGCTTATATCTATTATCTGATATGTATCGAAATTTTTATTTCTTTCAATATTATATATGTTTGCAAAAATTATACATATTGATAATTATTTACGTAAATCGATATAAAATATTGAACGTATTTATTTGAGTAAATTAATATATCTAGGTATATTACAGGTATAAAAAATATTAATAATGAATCATCTACTTTTTTTATCTTACTACAGTCTTCTATGAAAATTTTTTAATAATGTACAAACACGCCCGCTTATTTTTCAAATAGGAGACAGAATCCTATTTTTGGTTGAAGCGGATCTTGTTGCTTAATACTATCTATTCGTATAATTTGCAAATATATTTTCAGTCAAAGCGGGTCTTTGTGCTTAATAATATTTGTATGCAAATATTTGCAAATTTACATACGAATATTATCAAGCATCAAAATCCGATTTAATTGAAAATAAGATTTTTCCTCTTATTAGATTTTTATTCTTATATTTTAATTTTCATTTTATAAATGCTTATTTTTCTTCCTTTATATTAAATTGCCAACGAATTGATTGATTATTTTTTATTGTAATTATTATGTTACACGAAGCACATCGAGGTGATAAGTTAATTACGCATTCGATATTTGAGTGGTAGATGAGACAATTTCAGAACGATTCCTGATTTCACTCTTAATCGCATTAATAATATTTGACTTAAAATATGGATAAAAATTTACACAAATAAATTAGATTTTAGTTCAATGAATTATTCTCAGAAATCTCAATACAAATGGTTTGTAAAATACAAAAATGTGTCATGCTATTACATTTTTTAATTACATATTTTTAATATTTAATTAATGTTGTCGATCATTATCAATTGCTGTTACTACATAATAATATTATTCGACATATAAACGCACATATAAACGTAATAGATAGTATTTTTCTTGTTGAGCCAATTAAACGTTTATAAACGGAATGCGATTAACGACGAATATTCAAAGGTCTAACTGCTAGGAGTTCCGACTGTGGGTGGCTCCCTTCCGCGATTAACCGCTCGTATAATATTATTACACGCTGATTACCGCCGTACAATGCCAACGCGATTATCTGACTGTTCAGCCTTCGTTCGGAGCGATGTATAATTGTATTGCCAGTGTAAGTGACGCGCTGGTTTCTCCACATTTCTTTAATTTGCTTTAAGTGCTTCAAGCATGAATATCTTAGACAGGTTTGCATAAACATAGTGTACTATTGTTAAAGTAATGACATTATAAGTGTTAATTTCGTTAAAACGTTGTTAAGAAAATGCTACAGTTTTTTTCTTTATTAATTTTATGAAACAGGGCAAAAACCATTGAATATCACGCAGAAATATGATATATGTGCTTTTCTTTTTTTTTGTCAGAGATCGTTGCTTATCAAGCAACGGATAATCGGATAATGCCTTGTCAAGACAGTTTGTATCGATTCAATCTACTAATGGTCTAGACGTCTAGACATCGATAACTTAACTATAATAATATATAAGTTCATAGTGGTTTTTTTTTTAGGTACTTTTCAAACAGGCTGTGTTTGACCTGATTTTGGATTTGCTTTTGTTTAATAACGTTATGTAGACTGAGAAAAAAGTTTAGTGATTGTAATTGCAAAATATTTATGGTTAAGAGCTCCATTTTTATGAT
>NW_017259520.1:1620320-1631994 GCF_001594045.1 Atta colombica | reverse complement strand
TATATATATATATAATTTTTATATACACGAAAAAATTGTACTATAAATTACGACAATTGCAAAAGAAATGTTAATATAATAAAATATAAATGGCAAATAAAATAAACATTTTCATTCGAAAATGCGATCGCATTTGTAGTGAATATAACTATTTTTTTCAATTCGCCTACTATTTATGTGATAATAACTGAAAAATATATTTAAAAAAAGAACTAAAGAACTAAATTTTCAGATTTGTGACTATTGTTAATAGCGCAGTTAACTATATTTGCATGAGTAAAATAACTATAAAGTATATATAGTCTCAAGAAATGACTATAAATTATAGTTAAGCTATGATAATTGCAATCATTTTTTTCTTTCAATGTAATAACGCTCCTATTTTTTTCGAAATAATATTTAATAAAATATTATTATTGTAATGTCACGAGTAATTTGGAGCATTTTATGATCTACACATAGATATATCAGAGTTAATTTCACGATTTTATCTTATTTTTAATTCTTTGTGCCGAACAATTAAATCTTTACTTGCATAATATATAATTATATTATAGAATTCTGCAGAACGCGATAAAAATTAAATTCCGCGTCTTTAAATTTTCGCGTTTGTTTAATTCTGATAATATCTTCTTTAATAATTTATTATTTGAGATTTTGTAAAAACATGTAGAACCACTAAATGATTATTGAACTTTGATCTACAAAAATTAGATAAGCTCCAATATGGTATTGATTCAATTCTTAGCAAATCACTTCTCGAATCGCTTAGATGTTATAAGGTAGGTAAGTAAAGTGTGTTAATGTACATACGTGTATCGTATGAATGTGTTTTATAACAACGGACAAATATTCCGTCATACTGATAAGTTTTCCCGATATCGATCGCCGATCCGAGTCATTCGAATCTACATGAAATCTGCGCGGCAAAATAGCTCGTGCGTCTTGTTCTGGTATATGCAAATGTACATTATGTAAACTGACATCGTAGATTTGATGGAATTAACGAGTTCCGCGATCACTTCTGACTCCCGGTTGTTTACAATTATCTGCTGACTATCGGTCATATTCTACGAAACAAAGGAAGATACTCGTGAATTAGCTCACCCTTATCTCCTTTTTTTTTTTGCACAACGCGCAATCGTTGATGTGCGGCATGCGCGGGTAGAGGGAAAGAATTCTAATTAGGTATTGTTAATCACCCTCACTAACGTCCGCTTGGTTTGGCCGGATTTCAAATAACCTTGTCGTTTTTATCTGTTCCTCATCCGCGCGAGTGTAAGCCATGACTAATTAAATGACAGCGGGAAACGCATTCGCCTCTCTTTGGCTCGCATTGCAGCGTTCCATTCTAACAAAGTTGGTATCTACCGTGGAAAAATCATGGATTAAATTTATATCGTGTTTCCGGAATTTGCAACAGGGAAGAAGACGAGATTCCGTTTCCTTATCATTTAAAAGTAATTGCTTTTAAATGTTAATCCTTTTCCTGATGTAGAAATGTATACCTCGATTATTATAGACTCCTTCAATACAAATTTGACCCTTTGCCTGCAATCATATTTTTACTCTCTTTTTCCAGTCTAAATTTTTTTACTATTCTAGATTTTTTTTTTAAATGTGGAAAAAGGTCTTACTTTTCAATATTTCTGTTACATTACTAGTAGTTTTTTAACAAGATATTTCAGAGAAAAGAATCGGACTCTTATTTTATTTCAGAGAAATTTGAAGATAAAATATTACTTGTTCCAGAAAAGACTCAGATTGTAGACAGATAGTTAATCGTAGTTCGACCAATCGTTTTAGACATGATTTGTTAATTAAAATTTAAAAAAATCGTCGTTATTATTTGCATTTGTCGACGGAAATAATATATAGGTAATTTTTATTTTTTAAAAATTATCGATAAAAAATGTTAATACTGTGATAAGAGTGACAAATCATATTCACGTTATGAAGATATTAATCATTTTATTTTCCATTACGCCCTCATAAAATGATGCTTTCACTGCTCGTGTAGCTTTCAACTATGGATTATTCTGTCAAACACGGACGGTCGATATTACACACCGGCATGTTATATTTCACTTGCGCGTATCATCTGGTCATCCTCCGACGTTAGAACCAATTCGTTCGACAATGAAAGCTGTAAATCGACACGGACGGAGAGCAGGAAGTGTCGCGGCTGCGTTACGACGACAAGATTAATCGACTTGACACTTCCGCTATTAACGAGGGGACCTTCGTATGCGGTCGTCGGTGTGTAACAGCCGTGCGAATGAAATGAAAATTCGCTTCGAGATATTAATTATTTTTCTGGTCCGTATCGCACGAATAAATGTTTTTAAACTGGCAGGGAAAGCCGATGATCTTCTTCCACTCGGATGTTGCGTCGCTTTTTTATATTTCAGTAGTTTGCACGCACGATAGCGATGATTCATTGGCAAAGTCGACGTTTCCTTCGTCTCTTCACGCGTAGCGAAGACAAGAAGATCTACGCAAATTTACAATCTGATATCATAGGGAGAATACTTTAATGACGACCATGTTCATTTGTCATTACACAAAAAGGAATATCAGTTTTCTCTACTAAAATTTAGAAGCTAATTTAGAAGTATACATTCTAACGAGAGAAGTTTGAAAATCTATACTCTTAAAAATGTATTCTCGGCGCGAGTTATACATTTGCAATACTCCAAAGATTTTTTCGTGCGTTATTACATCGTATATAAAACTTTTTAGGATTGCTGAAAAACTCTACGCGAATGAAATATTATTCTGTGCGAAGTGCTTAAAATGTTTTAAAATATTAATTTTAAAGAGAGTCCCAGCTACTTTTTGTCTTTTGTGCGTAAAAGATCTGGAATAAAATTTTCCAATTTGAAAGAAAGATTAATTTGATAAAGATTGCTTGAAAAATGCCAGCATTTGGAATGCGTTCAGGAATCAGAATTCATTATTTAGAATTAATTATTTGGCTATCTTTTTTTCGATAATTTTTTTTAATTTTAGTCTTTTTTAATTCGCTAATGGTAAATTTAATTAACAACAATTTATTCTACATTTCTATTCCAAGAAAAACCATGCAATAGAAAGAGAAAAAATCTTTTTTCTCTTGAGAATATGGCATTTTTTTTTTACTAGTTGCTAATATAATTTTATATTTATATAATTATATAATTTTATATTTTAGATTGTATATACACATAGAGAAAATCTAAGTATAAGATCGAATGATTTAAATACAGATATCTAAAAATATTTAATGGCATGCATTGTATACAAAGATTATTTAAAGATAATAATGCCTTATGAATTTAAACATGAATACGATATACTATATATATATATAAATAAATGCGATTTGCATTTGTGCTAATTTATTTAAAAGGCATAACTTGTGACACGTAAAAATAGAATAATGTGTTTTATTATATAATGAATGTTTTCCACAATCCGCGATGGTGATTGCAGTCATGATCTTGGCTGTCTCTCCTTATATAATCCTATTAATTTATAACGAGGCAATTGCTGGATGCAATTATTTATAACTTATCGAATTATTGTTACTGCAGAGCTGTATGCTCTCATATACACGGGGAATATGAATTTTTTACGATATTTTTGTCGATTATTCATTGCGCATAATCTGCATGCACTGACGATTGAAGCGATTTCTAAGCGTGCTCGCGCGATCCACGAATAGAATTGTCTGTTAATTTCATTGCGTTTTCCGTCAAGGCTCGCTACCGAGTTTAGCTATTGGGTGCCGGCGACCGGTTTTGCCGAGTGACTTCATCATCTCTCCCGCTTGTTGCTTTCTGCTACCGGTCCGAGCTTTGCACAGAGGCTCTTTGTTCCATGTGAGTGCAGCCGGTGCATGCGTGTACACGTATGTACTAACAACAGCGCGATGGAATTCTCCATTTAATTAGCGTTATGGTTCCCGTCTGTTCGCGTGGATTTAATGAGTTGCACGCGCGCATTTAGCATAAATCATTATCCCGATATTAATTCAATAGCCCCTCGTTTCGCTTCGCATACACATACAAGTGTGTGAATCTTATGCTTTTCTCGAGAAAAAAGACTGTTAATTACTAATTGCGGCATTATAGTAAACGTCAGTAATAAACAACAGCCCGTTAATTCAATTTCGATCGTGTTCACCTTTTCTAGATTCTTTTTCCGTTATTAGATTATATTATCGTGGTATATTATCGTGCTAAGTAGGTTCACTTTGTTTAAGGAAAAAAAAAAAAACACGTTTGAAGTCTGTTAAACATAAATTTACGCGAGCGTGTGACGTATATCACAAATGTTTTGAGATATCAGTTGGCGATGTTGGCACTCGACATTGAAACTATTTCTGACTTCAAAATAGCCATGTTTCAAAGATAAATTTGAAAATCATCTTTTGTCTTAATGATTTATTTACACTTGTTTCACAGTTTGTTTTTATGATATGACTGTTAGCTAACTGCAGTTTTATGCATTTCAAAGATAGTAACAAGAAAGAAGTTTTTTTTTTATATGAGATTCAAAATAGAAACAACTTGGTGGGATTTAAAGGAAGTTACTGGAAAAAGAAGGAAAGAAAGGGGAAACAAGCGAATAGAAGTGGAAAAATGAGAGATAAAAACGATTACGGAGTTTAACGATTATGAGTTTTCTTAGGGTCTTGTGAATTTATAATTTCAGCTTAAAATTGATTTTACATTTCTAACGATTCATGAAGTTTCTTTTCCTTAGAAACTGTTTTAGAAACTGTTTTCTTGCATACGGCGATTAAGTGTAGAAATATATCGTGTATTCTCATTGACTTTTTTATTCCGAACTGTTTGTTCTAAAGAATAAAAAAAAGGAAGTATTGGGTAGATAAGACACATGATATAAAATAATTTAATCTTATCATTGTGATTGCACTAAATATTGTTTAATACGGTAAGAAAGTTCAATTTCAGTTTATGTACAATACTATATCAATAGAAGTTTTTGAATAGATCATTATTCTCCAAAGTATCAAATTTCTCTGTCATACATACATTCTGTTAGAAAAGAAAGGGTACTCTTTATAAAGCACGATGGATTCAAAGCGGTCTCTTTCGCTAAACTGTAACATATATTTTATATAAGTTATCAACACATTTATCTTGCTTCCCATTTCTTAACTCCCTTAAACGTCTTTTCGGTATGATGTACTCGTTTTTCTTTTTCTAATGCTCTTGTCATTCCTTTTCCATTGCTTGTAACTTTTTTATTTTTTTTAAATAAAGATACATACATTCGTTCGATTATATTCTTTAATATTTCGCGATTTGATTGAAAAAACATTTTTTATGTAGGTATGTTTATTATATATACATATATATAAACGAGCATACCTATGTAAACAATTTTTAACTTCATTAGAATATATAAAACATTAAATTACAAATTATAATTTTATAAATGATACATTATAAAGTTATAAATAATAACTTTATAACTTTTCTTAAAAAATGTACTTTTATGAAAGTTATAAGCAATCGAATTAGATGAGTATCACATTGAGTCATTGAGTATCACATCTAGTTTAGGTATACTTATAGTTTAGGTATATTTATATCGCTACAATAGGTGTCCTTTTGCAATCTATAAATTGAACAAAGGCACCTATAGGTAGCGGCCTAAACGTATATGTAGAGAACACAGTGTGTTATTCTCGTAGTACGGTATTTAAAGAAATTAATTGAGATTAATTGATTTTTTGATATTTTTTTCTCATTTATAGATATTAAATATTCTGAAAAAAGAATAATAGGAAAGATCGGATCCATCGACACAATGACTCTTTCATATTCCGTTTTTCATTAAATTTATTTATATAATATTTATATATTATAATTTTTCATAAACTTATGTACATGTATCACACATTATTAAACATACATTTATGTGAGCTTATCTCGCATGAAAGGAAATTTAATTTGCCTTAATATCGTTGTCCTTAATATCGTTGATATTCAACTGAGTCATCACAGCTCCTGAGAACAAAGGGATTTTAGAGGACGTCTCAGCCTGGATCATAGGATCTTATCCGGCTTTTAGTCGGAAAAACGTGACAATAATTACCGAGTAATCTATCTGTGTTGTTGTACGCTCCATTTGACGCGGCTGATGAAATGTACTTCCGCGTTGCATCAGACTTATCGATAAACCAGACTTGTTTACCGATCTTCAACAATGATTTTATATTCTCTGCTGCGCCGTCGTTTCCTTCTGCTTTCTCTTCTTCGCATAATCGGATATTGCTTAACGCGCAGCCTTGATATCATAATTAGCATGTAAAAATTCTATAAACACGTAGATATATGCGTGTTGAATTCAACTGCTCATTACAGTGTCTAGGATTCGGAGCGTTGTTACCAATCTCTTGGAACGCAGGTCCAACACATTTTTCTTTGTTGAAATTCCGTATCAGCGATTGTTTCTATACCGTGAAAGGTTCAGAGTTTATAAATAGATATCGGAAATGCGAATGAATGATGAAACTTCATCTTCATTTACTTTTGAACGAACTTCAATTCAAGATTTAATTACGACAGTATCTAAAGTTGAATATTGAACGGATCCAATTGAAATTTCGTTTGATCAAATTTGAAGAGAAATAGATGATGGACTCTGAAGGAGAGACTGGAGACATTACGTTGGCTCGTAATAATGTTCTCTCACAGCAGCTTCGGCGAAGGATACGGGCAAAGGGAACGGAACGGTCCGGCGTGTCTGTGGTTAACTGTCCTTAATCGTAGTCGTTCAGATAATTAGAGAGTAGAGGAAAACGATGACGGGATCGAAATCGAGCGCTTCTCTCTCTCTCTCTCTCTCTCTCTCTCTCTCTCTCTCTCGAGAGAGAGAGAGAGAGAGAGAGAGAGAGCTCGATTCGAGACCGAAAATGCCGGAAATGCACATGAACGTCGGCGTTCTTCGAGAGTGCCGCCAGAAATTATTCGCATTCGTCGCAACCCTATTCGCTTCATTACAGATTATTGTAAGATACTTGAAATACTGTTAACCTTACTACTCAGCGACATGCGCTAATGCAACTCCCGCTGCATTATTATCCAACGTTATTATCGCGATGCAATCGAGACTTGAACAGGATTCCTTATTCATCTGTAAACAATTTCGCTCCCTTGATTTTTCCTTGCGTGCACCCTCCCAGCGTACCGCGTAACATGTGCCAGTCACGACCCAGGCCGCGCCCTTACAGGGTTTGGTAAGCGCCCTTTATGTTCTTCATACGAGGAGGAGAACGTCGTGCGCTACCATGCCTAACGCGATCTCTGCTAAGCACAAAGGAGCGGAAACGAAGGGTGGCTGCTTGGTAGTCGGTATCGAACATTGAATTTATTTTTTCCTTTCTCTTTCATCTCGCATCTCGGCTTACGCTAGAGGTGGAAATCACGCGGCTTTTACACCGCAACGCCGTGTATTCAAGTTGACGCTCATTCGTTCAATTCAACATCGAGATGGAAGTGCTCTCGAGCATGATGTCGGATTTTCTCGATGCACATTGATATGGGGAGTTCTCTTTCATGGATATAGGTAGCTAGTTGTTTATTTGGATACTCTCCCAGTACTGTTTAATGTGAGCTTTTAGCAACTCTACGGGATTGTGTTATTTCCTCAGAGGAAGAAGAATAAATTTCACGATAGAGCAGGTTGATTCTGTTATTTATCATCGTTGATTTATACAGTCAGTAGCACAAGAATGTAGTTAGCCGTTCTCTCTGAAAGAAACCGAGTATATTAAAAATTAAAGTTATATGTATATTTTAAAAGTACATTACATTCACTAAAATGCATTTAATTAGTTATGCCATTCAATCATCATTAATTATAGCTTGTCGTCGAAACATGTTTCCTACGAGAGTTTCAACTAAAATTTTAGATAAAAACCTTCAAATGTATCAAAAATAATTACTTTAAAATAAATATTCATGTTTTTCGAAACTTTATCTTTGTGATTGATCAGATATTTTTAATTGGATTTACGTGCGGAGATTGGGAAGACCAATCCACACACACACACACACACACATCGATCGGTGTCACTTTTACATTTGTGAAAATTTCATAAATGCATGGAAAGCATGATGACAAGGTATAATTAATGATAATGATGATTGTATGCCTTACCTAAGTAATTACATTTTAGTGAATGTAATGTACTTTTAAAATATAATTTTTAAAGTGACTGCAAATCGGATCGAAGATAAGAATGGAATCGATCAACAAAAGAACATTAATCCCTTTATCTTTAGCGGAGAATAAAGAAAATATTTTTTAGGAAATATCTCGCAAAAAGATAAAGCAAACAAATTAAAATTAACCGACATAAAACTGACATGTGATATATTTTAAAAACCTTTTTAATTTAAAAAATATTTTCTCGATTCAATAATTCTAAAATTACTGGATGGCTCTAAATTCGCTCTAAACTCCACGTGAAACTATCGTCAATGTCAAGCATTAAACAATGTATTACTCATGTGACTCATGCTGTCATGCATAGCGAGAATAATTCGAGGGACCTGACGGAACAATGAAACTTATTTATCACATGTCTCCTGCCGCCTGCGTTGGCCGGAAAATGCATACGTGCTCTTGTTTACATTCGGAAGCGTAATGCGGACCGTAAGACGACCGGTCGGTTCCCTCCAGTTTTTATGAACTATAAACGAAAGCGGACCGATTAAATTCCTTTTCGAGGTTGGCTGCCGGGATGTTATTACCAGGACGAGATACGCAATTTCGGACGCGTCCCCCCTTTCAGGAGACCCTTATTACACCGTTGACACATGAGCGACCATCACATCCTCCCGTCCTCGCTCTGCTTCAAGGTGCTTGACTTCGTCCTTCGTCGCTGACGAAGGGACGCTCCTGAGATTTTACCTACCCGGTCCCTCGACTGATTTCCTTTCTTCTCTCTGTCTGTCGTAATGCAGGTACTAATCTGTTGGAAAATAAATCTGTCTCTGTTGTTCGAGTCCCACGATGATTTTTTTGAGTGGATAATATCTCGCAGGGTCTATCGTTGCATCATGGTAGACTTGTGTGCTCCTAAATTTTTTAGTAAGTTCGATTTTATGGTTTAAGCGATTACGAAAGATCACTCAAGTGCAAGTCATATGTCATTTTTATGTGAATCGTGTTTTAGAATTGTATGATTTCCTTATTGAGTATTTCTCTTTTATCGATATTTCAAATCGACGTTTATTGACATATTATTTTATTTTTATCTGCTAAAACATCCGATGAATCTGAGACAGAACATGTATATGTCTCATCCAATTAGACATAAATGTCTAACATCAATTCGGGGTGACATAATTTTTCAGCGACTTTATCGTTGCCATTGTTTGACCGAATTTATAATTTAACGTGATGGTCCTCTTATAATATATGCCAGCTAGATAGAAGCCTATAAAACGCACGTATATGCCTTAAGCTATATATATATGAATCCCTTGAGACATTCGTCCATAGGTTTTATAGCTCAACGGAATATTGTACGAGGCCCGATTTAATTTCGTGCAGATACCCTCGGCTTCGCGCGCGCGCGCAATCCGACTAATTTATCGCGATATAAAATCCGTCCGCGTGCGGTTGCGTGATCGCGATAGATCATTGATCGCGCTGGCCTGTAAGGGGAACGGGCGCGGTCCGTTTGGCGAGGGGGAAAGAAAAATACATTGTTGATACAGCTTCGGTTTTACGACCCAACGTCCAACAACTGACGTTCTCGTCACCCTGCGTTCTTCACGCTTCCACGGAAAAGACACACGAAGAGATGTGTATCCGACTTTTCTCCCCCTCGTGTCGTACACTCTGACGCGTTCTTCTCAGGCGAGTTTCCCTTAATTTATCGGCGCATAAAAGTCGGAGAGTCGCTGTTACGAGCCGTCCGCCATTGATCCGCCAATGTCCCGCGGGCTCCCGGAAGCGAAAGTGTATACGAACTACGAAGCGCGCACGAGGGGGAAAGAAATGCGACGATTAGGATGCGATACCCAGCGTCTCGTTGTCGCAACGTGAATATCGCGACGGCCGATTCGAATGGCTTTTATTTAGGGAGTTGCCAAGGGTTGCCCCATTTTCTTTCATCTTCAGATGCTTTCAACACAGTCCGGGGATCTTTTCTTAACACAAATCTTATTTCGGGATTTTATCGGTATCGGTTATCTCGGAAATTATGCTTTAATTCCGAATACCTTTTATGTAACGTAAAACTATTTGACTATATTGATAAATAATTTCTCAGTTTATTTTCCGGAAATCATGAAAAGATATAGATGAAATTTTGAGGTCTGCATTCTACACTTTCGACTTATTTTTGTACAAAAGAATAAATTTTTCTTCATTCCATATAATTATATTATGTAATATAGTATATATAATATATTTTATTGTAATTTATTTTAATTTCACGTAATATAATTTTTAGTGTTTGATAATTCGGGCGGACTGGCATAACTATGGTGCACGAACAACAGAAAGCTCGTCATGGATTTCGTTGGTGAATCTCTCCCTGCATCTCTTTTCCCAGAGAGAACGCAAGTTTTCTCGTTAACCAGCCTTTTGCGCAAGCAAGGGCGGCATTGTCGGAAGAAAATGGTACGAGTGAAATTCCTGGGAGTTTCGCCGACGAAGCGCGGAAAATAAAGCCCGGAAAACTTGACAACGCAAACTCCTCTGCCAACTTTTCCTCCTCTTTCTCCGTTCCCTGTTTTACTGCTCAGTATCTCATTCTGTCCCTCTAAGTCCTTCTCTCTCTCTCTCTTTCTCTCTCTCTCTCTCTCTCTCTCTCTCTCTCTCTCTCTCTCTCTTTTTCTTTCTCTCTTTCTTTTTCTTTCTCGGATCTGTTTACGGACTCGCGAGGTGCTTGTTTGCGCCGAATTGCGCGAGTGGAAACCTCGAAGCGACGTGCAGATAACTCCAGGGCGTTTGTTAATCGAGTTGCAAGATGCGGCGAAAATCTTCTTCTTTTTCTCATCTTCACACACAGGATGTCCCGCGATTTTAGTTATCCGATTCCTACGGCGATACCGAGTTAAACATATTATGTGAAAACGTATTATGTGGCTCCAGATAATTTATGGAATTACGTAATACTCATGGATTATTCTTAAAAAAAAAAAGAAGCTTTATACAATACATCTAATAGCATTAATCGAACACATAATCGAACACATAATCGATACGCATAATTGAGAAGCACGCATTCAATCGCTGTTTTATTTGCTATTAATATCGCATTCAATAACAACATGAGACGTGAGAACAGACAGTTACATTTATCACTAAATGTTTAGTGGGATCTTTATCAGTTTCACCGGTTAGCATCGTGTTATTTTATCTCATAATTGCTTTGTTTTTTCTAACGTTAAAGTTTAAGAATATTTTTAATGTTTTGAGACTCGTATTTGTGGCGTTTAATCTGGCGTCACTTCGCGAACATCAAATTCTGATGTTATGACATTAATATATCATGACACCCTGTTTTTTGAGCATCGTGCAATTTGTCCGATTTGCGTCAGTTGAGCTTGACCAAACCGCTTCTTATCATGTTTTCCACGATTTAATTTCGGGATGATTACTTCTTTTTTCGCTGAAATGTATATTTAATTGCTTG
>NW_017259520.1:1614547-1620220 GCF_001594045.1 Atta colombica | reverse complement strand
ATATATTGACCGTTCAGTGATTATACTTAAAAAATTTGTTTTAGAAAAAAGGTATCTAAATGTAAATAATTTTTTAATTGTAATTGATACAAAAATAAAATTAATTTTTCACAATAGAATAAATGTCAGGATTGCAAATATTGTATATGAATTCACTTGTCAACTTTATTTCATAATGAATTAAAATGCAACAAAGTTGCAAAAGAGAAATGTAATATTTAACTAAATTTTACTAATAATTAGCAAATGATTTTTTTCATTTTTAATAATCATGTCTTGTTCAAATGCGAGAATTCTTAAGTTTTTGAATAGAAAGGGTATATTGAAGTCCAATTTTAAAGTTCTGAAAATGTTAAAATGTAGATAATTTACGCGATAGAGGATAGATATATGCATAAAGCGAACGATCGTAGATTCATACGGAGTTTGCACAGTTGCATTCCGAAGTAATGTTGCACAGACAGTTGCCTGACTCCTTGTCGTCTTCGCGTTCGTTTGCAAATTGCATTATCAGGTGTTATAACAATGTTGCGGCTCATTATCGGAGTCGAAGTGCAGCAATTAAACCATCGAGAGACGATACGCTCGTAAACAGATTATAGATACCCGCGAGCTGATTATGATTATAGATACTCTCACGAGGTGTGTACTTGTAATGTTATGCAAGCAGTTATTTAAGAGCCTGTCTTAGACTGCAAAGAAAAATTATCTTCGATCGGGACATCCCGTGCATTGAGACGTGTATTGCAATCGGAATAGTCGCGAATCTCTTCGGTCGTTTTTTCTCGACGGTGATTTTTGTCGGAATCACCCATCGCTGCTCGTAAACACCGTGACAAAGCCTTTGCGCTTGTAATTCTGGCAACATTATGCAATGACACGCCGTCACGTACACTTGGAGTGTTCCCTGAAAAAGAGCTATAAAACTAAACGTCACGTTGATCGGCAATTTATAGCATCTCGTCACCTTTTTTTAATAAAATCTGTTTTTTTGTAGTATACACTGTAGTATACACATTTGGAACTTTAAGTGAGATATAGGTATATGTTTAATTTGGCGAAAGCTAAAAAGAGAGTTCTAGTGCAGTCTAATGCAGGAAAGGTAAAAAATAAACTTATCATATCAAAATTATAATTTTGAAATTTCGCAATTTCAGAAATATTCATTTTATTTATTTTTAATCGCACTTCATACCATCTCAATTTTTTAATTTACGTCATATTTATACGCACACTATTTGCGTTTGACTTTTATAACATAATATTTTACGTATAATTTAAATTTTTTAGAATTATTAATTACGATAATTTCATAAGAGCGATAGGCGGGAATTATCGTAAGACGAAGATGAAATATCGAAAGGCAATAATATGTTATTTGTTTTACGCGAATTTGCAACAAGAAGCATGTTTATTTTTGACGTTCATCCTCGATTTCTGTCGTCAATAGAGATATGATGATATTATGTAGTATACACTTGGCGTGAGAGATGTTGTTGGATGTTTTCGTGAAGCGCGAGTAAAAACGATCGGCAGCCCGGTGCATCAAGTTGACACGGATATCTCTCGCTTTATCAGGCCGGTGCATGCATTGTTGAAAAGTTCGCCGGAGGAAATCACATCCGTGGATCGTGTACCTGCAATGTGGTCGGCGATGCTCGCAATCTCGTGGAATTATATTGTACCGTTACTGGATCTCTCTGCTACGGTACCTCCGTGCACACGCCTCTCTTTAGCTTCGCAGCAGGAAATTCGAATTGTGCCACTCGAGCGATTACAGATTTATCGTCTTCGTTACGATGATCTCCAATATCAAAAATTTTAGCGGGAAATTATTCTCGCTCGAAAACGTTTTAAATATATCCGATAGTGTAATATACAGAAAATATGTGGTTTTTTTTTTTTACTAAAACTATACAAAAATTTATAATAGATACAGATCTGTAATTTTATTACACTATCAAAATGATTACGTTCAAGTTGCTTGTTATGACTACAGCTTTTATTATCCTTGATTACATAATTATTTTTATGGCAACAAAATTATTTTTAGATCTGTATCTACATATCAATTAGACATCAAGAGAGCAATAATAATCCAAATCCTTAAGTTAAACATTTTGTTATTTTTAATTTTTATATGTGTGAAAATTAATCTATTTCTGTGATTAGTTTCAAAATAACCAACATTTGTATTAACGTATATACTCACGTAATAAATTAAATTTGAATAAAAAATACATTTTACAGAATTGAATTAGTTGGCTCTATTGAGTTATAAATTCTATTTATTTAAGTTAATAATAAATTAATGACATATGGAGTAGGAGCAATGGCGATTTATAAAAATGATTAAAAAATAACTTAAATTGGATATAATTTGACACTATTATGAATTTAATATTGTAACTTAATTTTTAGATTCTTTAGCAAAATTGTTTTTTTTTTTCGTGAGGGATATTAAAAAATCTTGCCTTTAATGCGATAGGATTTTTTTAATACATTTTTGCGATTTTTACTTTTCTTTTTCAATTAAAAAAAAAGTTTTGGAGGCGCCGGGTATCGATCCCGGTACCTCTCGCATGCTAAGCGAGCGCTCTACCATCTGAGCTACGCCCCCTTGGTGTAAGAGAACGGAAGGCTGTGCAAGATCTTCAGTGCGAAGTAACACGCGATGTTACACTTTCTCTGAACAATGCTTCACATCTTGCGAACTAAGGAGAATCCATCATTTTACACTTTGACTGACGATAATGGGCATAACCGACACACAGTAGGCTTCCTTCTATGACATGACAACTAGATTCGCATTTGATTCACATCAGTTCATGCCGTAGTATTTTGTTCCAGTCTTTATTATCTTATGTCTCTTTATATTTTGAAAGCTATAAAATAATATGAAAAAAGAATACAATAAATCCGACGCTTTAGAATTGATAAGATATGTATAAATAATTTTATCGCAAATATTGATCATAAAAATTGTGTAAATAGCGTAAACGCGATCTCTATTGTTTTTCTCCGTTCAATCGACTTATCGCTTATTCTTTTTGTATTAGTCATGGATGAATCATACTAATAATATGTGTCAGATCGTTGCACCTGCAGTTAAACCATGCATCGCGGTGAAAAGTTGTTGCAATGAGCTTGCGATTGCACTCTACATTATTACGAACAGAGTTTGACTTTCCTTTCTTTCGGATTATTTTAATTATTGCTTAACGAAATCAAGAAAAACATCGATTCTATTAATTTTACACTTTCATGAACATTTTATTGTTTTTTTATGGATATATTATAACTGTATTTTACATTTTATCCAAACTCGCAGTTTCTTCGAGCTTTCCTTTATGTACGTGGAAACGCGTAAAATAAGTATCCATTGTCAATGGGACCGAAAATAGAACTTGTTATTAGCGGAGAAATAAAAATCGTCGTGCGAACGTGCGCTTTTTAGGCTATAAAAAAATGATTATTGCCGATAGCGTACAAAGTGAAACGCACGAGATATCGAATGCAGAATGATTCATCTAAGTTGATTAATCATATTGATCTTCTTTTCAGATGCTTTATTTAATTAATAAGTTATCTACGAATTAAAAATCTTGTGTCTATTTTCATCAATGAATTAACTTTAATCTCAATTCAACTTATTTTTCATTTAACTTACTGTTCTGTAACTCTTAGGCCGGTTGCACCAATATTACTTTGATTTGCGAGGTTTAAAACTCTCTCTATCGCTCCTTCTCTCTTTCTTTCGATATTAAAGAGAGAAAGTGAAAATTTTAAGTCTCACAGTCAAAGTAACGTTGGTGCAATCGAGTCTCAATGATAGTAATGATATATATTGTCGTTGTGCAAGTTTTGTAGTACATGGTACAAAAATTGCGCAATGAAATGTAATGATATCGTTACTGTCATTAAGGTTCAGTTTTTCATTATCTGGTTAATTTGTGGTTTAGACTTAACCTTACTTAATTTGATAATGTAAAAATTGTTTTTCTCAGCTATGATTAATGTAATGTTATGTAAAAAAATTACTTATCAGTTTTTAAAAATTATAAAATTATAAAATTATAAAATTATAAAATTACAATTTATCAATTTATTAAGTATAATTATTTTATAATTATATTACAATTTTAAAATCAAAATTATAAGGAGCCGCAACGCAAAATATCTTTTGCGAAAGTCGTATATTTAAAAAAATTGTTTAATATAATCACCACTTATTTTCGACAATACAATATCAAGAAGTAATATATAAATCTTTTTTCTTTTTTTTTTAATTTAACTAGAATCTGGAAATTCCATATTTTCCATACAAAGTTTCTTACAAAATTTCAAGTAACAAGGAATCTATATCGTAATAAAATTTCCTTTTATAAACAAATGTAAATTTATCACTGTCAATTCTGGAAGCGAATAATTCGTAAATATTCTTCTATATAATTTGTTAATATTCTTCTTAATGTAACATCTTTTATATTTTTATTGTACTGATAATAGTCAAGACTTGATGAAACGTCCACTGATTATATTAAATAATTTTTTTAAATATATGACTTTCGTTAAAGACATCTTGCATTGTGGCTGTATGTTCTTTATTATTTATATTTTGTATTGTTAAGCCATTTCTAAAAGTTTTTTAAAATTTTAAATTATCAATTTATGAAAATCATTTATCAGTTTAGTGATTAATTATATAAGATAGAAAAATTCAATTTTTCGTTATTATTAGATTACTCAGCAAATGAAAAATTCAAGCTTAAGAATTACAAAATAGAGCCTAAGAATTAAAAAAGATGAAGAGTTATTTAATTAAAAAAGATAAAGAGTTACAGAGATTAAAATTAATCTATATCGATGGAAATGAACATTAATCAAATCTAAATATCTTTTTCTTTCCGAGAAGCTTTTAAATAAATAAATTTTTCTCTGAAGAAACTCGCAAATGAACTTTCAATCTGACGTATCAATATCGCTCGTTCTTTCTCGCTGAATGATAGGAAACAAAGCGGCGCGCTCATTATGGAGTTTATCGGCAGTGACTCTTTTTTTCCCGGTAAATAAAAGAGTAGATATCAGATAGGCGATTCATCCGGATTTCTTTTTTATTCCATGAGGAAATTTCGCATCATATGAAAACGACGATCCGTTCACCACGTCGCGTCGCACCGCCCTCGACACCTCCCTCTTTTACTCGTACTGTCTCTCCACCCTTACGTAACACTCGTAAAAGGAGACAGCAAACTATTGTACATAGCTACTAACGAACCTTTGTTCGCGTTTTTACGATTCCAGTAAATAGCCGGGCCGTGAGTCTACGAGCTCTCGGCACAGCGTGACGTTATTGCGGCCGTAACAACGAGACCGCGTTTTCCGGCAGCGTCAAAAATTGCGCCGACTCCTTCCTTCTCGTCTCTCTGACTTCTTCCGGAAAAGCCCGAAATGGCGGGTCTCTTCTGCAGCATTGCTTTCCCTCGTGCGCGTGTCTCCGCCACGTGCACATCTGTCATATACACGCTTCACGCCAGCGTTTCCCAAATTGCGAGTCTTTTAATCTACGAAATAAGTGCTCTATTGTGTCGCATATGTTACGTAAATAGCAGTATTACAACATTGCTACATTGATCTCTACACGGAAAAAACGGTTTTGCTGAATTATATAAA
>NW_017259520.1:1607501-1614447 GCF_001594045.1 Atta colombica | reverse complement strand
CTAATAAACAAAAAAATTTTCTTAGTTTTAGTAAATTATGTGTTTGCATAGAATTGTGAATACATTTTTTTTAAATAAAAAGCTTTATTTATTTGAAGAATATTATTGTCTTATGAAGAAAATTTCTTAATTATAGTAAGTGTTTTATACAACACAATGATTATTGAAATTTAATTATTATTTATTGATAATTAATGATTTCTCAATTATTATATTTATTCATTTCAAGTTTTATAATTAAAATAAATAATTATATACATTATATTTCCTAAATAAAGATTTTTACTTAAAATTAAGAAAAATTTTTCTCAGTGTAGAAATCTCAAGCATGATGAGCAATATTGCAAAAAGTTTTGACATTTTAGCAATTAATTTGAGAGTCTTACGTAATTATTTCGATGGTCTAACAAAATTATTTTCAGATTTGTGTTAGATGCAAATCTAACTAGCTATTATAGTTCTAGTTAGGTAGATTAATTATTTTTGGCAAAGCTTTCGGTACAGATTTTCTCGAAATTGACTCTATATTTTCCATTTTTATCCATTAATAATCCTATATACGCAATATATTATTGCTACATAATTTATAGCATCTATTTAATAACAACACATGATGTGACATGGAATTCCGAAATATCTTGATTGACATCGAGACAAAAGGCATATGAATTGCTTGACCCATATCATGTGTTTCGATAAAATGTAAATCATTCTAGTCTCCGTTGAATAATTCAGATTACAGAGACATGCATGTTTGCTTAATGCTTTTTCTTTTAATATTAATAGGATCTAGCATAATCTAGCACAATAGTCTATTCCAATTTATATTTCGTGGAATCATATCGAAAAGAAAACATCTATTCGATGAAAATTGGCATGAAATTTTATCAATAATTGATTTAGATTTTTTTCTCGTTGCATTATTAATTAATAGAAAGTATTAACTCAACATTGAAGAAGATTTATTGAAGATTACTTATAATACCTCATAAATATAAGAGCTACCGACCTTAATTCTAATGTAAGATAGTCGTCCGACAAACAATGGAACGAATAGCACATATCGATTTACTCGATGCTCCCTGACAATGTAAGCTCCTTGGCCAAGTAGGCATCGTAAAAATTACGCAACTCACTGTGTTGGGAATGAACGATTTTAGGGAGCTTTTATGCTCAATGGTTTTTATGAGCACGTTTGATGGGGATCGATCCATTTCGTATATTTTCTTATCCAATAAAAAATATTGCCACAACGTATGGTTTTATTTTAGCGAGTTTATCGCGAGGATAAAAAGTATAAAGATACGTTGGAGACAAAAAATATTACAATTTGGATTGGTCAAGAGACTCTTAAGAACAGCGAAATATTTCTTGTTTTTCTGCCATTTTCCTTTTACCAACAAAGCTACATTTTAAATTTAATGTACATATGCATTAAAAGCTTTTTTTTTTTAAGACGTTATCTACGGGATTAGATTTACATATAAACTAAAAAAAGTTACAGCTCGCAAAGTGCTTCGTGTAATCTTGAAAAAATCCTTTTAAATAATGTAGTTTTAATTAAGATAATAATTTAAAATATTTCCATATTTTTACTGATAATTTAAAATCTCATCGCAAATTTAGATCTATTTTATATTTATATTAAAAAATTTACATAAATTATGCATACTCCCTCTCTCTTTCTTTCTTTTTATGATATTACATTATTATAATGTTTTCATACCTTTTTACGATATATTCTTCGTGTTAGTACATATCTTACAGCAAAAATTTGCGGCATTTTATTATAAAAATCATGTTTAAGATCCCATTTAAAAACATCTGCGCGAATGGCCTTATGCAAAGCAGTTTGATCCTCGGTTATACCGATCGGGAGCAGACGCGCCGGCATTGTTACGCAAAGTTTTGCCATGTAGAACGACGTGACTCATTGTCGCTAAACATTCTTAAACAATTTATATCGGTATCTTTTAGCGGAATATTACATGCAAGGACATCGGAGGGGTAGAGATATAGACAAGTCACACAACAATGTCTGCATGCACGAGTGACAGTGAGTCACACTTTTGATACCGACACATTTACGAGAATCGCGAAAATACTCTGGTAACGAACTTCTTGCATAACAATGCATAATACCTACTGTGCTGGCCACTGACTTTTAGAGAATCACATTTATGCTTTGTTGCACGCTGTATTCATTTAATTTATATCATCCCGTTTCATGAATTTCGCACGCGCACGCATATATGATTATTTTATTTTATGAAGTAAAACTTATTTTAAAATAAGTTTTGAAGGATAAGTTTTAAAAGACAAGTTTTAAACTAAGCTTTTTTCTAATTTTAAAATTAATGTTGTTTTTTTATCTAATAAAAAAATATTTTTGTTAAAAATAAGCTTTAACTTTTCTTGAATCTTTCTGAAATCCTTGGATGTGTATATGTGTGATTTGGCAACGCGAAATTATTTTATATTTTCATGTTATGATTCACTGGTTACTTGTTAAATGACCTTAAAGCTTTTTTGGTGTGTGATGGCACATCTCGAGTATGTAAGGTATCCGTTCACAATGAAAAATAGCTGGATGCTACAATGGATTTCTCGCTTGAATAACACACATAAAAATAAATCGTTCGACTTGAATACATATGTACACTGATAAAAACACACCTTTCCATAAGATGGTCTTTTGTATATGAATTATCTGTTTTGCTGTTAATTCTAGCGGAAACAGATTTTGGATAGCTGGCGCGTCCAAGTGACAATTCCGATTCATTCGTTTTTTTTTGCTGAAAACAAATACAATATACTTCAGTAATTTCTGAAGAAATGGAAGACGTTATAAGAATAGCCTCGGATCGCGATAATATTATTTCTGATAAATAGGTCTTTTGTCGTGGATCTTTTCAAATTATTAATTACTAACGGCAGCTATCTTTAATTAAGTATAATTGGAGACTAATATTGAAGATAATTACTCCAAGGGATCCCAATTCTCTTAAAATGTATGATATCCTTGGAATATTAGTTTACGGACGAGCCTACTGATCAACAGAATGAACGTCTTCCGTCGACGTTTTCCGTGAGCGTCGCGCAAGGTAAAAGCAATTTTCGTCACTCGAGCGTGGAACCAGTTATTAGTCATCGCAAATTACGGTAGACAAAACTTTCCGATGGTTTCGTAGTAGCTAATCATGTACACCAAACAGCGAGCAGCTCCTGGCTCCGTTATAACGGAACGTTGTGTATGTAACAGAGAAAAAGAGAGAGAGGAAGCGCGAGAGAAAGCTAGATAGACAATATAGAAGGCAGAATACATCGAAGGTAGATAGAAGTAGATATGGAAGTAGAAAGACGATTAGAGCAAACTAATGAAGCGAGAAAAAGAAAAGGTGAACGCAAGAAATAGTAAGAGTCGATTGTACCGAGCTTAGAGAAGAGACAGACCCAGAGGGATAAACCGATATATAGTGTAATATTATGACAGCCTGAGGACAGCGATGACTGACAGTTAACACGACGCGGTGATGGCAGAAGGAAGGTGGAGACGACTTTTTTCAAGAGTATTGATCATTTGGTACGTTGGATGAAGCCGTTGCTGGGAGTGGACAGGTGATGTTTTCAAGTTCTCTTTGTCGTATTGATGCGTTTGTGAAGTCTTGTAAATTTGTCACAATAGATCCGTTCCTCGTATTTCTTACGAATAAATATATAATTACATTAATATTTATTTATAATATTAATGCAATAGTTATTTATCATATTAATTAATAATTAAGTAAAAATTGACTGAGAAATCTTCAAAAATGAGTAAAAAACATCATCAGGCAAGAATTCGGTTAAGGCGAGTGCTTAATAATATTTTTGTTAATTTTACAATTTCCAAGCAAACTGCGCATCGATTATTTGTTGGTTCTAAATTGAAATTGGAGTATATATTATCACAAATTAACTATTGCATTAATATTATAAATAAATATTAATAAAGATTTGTTTTTACAACAATATTACTGATGCTAAGGAGCATCTTAAAACACTGTAAAGAGTACCATAATATTTATTCAGTTTTAAACATATAATGTATCAGTTTTGCGAACTTACAAAATAATGCTGAAGAATCACGTTATAAAAGCACAGAAAATAAAAGATGACATTTTCAATCAGTTCTGCTGCTCCTTATAAATCGTAGTAGGCGCCGCTGTAACAAAGAAAAGAAGACAATTCAATTAAGCGTCGTATCTAGTATTGTTCTAATAAATACTATAAGCCAGAATAACAACGGAAATCAAGAGAGACACAGAAACAAAGGCGCAGATCCTTCGGATCGAGGCTCTGTCATTCGTAAGGAATGAAATTGAGCGATGAAAACGACTGGAGGGCGACTAAGAAAAACGAAACTCATTGTTGTAAGTGCACAGAGGCAACGTGATCAACCGTTCGAGGAAGCAGGAGGTTGATTAGTCAAGCGAGATAGACAGAAGAGTATAGAGTAAGAAAGAAAGACAGCATGAGGTAGACATATATGTGAAGTAATCGTGCCAGGACTACGAGAAGAATAGGGATATTCAAGCGACGGGCCTGGTAATATCGTATGACAGTGCTGTAATGAGAGGCGTTTTCCCGAGCGTTGACCTCTTCGCGCTTCCAATACTAACCTCGACCAAAAGTGCGTCCGCCTTCTCCCAGGAATACAAAATAATAGAAACCTGGCGAGGAGAGAGAGAGAAGAGAGAACGGAAAAGAGAGCGAGGAAGACGGAGAGAGATTCCTCGTCTTCGTGGAAATCGCGATTGACCGAGAAGTTCACACGGAACTCGACTAAAATATCATTCGTCTGAATGTTGATCCCTCGACGTGATTACCTACAAGCGGAATTCCTACCACGAATTCGAACGGATGTTTTAGCGTGTACACATTTTGCATCGAGCAATTCTTCCTTCGGAACATGTGGTTAGAAAAGTAGAAAGAAAAAGAAGGTTAAAGAAATAGAGCGAAAACTCTTTAATTTGATTATCACAAGTCAGACAGATTAGTTTATAATTAAATCCATGTCTCTCTCCTAGTTTGTATTTAATTTAATTCTATGTAATTCATGATGTTTAATTAGCGTTAAACAGAATTCTTATTACGCATTCGAAATGGGTGCTTTAACGTGTACACATTTTGTATTGAGCAATTGTACATTTAAAGAATGTAGGTAGGGAAAGTAAAAAGAAAGTAAAAGAAATAAAGTGAAGAATTGTCAATTCGAATGTGACACAAATCAGATATTTTAGTTTAATAATTAAATTCATATTTACCTAGTATATATTTAGTTTAATTCTATATAACTCTTATAATATTTAATTATTGTTGAATGTAAAGGAAGTCTTACCACTTTAACGAATGTTTTAGCGTATATACAAATTTTGCATTGAGAAATTGTTGCATGATTGGAAAATATGACTAGAAAAGTAGAAAGAACACAGAAATAAGTGAAAAAATTATCATAAATCGTGTAAATATTTTATTAGTTTACAGTTAAGTCCATGTCTTTCCTAATCTGTATTTAATTTAATTCTATAATTTTTAATCTATAAATCTATTAATATTTGAATTTATATGCGAGGTATTGATAAATAACGACAAAACTCTCGCATAGCAAACTAAATTGAGTCTAAAAATGCTCTACCATTTTACAATTTTTGCAAGCCAACAAGATATCAATCACTGAATATTGATTTTCAATAATTTTTTACTTAAGTACTATCAACTTCCCAAAAATCAGAAACAAAAATTATTTATTTTCTTCTCATAGAGCTCTAAGAATTTTTTTCAGAATTTTTTACCAACTTTTTAGTACTGCATTTTCCTACCGGCAGCTATTTTTACCAACATGAGAAAATGCGGTACTAAAAAATTCTGAAAAAATTCTTTGTATAAAAGTACTTGAATAAAAAATTATTGAAGATCAATATTCGGTGATTTTTAGTAATTAATATTTTGTTAATTATTGCGAAAATTGTAAAATAATAGAGGACTTTTTGACTCAGTTTAGTCCGCTCTATTCCTATGCGAGAGTTTCGTTATTTATCAAACATCCTGTATATTTTTAATCGATATTCACATCATATTTTCTTGTATTTCGAGATGGAAGCTCTGGCAGCTTTACTGCGTAACTCCGACTGTAAAGAACTGAATTTGTGGAATGCTCTCGTTGATTTCTTTCAGTGAGTTAATTTATCTATCTTTTTAATCATTTAGTTTGTCAGTCCACGTGATACACGAAACACGTTTCTTAGAGACCAGTACCTGTTTTGCGACAGACAGGTTGAAAGAACTGTTATCGTCACCGTATTTCATCATGCTGTTTCGTCTGCGAGAAAAGTCGGTTCAGTTGCATTTCACATGCCAATACACATAACGCGACCGTAATCGTCAAACTTCCTGTTCAACTCGTCGATTGACGTCTAACGAAATTCGAATAGGAAAATATCCAAATCGCGCAACCTTTTCGACGTGTTGATTCCGTGGAAATTCGTCATCGCCGATAATTAACACACATCGCTTTTTCTTAGCTGTCATCCCTCGTAACTTCTTAACAAATTTGCATAACGCGTTTTGTATTCCAACGTTCGATTTCGCGATGAAAGCCGATCGGGACAAACTGATGAAAACTATGCGTAATATTTGCAACTACTTATCGGAATTATTCGAGAATAAAATCGCTGATTGCTGCAATCGAATCGGACGTGATTTAATATTGCGCACGTCGCTCCGTGACGTTTTACATGTAACAAATACGTGCAAAACGAATAATCTCTGCGCAGTAGTTTATCGCAGAGATTATGGATGTATTTTACGATTTTCTCTTTTCTTTTTTCCTCTTTCCATCTCCCTCTCTCTCTCCCTCCCTATCTCTCCTCTTCCTCTCATATATATATATATATATATATATATA
>NW_017259520.1:1603664-1607401 GCF_001594045.1 Atta colombica | reverse complement strand
TATATATATATATATATATATATATGTATATATATATATATGGATACATACGCTCTCTGTCTTTTACGCCACGACATTTCGTGTGCGTAACAAAGACTCGTTAAAGGGCTCTCGCGGAAATGAAGGGTCGGTCCCTCAGTGCTTTCATTTTGTAGTATCCTTGGGAGACAAAGGAGAAGAAGGAATTGGAGGTCTTGGATGGTGCCATTTCGTCCAGTATCCCCCAATCCGCACCAAGGCAAGGGGTAGTGTCATTGACCCCAACATTTACAACGCAAGAAACTATTATGTCACATGATACGTTTCCTTTACTTAATTGAATTTCAGGATCATAGAGTAAGATACCTCGGACGCGTTATTTATCCCCTGACTTTTGTTTCTTGGTTAAAAGGAACTAGATTTTTGTTTCGTTCTGTCAGTACGGAGTCGTGTCGTTTATTTAAGTTATTTTTTTAGTAGGAAAATGTATTATCTGCAGATTAGCTCGTTAATGAGTGGTATAAATCATCATAATATGTTTATGATATATCAAAAATGTGAAATATATTGAAATTCAACGGTGTGAGACGGCTTATCAGTAATCCATAAAATTACTTTTATGAGAGTTATTTAGGTCAGATTATACATTTCGTGAAAGACTTCTTCGAGGAGAGATGGCATTTATAACGAACGTAGTTAACTCCATATTTTGATACAATATAAATCAATTCAGTTTAATACAGATAGTATTTTAGTTAGATATATTTTATCAATAGATGTATCTAGTTAATATAAATGTATCCGTATATTTATTTCTATAAAAAGAGACAAATGATTATTTATACTGGTTTGTTCAAAGCATTCTTTAAGCATTCTCCCACGATTGAGTAACATTTGACTCTTGACTCATATGTATTACGAAGCTATGACAATGAATTCTTCTGAATCTCACGCAATGTTTTCTTTACGTGATTTAATTTCTCTTAAAAAGGAGAAATATTTTTATTTTTCTTAATATATTTATAATATTATTAAAACGGAATTAATATAGCATTATTATTACAGTATTATCGACATTTTTAAAATATCATTTATTTGCGTATTATTATTATTATTATATCGATTATATAATTAAAAAAATTGTTATTAATATAGTTAGTTAATATAAATTTTTAGCGTGTGCGTTATTTTTATATCTTCTCTTTGCTTTTGTTAAATGTATTCTATCAAGATTCATTCTATTTAATTCAATTAAAAATACAATTGAAAAATTGTACAAGCGATTCATCAGCGAAAAAATTTCGTTTCGTCCCTTACTCCTCGATCCTTAAATCGGTATAATATATAAAGGTACGCGTCATTGACGATTATGCGTTTAATCGTATGATGAAATTATAGTTATCATTCGCGACAGCCTCCCTCTCTATCTCTTTCTCTCTTGTCATTGCCGTTGTTATAAGTTCGCTTTGTGCCTATAACGAGATATGACTGATGTATTTAGCGCGGTTAGTACCACTGTTGCTAGGGCATCAGCTGATCAGACCGGCCGCCTGCGCGCAGGAGTGTATCTTCGATCTTTCCACCTCGTATCTATGAAATGTACATAAATGTTTGTAATCAATTCAATTTTGGATTCCTCCAAGAGATTGTTAGTTTAAGGAGATGTTCGGAAAGTTTGATTATAAAATTCAGTAACGTAGTAACGAAATTAAAACTTCCAAACGCGGTTATTTAAGACCCAGTGACGTAATCGACGAAAGAGATAACCGATTTTGTACAGATAACAAAGAGAAAGATGGAAGATCATGAAAATAATTGAACGATATAATTTATTATTATGTCATAATTTTAGACAAGGAAATTACTTTCGTTAAAGTATCTGAAAATTCAAATAGATACAAATCTGAAAAAATATATAATTTTGTTGGACATAAAAAATAATCATGTAGGAAACTAGTTATTTATAATATTAAAACTTTTTGTAGTATTGTTAAACGTTCTCAAAATTATTTTCAATCTGTGTAGCTAAATTTTTAGATGTTTCAACAAAACCATTCTTTCTGAATAATTATCAATAATTTTCAGTATTTTTAGTATTTTGAAATTTCAATGAAAAAAATTTTCGATTTGAAATGAAAGAATCAGAAAATTCTGATCATACTAATACAAATTCTGGTTATTTCAACTAAAATTATAATAGATTCAACCAGAATTTCAATTAATACAACCAGATTCTGTTTCCAACGTCATTTAAAATTACTGATTTCTTCCCTTCCTATTTCTTCTTTTAAAGAAAAAGAAAGACAGAGCGAGAAAGAGAGAGCTCTAAACTTGATTTAATTTAATTTCAACTAACATTTAATGAAGCGTCCTGGTGTATATTAATTAAGGAGAAAGCGGTAAAAGACGTGGCGGAAGAAACGAGGGAGACATAGGTTTTTTAGAACCGGAGTTAACTCAGAGTTCCCGAAAAACCGCACATGCTCTCGAAATACGACGTCGATAGATCGACGTGACTCTCACAAGCGTTACAGCCAGTTACAGCCCTGTGTCCCGACCAATGACAGCGGCATAAAGCCGGCGTGCGTTCCCCTACCACGTATCCCGGCCCCGTGTCAGTGCAGTCGGCGATCTAACCATCCTTACCACCTCCCCCCTCCTCCTCATCCCCCCCCGCTTTTCCAACGCCCGGCAAGCCGGCCAGATGATCGCGGTCTGGTTCGACTCGCTTGGCATCGCTCGACGGCGTCAGTTAGCAACCGACTCTCGTTTAGAGTGGATCGTCCCGCTATATCGTTCAACCAACCGGCCGTGCCTATACTTGGCAAAACCCTGATTTTCTCGAGATCTTCTCGCCGTTGTGCCGATATACGTTTACACGCATTGATGCGTTTCTCCCTCCCTCCCTCCCTCCTCGTCTTTTGCGTCTCCATCGCCTCCGTCGTCTCCGAGTTTCCGGGAGCAGCTCCAGGCTTCTCTTTTGTGATATATTATGACTGGTCGTAACCACGCTACGTTATTTCTCGTTACTTGTAGTGACAATCCACGGACGTGTCGCGTCGAAGCCAAATCGCCAAATCGCCGGTGATAATACTGATAATTGATACTAAATTGTCGGAATCTCGCACACGTCGGCGAAATCTCGTCGTCGTGCTCGCGCGACCTGCCAGGGATAAATAAGTCGATCGAGAGAGAGAGAGAGAGAGAGAGAGAGAGAGAGAGAGAGAGAGAGAGAGAGTAGCAGCAGATCAGGAACAGTCATTAGTCGAGGTGTGCCTGCGAGATTTTTTTATTGGTCAGTGTGTTTATCAAAACCTTCAAGATTCCCATTGCCAACGAAAACGACCCGCAGTCGGCGGATACGATCGCTGATCGTGGTGCCTGCAGCATGGGCAGCATGGGTCAAATTGGACCGAATGACGTGAGTCTTCATTTCTTCTTCTTTTTTTTTTTTCGTTCTTCTCTTTGTCCCTCGCTCATCTTTTTCGAGGGAAATTTTCCGCTTGGTGCAGCGAGGTCGAGCGCCGCACGACGTATCGACCCGCTGTTGTCACCTGGCGGACGCACGAGTGTCCGACCGGCGACCGTCCGAACCGTCGCGTCGACGCTTTTCTCGCTTTCAGGGTGGATGAAGTAGACTGAGAGACTATCCCGAACTCCGGAAATCGGAGGAGAACGAGCGTCGACGTTTCCCGACGCGACGCGGACAATCAAGTCGGCGCCGGTTCGCAACAAGTGGAAAGTTCCTGTTCGAGACC
>NW_017259520.1:1591515-1603564 GCF_001594045.1 Atta colombica | reverse complement strand
TATATATATATATAGACCTATTTTTTTTCTTTGCATATTCAGTGAATAAAAAGTATTTGTACAAAGGAAATTTTTATGAAAAAAAGTTTTATTTGTTGAGAATAAACATTAATTAATAATTTTATAAGTATACATTCTGTCTTTGTATAAACCAAAGAGCTTTGCATGTTCCTAGTCTTATAATTAGAAGCCAAGTGTCTCTGTACGAATATTTTTGTGTCAAATTACAATTTTTTATATAAAAAATTCTTCTTTTTTTAAGACAATATGTTTTATTTACTGTATATGTTTTTAAGTAAGATAATTTTGAGGAATAATCAGTTATTATTTTTTTTAATACAATAATTATATGTATGTTTATTTTCTAAAAACAAGATTTTACTGAATATTATCTCATTTTAATACTGTAACTCTTATTCTGTAACTTTAATTAACATTAAGAAGTGATAGTATAAGATAGTATAAGAAGACAGTATTAGAATAAAATAATATTTACAGAGAGAAAATATACTGATAATGAGAAAATGTCTGAAACTGGACGAACCAGAAAATTTCGATTATAACAATCGGAATATATCCCGGAATATATTCCGGTTATCTCGACTCTATTAAATTTTAATCGATTTAGCCAGAAAATTCTGATTTGTCCATTTTCAACCAGAATTCTAATTAATTCAATTAGACATTTTTTTATATATGTATATATACCTTTCTCTCTCGTAGGATTTTGACATAATCGCCAGATTCTGTTATAAGACCTTTAGGTTCTGTGATCGAGAAATGTTTCTTTATATCTAAGCCTGGAAAACGCGTATCATAGATCGACTTGATAACTTTCCAATTTGAAACTTTCCATACAAGGTATATTAAGCACTTTGTGTCGCTGATAAAAACATTTCCATCGTGGTAAGTGTAGTTATTAAAATTAATCGCATTCTCTCCGCAAGAGTCTCTTGCGCATCTCAAATATTTGTACAAAATGGTTCATGTATATGTATATTTCAATATATATACATATCTGTAATTGTTGCACATAAATGTCTTTAAAACTAGATAAACGCGCTCAAGCGATGATAAAACTATCGCTTTACGAAATGTGTCACGTTCTTCCGTCATGCTGTCGTTACATATTTTGTTTTTCGTACCGTTACAATATGGTTAATCAGCCATTAATCGTCGTTCATAATTGGCCTCTTTATTCGTCGTTCCGTTTGTTTCGGCGTTTCGATTACGGAGAGACTCTCCTTTAACCCGATTATTATCACCTGAGATGTTTTTACATCCCAATAGTGAGAAAATGTGAATGAAAGTCTTTCTTTTTCAACATATTTTTTTTTTTCTTAAATAACTATTCTTTACGAATCTTTAAATATGCAATTTCTTCGAAAACTCGCGAATAAGAAAATGTTATATTAATTAAAATCTTAATTTTTTTAGAAATATTATCGTAATAAGCTTTTAACGTACTTGTTCCATTTAATATTTGTTTGATTAGACTTTTTTTTTAGAAAATTGTGAGCGAATTCATATTCATAATGTGATTATGAATATGAATTCGAATTAATTGATTCGAAGATCAATTAATACTAATTACTAAAATGTAAAAACATCCAAAATGATCGTTTATATAATAAAAAATGAAAATGATTCTCGGATTAATCTCTTTTAATTTTTCAAATTGACAGTGGGATTTGATAGACACGAATGCCTTATGTGTATACATACGTTTAAATCTAAGCAATACCAGAATACCAGAATAACCGTATACCAGAAATATCCCTTCGCTCTTGGATTGAAATGAGCGATAAAAATTCTCGCGTGGCATTAATTCCGGTATAAATCTTTTTCCAGGGTAATTTTGTCTGGTTAAAATACAGCGGTAGGTTGTACGTTTACGCGTAAAATATAAATAGCCCACATTACGCCTAAACAATGTAAACTATGTATAAAATTGTCATCTATATAAATTATAACCTATGAAGCTATAGAAGATTCATATATTGTTAGATTAGAAATTAGAAATAATATAATAGGATAGTTGTTATAATCAATTATTTAATATATTAATATATAATAAGTTATTTAATAAGCTGTGATAAATAACTTGTTTTTTTAAACTGAACTTTGCACCGTTCATATTATCAATTCTATATTATCCAATTTATAATAGATCTGTTCGATTTGCTTACACTCGATTTACTTTTTTATACTTTTTACACTTAAAATGAGGTAGATATGTATTTGACGCTGAAAAGAGAGAAAGCGAAGATGCTGAGTGTAAAAACTGTAAGCAAGTCGAACAGACCAAATTACATGTTTGTATTGTCTACATCAAAAAAGTTCGTATAAATTCGTATTATTATTTAAATAATATGTCAGAAATTCGTGTAGGCGTAATCTTGAAATTTACGACAATTACAACACAATCCTGGTAGGCAATGTCAGATTTATTCGCGTTGCTTTGAAACCTCCAAAAATTTTTGATAATGGTTCAACAGTTGAGTCCACTGAACGCAACCAATGAGATAAAAATTCAGACATTGAAAGGAAAGAAAAATGAAGATGTGAGTGCAAAAAGTGCAAGCAACGTGAACGGACCTCTTGTTAACGCGCTTAACATGCGATATTTGATTGCTCCTTGATTGTTCTCGGCTTTCGTCCTCCTGTACATTGTCGGCTGGCACACATTTGAAAAGTCACCGAGACTTTTCTCGGCTCATCGGCAGAAATAGAGCTACAATAACGCGCTGGTGAAGGAGTGACTGAGGCCGGCCGGCCGCCTGATTGCCGGTGCGAGAGGAAGAAAGATGTCGGAGAGAAAGAGGATACATTAACGACAGATAGAAACGGTAAACAAGAGTCGCGTGATCGTGTTCAACGTTGCCGGTTGGTCGGCAGTCTTCGGGATTTAAGAGTGACGAACACATAATTCCTGCTCCCTGTTTACGCGTTTGTTTTATTCGCTCTTTTTCTCTCATTCCATCTGCCTTACCTGATTAATCACATCCCGATCTCACTCTTCGAGATAACGTCATCGATTTTTCATCGAGGATCGTCTTCTTGGTTTTTTAGAAACGTCAAGTTCTCCCTTTTAACGGGACTGATCTCCATATCAAGCAGTCAGTTTCTCGTGATTTTACTAGTGAGAAGCGAACGGCAATTTGAATGTGAAATTGATGAGTGGAGTCTTTTTACGCTTGTGGTAATTGATCTTGTTTTTATTGTAATGTGATAATTGTGTAAAGGAACTTTAGACGGTATGTACTAAGTGATGATTGGAATGTGGCATGTTAAGAAAAACTGATCAGCGTAACATGGAAAACAGAGTTTTTTTAGAAAAATTTCTTCTACGTAATTTTACATTTTCTTGAAAAACTTAAGATTTCTAGTTTTTCAACATATGTATATTATATATGTATTGTCTAAAATTTTTTAAGTGAATTTCATTCCGAGTGAAATCTCATTCTTCAAGGTTGAAAATTGAGCCATTCTTTTTAAAGATATACTCAATTTTCGATCTTTAACATAAGATTTCACTTCAAAGAATTTAAGAATATATTTTTTTTAATTATAAACTCTTTCTTACATATTTGGAATTGAAAGAACAAGAACACGGAAAGAACAAGTTGGCTAAAAATATATCTAGTTACAAAATAACTAATAAGATTGTGCATGCAATATATGATCTCTGGAAATTATGTATATAAATAGATAAATAAATATTGTTGAATTATCAAAATAATTATGTAGGAAACTCAAGTATGAGCAATTGCTGCAAAAAGTTTTAATATTCTATAATAACAGTTTGAATGTCCTACATAGTTATTTTAATAGTTCAACAAAATTATTTTTAGATCTGTATCTAGTTAAATTTTTTAACACATCTGCAAAACTATTGTTGCTATGTACCCTCCATTTTTTTTTATTCCCGGACGATCGATGATGAACGCGTACGAACCACTTCCGAGTTTTACGCAACTTTTATGATAATCCTCATAACGTGCTTTTACGGGATATGTGAGTATCATCGTCGATAACGATATAAGCATATCGTTATCATACATATGTATATTTACGTACGAAAAGAACGATTTTACTGAAAGATTTAAATAAATTTTGCAGGATAACAGATCTGAAAGTAATTTTAATGAACCATTAAAATAATTATTAGTTGGAGACTAAAAATTGATAAGCAATGCTGCAAAAAAAAACTTTGACATTTTAGCAATAAATTTAAATTTCCAATAAAATTATTTTGATGGTCTGACGAAATTACTTTCAGATCTGTATTCAGCAAAATTTTAGATCTTTCAGCAAAATCGTATCTTCAAGTTTTATTTATCTTAAATAAAGTCAAAATGTGTTTTTCTATCTCGTTCGCTTGCCAACCTCGATATTCCAATCCATTAATCAAGTGGTACGCAGTGATTAATTTGTACAAGATTAATTCCATCCAAATAAAAACATCGCGGTACTAGTTTAGATAGTAATCATCGTGGTTAAATTAGTCTTCGATTTTTGGTCTCCGCCACTTGCCCCATCACATGTCCCACCTGATAAGCAACCGTGATTTAATAATCAGGTGATAAATCAGATAGTCATTTAATTCAATCATTTGCATTTACATAATTTCTTTTTGCGAGTTTTAAAGTCCAATTGTAGTAACAAAAATTGTAGTAAAAAAAATCGACAATCAACACTCGACACAGTTCAGTGTTATTATGTGACTCGCGAAACTGAAAAACACAAACCTCAATATTTGTTTTCTTTCATGTATCTTTATCTTTTTATATAAATAATTTCCAGAGGTCATACATTGCACGCATAATCTTACTAGTTATTTTGTAACTATGTTTGACTGTTTTATTGTCGATCTCGCATGCGATGATTAAATTATTGGCCAGTATAAGAATAGTCTGCTACTTTACGGTTATTAAATTACCGCTCGTTTAGAGCTACGAATTTAAACTGTTTTCTAGGAGTCCCTAAGAGATTCCTCGTAAACAAAGTCGGCGTGAATATTCATCCTTGTCTATTTTTACGACTGCCGCCAAGCATGCCATGAAATTGCGAGCGTTCTATTACATGCTTTCAGGAAGCAGCTGTGTTTTCGCATAACTTGTCCTCCGTAGGAGTAAAACGCGAGACAGTATTTTCGATGATATTCTCGATTTTGCGTCAGCTTCATCCCTCTTCCGTCAGTCTGAGTCTCAACATCAAATTAACAAGCATCTCGTCCCTGAGCATACATCCCGCAATAGAACGTCCATCATATGCGATCATTTTTAATACTAGGATAACTGTACCAATGCCTGTCCCTAGTGTACTTTTATATTTCGATAAGTTATAAAGAAAATTAGCACGAATAAATAAGAAAAAATATTTTATCTTGTTAAGTTAAATTATTAATGCATACGATATCGAAAAAAATATTTTATATAAATATTAAATATTATCGAATAAAAATATTTTAAATATTTTTCAAAAGATATGAGGAATTTATGTGAATCCAATACGTACCGCAAGATTTTAAACTTGTCCTTATTAATGTGCCCTGTATTGGAACTGAGAAGATTGTGTTATGAGTGTACATCATACAAATAAATATAATTGAAATAATTATTAACTCAGACAATTGGCTTAAATTTAATTTATTATTTTAGTAACTATATGTTAAAATGAGTTCAATGTGGATGGGCATACAAATTGGAAGCACATTAATAGAGCCGCTTGGAGGATTTACTAATAGGAACAAAAACATTATAAAGTATTAATATTTTTTAAATTAAAGAAATATTATTAGAAAAAGAAATAGTTGAAAAACCGATATTGATTGCAAGCATATAAAATTAAAGCTACAATATTTAATAATTAATTCAGTAATATAATAATTAATAAGCAAGTTGATTAAAAAGCACATTAATAGGGATAGTTACCCTACATTCTCAGAATCTGCGATAAATATCGTAACAATATAATCTAACTTCATTAAATTAATTTAAACTAATTTTATTAAAAATTCAAATTACTTTTAATGAAATTCATTCTATTGAATTTTATTAAATTTGTTCATGAATTATTTTTTATATGAGATTTTCTTTTATTTATGTGTCAATAATTTGATGCTAAAGTATAAATTATAAATTGATTGAATATTTAAAAAGAAAAAAATATATATTCGGTTTGTCCACAAATACACATAAAGAAAGAAGAGAAAGGAAAAATTCAAGAGTTATAAAGGCTTTTATTTCTTAAATTTTTTTAAACATGTTGTCAGATGTTTCTTTTTAGGCGTCTTTAAATATATGTCTGAACGAACGCTTCTTATGAAAAGATGCTATCGATGTTCGTCTTCCTCAATTCCATCGACACCTTTCTCTCGCTCGATCGAAGACGACCTTGCTAGCAATAAGAAAGAAGAACCCGAATCAAAATTTACTTTTTGTTAATACAATACTCAACGCTTTTCGATTATTCACGATTTTCATGCATTCCGCTGTCTTTACTTATTAACGCAAATAGCAAAATTTGTAATTCAAGGTAATCGACTCGTTGAATCCATCGCCAAGAATCCATTAGCGGTTACGACAGTACTTGATTTAGATTGCTAACTTTGTAGCTGGAACGTGCTAATTATTATGTAACCGCAACTGTAAGCGATATAGATGCGACTGGCTCTTACTTTTTCCAATCTTACCTTTTCTAACAAAAGAGGACAAAAATAACTTGACTACCTAGTTCCCTAATGACTTCGTGCAGTCTCACCATTATGAATAACGGACGTCGACGTATGTGCACGTTGTTTACTTTCGTATTTCTAACGTTTCTCTTGTGGTCGCTTACTATAGTTACGCAATATCGAACGCCGCCGCGCCGCGTCGGTTTAATTTTTGCGAGAAATTGGAAATTCGCGCAGGTCCGGTGTACTTTCCGTCTGTTTTCATTCGGAAAAGACGAATAAGGAACGAAATTAAGCGACTACCTTTGCACAATATCATATCATCGTGATTCGTCTATTTTTATCGCCACCGAGCGCATTCGATTTCCCTTCTCTTCTTTCTTCTAACCCTTTTTCTTCTCGTACTTCTCAACACTGACGAGTATACGTCCCGGCAGCGGTGACTCGTATCCTCACCGGGATACGAGAACACGGTTATCGAATCTTCTTTTTTACTTTTTTTCCTCATCTTCTCTTGCCGGCATTTCCATTATCTCTGTCTCTGTCGAGATATATGTCACGATTACTTCGTATATACGGCAGTTTTCTTCTGAAATTCACTTCCGTCTGTCGAACGAGAATCGGAAGATCTCGGTTGTTACATGAGGTGTTCGTGATAAACAGAACTGCATTCCCTGTTGAGAAATAAAATGATTTTATCATTGACAGATATTATCAGATCACGTATTATTTTAATCTTCTATTTTTCATTAAATACATCGTAACTACATCTTGGTTTTGTTGATGTTTTTAAAAATTTAGTTACATCCAGATTTGAAAATAATTTTGATGCAACGTTGAAATAGTTATATTTGGTCCCTAGTTGCTAAAATGTTAAAATTTTTTGTAATATTGCTCATGCTTGAAATTCTTACGTATTTTGGTCCAACAAAATTATTTTCAGATTAAATGTCTAGTTAAATTTTTAGGTACTTTAGTAAAATCGTTCCATTTGGTAGAAACTTTCATGCCTATTTATAATGCAAGAGACTAAATTTTTCGCATTTTTCGTCGTGTTTTACATATGCAGGAACTTATGTTTCTTAATGTACGCATATTCCTTCACTCGTCCTTGGATCTCTCCCTAAGGCGGAAATAAACGCCACTCACCCCTCTCACTCCTCTTTCTCCTTTCTTTTCTCTCTTTTTCTCTCTTTTTCTCCTATCTCACCGCGCTCCCCCGACGTCGTAAAATTGTTTTCCAGGCGTTGGAACTGGTTTCGGAGATCCGAGTTCTGGTTTCCAGTGTTGTTTATGACCGGTCATAGGCCGCCTTCACTCCTCTCGTTCGTGTCCTCCTCGTCTCCCATCCGCGATAGATTCTTCTCGACTTCTCTTCTTTTTTTTTTTTAGTCACAACGGCGACGTAAAAGTCTTTTGCTGAATGAAAGACGAGGAGTTTTTTCTTTGCGAACGTTTCAAAACGGAACGCAAGTTCCGTCTTCGTCTTTTTTTTTTGTAACTGATGGGCGAACTCGTTGCAATAAGTTTCTAAACTATCACCGCGGTAAAATCTATTAGCGATTACGTAAACTGATGATATCGGTTTGGCGTACGAGAAATTGGAAATATACCGCTAAGAATTTACTGGCGGTTATATTAATAGACATTTGCGGCTGTTATTAGTCAAGCTAACGGTATTCCGTAAATAGATTGGAAAGTATTCAAGATTTCGGACAAAAGTCCACCTAATTTTGTGTTTTCTTATGGCTTGGACATACTTGCTCATTTGAAAGAATAATTTGGCTTAAACATCTAAAAATTTAGTTAGATATAGATGTAAAAGTAATTTTGGACCATCAAAATAATACGTAAGAATCTCTAATGTAATGAGCAATGCTACAAAGAGTTTGGACATTCTAATAATCAGTTTGAGTGTTGTAATTATTTTGACCCAACAAAATTATTTCCAAATTTGTATCTAAATTTTTAGATACTTCAGTAAAGCTGTTTTTTTGTATACACATACACACTTCGCGCATTATACCTGTACTTATTAAATTAATTCACAATCTAAAAATAAATTTCGCTAAGTGGAGCCAAATCATCATGCGAAATTGCGATCAGTTTAAATACGAAACTGAAAGGACTTTGCACTAATTGTATGAAATTGAGTCTCAGTGAAATGAATTAATTTCCATATTTAATGTGACTTACAAAGGAGCATAAACGATATCATGAATAAGATTCAATCAATAACAAATAACTTTTGAGCTATCAAAAATATAAAATTTGTGCCCATTTTGAGAATCTTTTTGATACACCATAGTTCAAAAATATACTATTGAGTCTCATATCCGTGACATCTTTTGTTCATCGCATTATAACTACATTATATGTGACAATTAATTTATTTCATCAAGATTTAATATTTCTTACAATTAGTGCGGGGCGCTTTGTTTTGACTGGTTACGATTGCGTAAAACTATTTTTGACTGTTTATAGTTTTTCGAAATCTAGAATGTTCTTTTCAATTTTATCTTGCAAATTATACAAATGTCATTTTATCAACTTTTGGACTCTGGACTCGTCCATATTCACTTTCATGGCTAGAGCAAAACTATACTCGCGTGTTTCCTGATTCGAGATTCGGGGGGGAGATTGAGAGGCGAGGGGATTCTTTGTGTGCCTCGGCCTCGAATCGGCCAGTGGGACACAAACTGTTCTGAGTACAAGGAGGACGGATTGAGAGAACGGAGAATGTAGGAGAGAGAAACGTCTGGCTGTCACGTGGCGACCGGCAATCGATACGATGACGTCGACCTCGCCGGCGACCAATGAGGCGATCGCCCCCGCTGCCTTGACTATAACAGTGCCATTTACTGATAAGAAAGGGGCATCGAACCCGCGAAGTTTCCTTTGTTCGCAAACTCGTTCCTCCTCTCCGTCCCTCCTTTTCCCTACCCTCCAATCTTCGTTCTTGTATTTTCCAGCTGAGTTTATTTTCCCTTCGGCATCACCCTCCCTCCTTCTCAGTCTCCGCCTCTTTTTTTTTACAAGATGTCTCTCAGACAAATTCTTCCCTTAATTTTTAATGATGGATACTTCTCTCTTTTAACGAACATGGATTATTTTTATCGAAAGCATTTTTCAATTGTTATGAAACCAAAAATCTTATTTCGATATTTTAGCTTGAAGAATCTACCGTGAAAGAGTTAAAAAACAAACTGATTACGAATTAAGAATCACCCTATATATTCAGTAGCAGTGTCTTCGTGTTGAAATATGTGTCTCGAGAAGACAACTATGGCAACCAGCGTCCATGAAAGAACGATGGATAGAGAGGAGGGGGGAGAAGAAGGAGTATTCAGCTCTGAAAATCGACCGACCAAATCGCTCGAATTAAATTATCGGATTTTATCCGAATGACCTTGAGAGCTCGATATCGGTAGATATGTCTCGAAGCACAGATCATTTGCGTGACTTGATTCAACAAGGAGAGAAAGATGTTCGCTTCCTGCTGATTAATTTATTTGCTCGTGTTGTTGAGTACTTTGAAAATACTCTGCCAGTATTAGGTATTATTATTACATTTATTTGTGTAGGTCAGCTATATCTGCACGTTCTCATCAATTTCAAACTTTCACTGTGTTGAGTTATTAAAATATTTTATTTATATTAATATAAAATTTAAAAAAGTCCGTTCTAAACATGTATTTTATTTTTATGCAACTAAGAAGATTAGAAGCAAAGAACAGGTTATTTCTTCATGAATGTTTTTGATAGAATAAATAATAATAAATATAATAAATAAAATGATAAATTCTTTTTTTTTTTACGTTTTATTTATGTTTTATCACATAACACAAGCAGCGAATAAGAAACAACGTTTACTCCAGACATCTTTAATTCTATAATGCATCATCCAATAGTTCTCTTTCGAAATAATAGGTAGTGAACGAATACGACGTAATAGGTCCTGGACTGGTTCCAGTTCGAAATTGCGATTAAAAACTTGGGCACGACCCAGGTCGAAGGTTTAAGTGGCTGAAAGAGAGGAATCGTGTCGATAATAATCGGCCAATCGGTATTCGTCGAGCGTAATATGGCGCACAGAGACAGAATTTGGGCGTCCTTGAGAGTTGTAACGCGCACACGTGTAGTCGAGACGCACCTTAGATTATTCAGTCCCGGTGGATGACGTTTACACGGTCGAACTGATCCATACGATTTCAAGACAGTGGCGTAGCTAAGGGCGGCATTCATAGTTCGTTCTTATATTCTTATTTTAAAGTTGTTTTAAGTAATATCTTAAGATGCTAATTTGGCTCTCTGGCAGGTATTCGTAGTTGGTTCTTATATTTAAGATTGTCTTAATTCGTATTAGCGTCTTAAGATATTACTTAAGATAATCTTGAGATAAGAATTATGAATATGAATGAACGGCCTCTGATTGGTTTATGATACCTTAAGATTGTACTTTTACTGGTGAAGAGATAAAACAAGAGCGATATGTGTCAGAAAAAGGAATAATTTTATCCAAATTTTATTTGGATATTTAAATTAATTGTTTTAATTCTAGCAAACCACTCGTGGATCCAACGAACTTTTGCAATTTTTTGCATTGTTTTACATTTCTTTGAAGTATTGTAATTAATTAAAAATAAAATATTATTTAATTGATTCGTATTTATCTGTCTGCCTACCTGATTTCGAGATATAGATTTCACATTTTTTGAACTAAAAAATACATATTCAGTCCAGAGATATAACATAACAAAGTTGCAGAATTTCAGACTCTGGTGTGACCAAAAATAACAATGGTTTACTAGGATTAAATTAATTGTCGAAATTAAATGCATGCGTGCGTGCGTGCGTGTGCGTGCGTGCGCGCGCGCGCGCGTGTGTGTGTTGCGTGCGTGCGTGCGTGCGTGCGTGCGTGCGTGCGTGCGTGCGTGCGTGTGTATAAACGAGGGCATTATTGTGATGCGTTGTTTTTTGAAGAATTTTGCAGTAAAGACTTTGCTCTTATTTATTTACTCTTATTAACGTTATCTTAAACGTACTGTAATCGCAGTGATTTTAATATACAGTAGAAAAATACAAAATTGGCTTCCGATGCTCGTAAAGATAAATGAAAAGATCCATTAGTATTAAATTTTTTATTGTCTCTCGGGATAATAATATTCCTTGTGAAGAATAAGTACTTGTGTCTACGCCACTGTGTGGGATGAATAGGGCCCTTCGTTGATCTACAAGCGGAATTCCTAGCCTTCTCGAATAAATCCGAACAGTTGTAACAAGGAAATCACTTTCGTGTGCGTGCACGAGTATGTGTGTGTGTGTGTGTGTGTGTGTGTGTGTGTGTGTGTGTGTGTGTGTGTGTGTGTG
>NW_017259520.1:1573247-1591464 GCF_001594045.1 Atta colombica | reverse complement strand
GTGTGTGTGTGTGTGTGTGTGTGTGTGTGTGTGTGTGTGTGTGTGTGTGTGTGTGTGTGTCGATTCTCGAATTGAAAGAGAGAGAGAGAGAGAGGGGGGGGGAAGACTGCTCTTGCATCATTCTTTTAATACAGGATACTCCGTAAAATTAGATATAAAATTAGATAATATAACAATATAAAGTTATATAAAATATTTTGTAACGCAATAATTATCGATAAGAATAAAATAATAATGAAATATCATATTTTTTATTATGCAATATATAAAAATGACATATTTTTGACTAAAAATTTTTTCAAACGTCGCTATCGATTGCATTCTCACATAAATTCACGGTAATTTATAATAAAAAAAGCAAAGAGCTCCGCAAAGCTGCTCATATTGTATTTGCCATCCCTTTTAATGGAAAGAGCCATACAGTCAATCCTATTTAATCAATCATTAAATCGCGCGAATATCCGTCACTTTCTCCACAATTCTTCATCGATTACTCCAGATTTAGCGCCACAATGGTCGCAATAAATCTTGCGCAAAATTAATTTCTTTATCGCTGTGTTGTTTTCCTCGCGGTAGAGGAGAGATATTTTTTTATACGTTCTTCGCTATCAAGCGAATCGTCTACCGATCCATAACGATGATAATTGATCCGCTCCGCTCGAAATGGCCGCACTTTTTCTTAAACCACCCATATATATCAAAATGTATAACATGTAATTCATGCATACATTAGACCTGCCCTAATTTTGATTCTATCTCATATTCTCGTCTCCCCTCGCTTAGAAAGCGAATATTTACTCATCTACTTTTAGCTAGGTATGTTTAATAAATCATTTTGTTTGCGTGTTACGCATAAAGTGTTCATTAATACATCATTTCATGCCATTTAGTCCCTTGTGATTCAACGGAGTGTTAATCGTGGCTTATGTGAAATTATTGGGTTGGCCAGACTCCCGGAGAGACTTTGTGCGTAAGTTTGCGCCCGCACACGCCTTATTTCGCATGTACACGCGTACACGCATGTGTATGTGATAAGACCGGCCGGCACACTCTTGCTCACAGATGGAGAAGACGTGTTGTTTTAGGCCAGGCAAACAAGTGCCATAACTCGAGGCGTTACTGCTCGTCTCACGCTAAGGCCTGATTTACACGATGCTTTTTTTTATTAGTAAACTAGCATGTTTGTCTTCTAACGAAGCAGCCTAAAAAAATATGATTCTATAAATTATATTTATTTAATTGTCAGTTTTCTAAATATATATAATTTATAGAATTATATTTTTAGCTGTTTTTGTTTGATTACACTGAGAAAAAAATGTTTGATATTTGTGACTCTATCATTGCATAGTAAATAATTATAGTTAGAAGCTCCTCTTTTTATGGTTATTATTGCTATAATGTTAGTAATAATAACTATATGTATGTAATTATCTCAACATAAAAAAATATAAATTATGATAATTTCAAATATTAATCTAATAAAATAACAAGCTACAACTGGTAAATAAAATGAACATTTTTATTCAATAAATGCAATCGCAATTATAATGAAATTATAATGAAATAGCCATTTTTTGAATTCACTTATTATTTATGTAGTAATAATAATTAAAAAATATGTTAAGAAAATATTAAAATTTTTCAAGCAAGCTTTTGTATGTGATATTATTAATAATATAATTGCATGATTAAAACAACTCTGAACACAGTTGTTCCACAAAACTGTAACATGTAATTAAATTAACACAAAAGCAGGATAAGATGTTTCATGTTTGCGATGTAATACAACATATAATAAAATAGTCCGCAATTCCGCACAGTTCAATTTTAAACCAACTCGAGCATTTTTTTTACATAAATTTCAACATATTTATGACGCGAAACACCCGATGCATGAAATTTTTACTGCTTGCAATAATATAATACTTCTCGATAAGTGGTATTGAAAAGTAGACGTTATCACAATTGTGGCAAACACGTTTCTGAAGAAAATGTCGATGACCGCAGAATGTCTTGGATGTCCAAGGTGCAATCTGCTTCTTTTTTTTTTGTATGTTATATAAGCGGGATCATCGACCTCACAAATGAATGATGCAATAGACATAATTTAATCGTAGTCATATTTTTGATATTTTTGAACAATATATATGAGAGATTTTCGTGACATATTTTAATAATATATTAGTGACAAAAATTTATATGTCGTTAGCCAACATAAAAGTATATTGGGAGTTTGTTTTGAGGATTTTCAAAAATAGTTTGTATATAATATTATAGCGATATATATCGAATAGGGTTTTACTTGGATAAAGTCGATTCGCCTCTGATAGATCCGTCTATTTCAGCCGCTTTAATAGTATCCCAAATGACGGGTCTTGGAGGAGACTACGTGAGTCACATAAAATAAAGCGATTGCTTCTGTTCTTATCTATCGAAGCGAACGCTTTGAAAAATGAGACTTTAGAGTAATCGATTATCAAGTCGAGATGTTTGTGTTTTGAAATAAAGCGCTTACCGAAAACATTGCGAAATACTGAAATATGCATTTATTGCACGACATTATCATCCTAGACATATTATTGAATTTTATTAAACACAAGAAAATTATATAAAATTATATTTGATATATTTTGATATTTTTAATTAAAAATATAATTTTTTTATGTTTAATAATTTTTTTTATGTTTAATAATTTACAAATAAATATTAGTTTCTTTATAACAAAAATAAAAGGTTACATTCATGAAAGATATAGAATATCTTTTTTTTTGTTGATATTTTTACTCTGAAATCAATATTTTGTTAAGGAAATCAGTTATTTTCAAGAATTCTATGCAGCTAAATGATATTTGAAACGAAACGTCTTGCTTACCACTTTTTCATTTAAGTACGATAAGGCGTTGTACGTTAACAGCGGTAAGATATATTGAAGTATCTCTTTGACATTTCGATTTACCGATTTACCAATGTAACAACCGATACATTCGTAATAACGGCTAATTGGAAACGTGCAGTACGTGTGTGTGTATGTGCAGTGATACAATCACTGCATATACAGTATTCCAGAAATAGATTGGTGAGAGTAGAAGGGGAAATTTATTACTGGTACGAGAAACGCTTGCTTCGCAAGTGGTCTTAAATCGCTTAGATACGGGACACCCTGTGCATCTGCTCGTGGACACGCGAGCCGGCGCTCATATCGCAGTTACATTGTTATGCATACATTCGTATCGTTCGGATCGTGTGGCAGGCTAATCGGCCATCTATGGGAAACGGGAGAGAGTCACACGAGATAAAGAGAGAACAGCCACTAATTGTTGGATACGTTCAATTGCCGGACACGGCGAGCGCGAGCGCACAACACCGTCCGCTTAATTGTTGATCTTAATTAAGCCGTATCGCAGTAGATTGCAATTAATCCCTGCGTGGGTGGCGATCCGCGACATTGTAGTCTATCATTCCCTTCCGCCTCTTACGACACTTCTCTGCCTCCTTCTTCTCGTTATCGTGTACTTCTATTTAGTCACGTAGCACGGCAATAAAAATCCATTGCTTCTTTATGCCACTTTAATTCTCGCCTATGCCTTCGCACGTAATTGGCACGTTGCTCCATATCTTCGATGGAGATACTTCTCCATATTGATAGCCGATCATTATCGTCATTAACGGCCGCCCGGTTTTACGAATCGACTGTCATTAACTTCTCTTTTCATATTCAGTCTTCGACCTATACAGCAATTCGCTGTAAGCAACACTTTTCGAAAGGCGAAATAAGTATAATTTGCGATTAAATTCTCCGCAACATGTAAACGACATTAAAAGTCTTTGGAAGATCTCTCGAGGGAACTGGATGTTATTAAGCAACACTGATGATGTTGGATGCGTTGAAAAAAAAAAGTAAAATTTTACTGTATGTCGGAAGAAAAGTAAAATTTTATTTTCGAATTTATTTCTTCGAGCTTTTCATAAAATACGAATAATAAATAATGCCTGTCGTTTTAATAATTTCTATGGGTTATTGGTAAACGAAAAATAAATTACTGCATTTCATAAACGCTGAAAGTAGAGATGATTGTCGATACGCGCGACGCAAATTCACATCGGTGTAAAATAACGTCATTCGGACAACTGCTTTGCATTTTACGCGATTACAATTTAGCCGTCGAGTTAACGTTATATCGCACTTCTCATAACGTCAATTCGGGTTTCGCTTCCTATCGAATTCAACGGCACTTCACGCATATTTTACTCGCTTCGGATATTACGATAATACTGCTGTTCGCATTGGCGGTCGCCTCACGCTCGATTTCGCAAACGGCGCGAATAAATTTAACCGATACGTCGGGCTCTCTCATTTCGTTTTACGTACATAGTGGTCGATGAAATCGGGCGTGTCTCTCGTTGAGAAGCTGAGGTATTGAAGCCGAAGCGCTGCTGATAGTCGCGATTCAATCAAACTTTCTCTACTAAACGTTCAATTCCTTATCTAACGATGAGAAGCCACACGTAGTGGAGTCTATTATAAAGGTTTTAGTTTAAAAACGTAATTCTAATTTAATTAATATAAATTATACATAATGAAAAAGGAGTTTTATAATAACAATCAAATGTTAAATAAAATAATTTTAATTAAATTTTAATTAAATGTTTGATTCGTAAGTTAAATATTTAGTTTTTAGTAATTATTAACGGTTGATAATTATTATTTTGGTAATATAAACGAATTATTTAGAAAAGTAAAATATTACATATGGTTATATTAACCGAACATCTGATTGAAATGGTTTCACTCAACTATTATTAGACTTTTTCTCAGTGTGAGTACTTCTTAGCGCAAAGCTATTTATCTGCTCGCAATATAAAGTACAACACAAAACTCAATTTAATATAAGATATTTTCTACGATCGTTACGTAACAGGAGAATGGCCTTCTTTTCTAGCGCGATTAGATGAAAAAATTTGGTGTTACTCGATAATATATGTCGTGTGGGAGTGATTTACGCGATATACTATGTAGCACAAGGCTTTTCTCCCAATAATCGGCTTCTCGACCGTGGACGTCGCATAAATCCCTCTCGGACGTCTCCACGTTCTTTTCTTCTTTTTCTTCTTCTTCTCATCTTCTCTCAGTTACAGTCATACGTTCGTAACGTCGGTTTCGAAGTTTATTTTTGCAATTATTTTACGATGCTTATAACTCGTTACGGGATAATGAAAAGATTTTGCTCGATGGAAATGAGGCTCAAACAATTAATGTAAGCGGACTTGAGAGCACGAAGTCACTTCGGTGTTTCCGTACAAGGAAACTTAGGGAAATTATGGTAATCTGCTCAACGCCGGCTCAACTTTTCTTGAATGAAGTGAAGGAAATGTAGTCAATAACTGTGAAACATTGTGTGTAGATATATGAATGAAATGAGAATTTTTTTTTGAGATTGTGAAATATATATATATATATATGTATTCGAATTGTCATAAAGGATATTCTTTATACAGAAAAAGATTTACTTTACATAAGTATTGTAATACGTGTTTCAAGTATTTCTATTTCAAAAATTCACAAGTCTGTCACAAGTTCATCACAGGTATCAAATGTACTTAAATATATTTTGAATTTAGTAGTTTATTTTCTAATAAGTTTAATACACTTTAATTGAAATTATTAAATTAAAACAAATTTGATTTGCTTATTATAATAAGTCGTTTCTTCGAGAAACTTTAGAATATTCATCGAAAGAAAATAAATTCTTATTTCGAGTACATAATAATGAATTTTTCTAAAATTTGTAATAAGTATATTTTAAGATTATTATCAAGAAAATATTCTTTGCTGAAGATAACCGTTACTTAAAAATTAATTGAGTAACCACTTCTTTTTAGCAATTTCCTATGTGTTCTAAAACTATTTTTATCCCGCATCGCGTCCGGGATATCGTGATTTCTCGTTGCAATGTTGATGCTGTTACAACAAGCAGCAGCCGGTTTCTTTCGTCTGTCGCCTAAAACCGTAGAGAAAATGATATAAAATTTTTATTTCATTCATTATGTAACGTCTCACAACACTGTTGTGTGCGTGGTGAAATATGCTATTAAATATTCATGCGGAGAATTTTATGAAGTTCGCCGGGGATCATATTTTTCTCATCCTTAATACTCGGTGCGGAGTTACTGTCCCGATTTACTCGGCGATGGCTCGGGGCAGCGCTCTATGTATAAAGCACGGCGGCATCACAATTTACGCTCGGGCTAGGGATACCTCCGGCGATCGATAAAATTTTCATTTCATGCGTCCTAAGCGGGTACGTCAGAATCACCCTCTCTCTCTCTCTTTCTCTCGTTTTCTTTCTTCCTCCCCCTCTTCCTGCCTATCTTTCTATCTCGCCGCTTGCGAAACCGGGCACGCATGACCGAACAATCGAATCGACTTTTAAACAAGCGTTGCCGCCCCACCTGTCGCGCCGCACTGTTTGTCGTGTTTTCTGGTCTCCTCTCGCTTACTTCGCGCGATGCGAACCGTCGGAAAAATATACGACTTCCGACAACAAGTATACGCTGAATAAGCATTACATCCGTATGGTGAAATCTCAGTCAGTACCTTACATTGGTGTTCTTTCAGTTTACTTCAATGTGACTCTAATCTTCACTTTCAGTTTCGATTACGTAACCGTCGTCACCTTCACACTAGAGCGCCCGTTTCTTTATCTTCTGACATATCCGGAGTGAGCCGGAATGAGCAAGTGTTGCTTATCGAATCCTGTGTGTTTAATGTAAATGATCCCGAAGGTTTAACGTTACATCTTATATTTAAACGTGGCGGGATTATGACTTTGCATTTAACCCGACCAAAGTGACGAGAATTGCGAAGTACGCGTCGCACATGTTACGATAATTGACGGCGCCGACTTTGAAATTGGGTCAGGTTTTCCAAACCTCCTCGAAGCATGCGTGCAGAGATACGAATTCGAGTAGGTACGAGCCATGGCCGACGCGTGGTAGACCAGGCACGATTTTTACGATCGTTACGTTTTCGTCCAGTCAACATCTGGCGAGCAACAACGTTGTTAGAGTTCTCCCTTTGAACTTTTCCATCTCTGTTTTTCTGAAAGCACGCGAGTTGTACGCTACAACGAGGCGAAAAAGCACGCTCCGAGCTCTTTGATGATTTTTTTTTTTTACAAAACAGGTTCGTTAGTCGTCACAGCGTGTAATAATTGGAGCTGATGTAATACTTGGTGTAATATTTTCGATCGTGTTGTATAATTAAATTTTTTGAAAATATTCTGTGCAAACCAGTCGTTCATTTGCTAAAAAAAGCAGAAAATGCTAGAAAATGAATTTTAATGTTTCGGATCATTAAAATTTTGAAATTTGATATAATAATTAATAATGGTAGCAAAATAAAAGTATATTTTTTTAAGTATGTTATTTCTAAGTGAGAAATTGAAAGCCAAAAAATGTACAAAACGACAAGTGATGTTAAATTAGCAAATTATTATTAAAAGAATGCCAAAAAACCAAAATGTAGTATGTTTCAACATCGAATTTTTGTCAGCTAATAAAATAATATATTAAAATAACATTATATTATTTCTGTTTTTCCTTATGTTTTCATTTTTTTCTTCAGCAACTAAAAAAATGACTTTTTTAGTTATGTCATTGTTATAACAATAAAATGATCGAAATGTATAATTATTACACGTTCTTTTGCCGTTTTATTCTTCAATTTTGCAAAATTGTCTCTTTAATTATGAGAAAAATAATATTCGTCAGTTACATGTATAATAACTGAAATTAGGATAATACTTGTAATATTTTCAATCGTAATGTAATTAAGCTGTTTCAAAATTACATTCTGCATTTATAAAATAAATTGTTAAACGAACTTTTTTGTAACTTTATACTTTAATTTTGTAAAATTATTTCTTAAACTGAAAAAAATAATATTTCTTAACTGCATGTAATAATTGAAGCTGGTGTAAAATAATTTCAATTATGATGTAATTAAGTTTTTTTTAAATTATATCTTGCTTTATAAAATAAATTATCACACGCATTTTTACTACTTTATTTGTCATTTTTCACAAAATTTTATTTAGGCGAGAAAAATAATATTCGGAAACACTTGTATTATATCAATTACAGTCTAAATAATGTAATTAAAGAGAAACTTTTTACCAAATATCAATTAGCTCGGCATTCGTGTATGCTGAGGAGAGCTATTAATATGAAATGTGCACGAGTAGTCTTTGTAGGAGGACTAAAGGGGGACAAAGGAGGGCCATATGGACGCGAGTTTGGCATTACGGCGGCAATTTGCGCGAAATTTTGCGAATAACTCTGTCCGTATTGTCTTGGGAACAACTTCGTTAGCGTCGAAATGGGTGGCGAAGGGCTGTTGAAAACCCTCCAAAGCAGAGCAGAAATCGACACGACGCGACGGCATGAAACGTGCGTGCGCTCGCGGGTCGACGACAGGTTTCCTATAACGGAGTCCATTCGCGTTCGGAACAGCGTCAATTACCGGACAACAAAGCGGAGCGTGGATAAATCGCGAAGCTAATAGCCCCTTTGTTCACCTGGATCTGGAGCGCCGTCGCGCGAACTCGATGATAAAATAAACGGCGCACAGTTCGCTACGGCGCGTTTTATCGCGCTTAAACGAAGTTACTCGGCGCCCATTGAATTGTAATGGGGCGTGTAAGTAGCGCAGTCGCGCGCTCGCGGCCTAGGGAACCGTTCTTGAAAGAACTCGTTGACTCGCGTTGCATAATAAAGACATCTTTCAGTTTTAACAATTTGCAGATCTTGGATGAAAAACGTAAGTGTACCATGGACGTTTGTGAACTTTTCGCGGAAACTGATATCATCGATGCGCGCTAATAAAGTTAAATTCTGATAAGACTTGAATAGATTTAGATAAATCTAGAGGAAACACTGTTCACTCTCTATAAGGTTTATCAACAAGTCAATACGTTTTATGTTTGTAAATTTTTTTAAACGAGTATAATGGGTAATGATCGATTAACGAAAGGCTTGTATGTAAATGAAAGGCTAATAAATAATTACTTTGTTTGTATAATAAAGACATCTTTCAATTCTGACAATTGCAACAAATCATGGCGAAAAGCATAAGCGTGCAAATGTTTGGGGATTTTTCGCGGAAACTGATATCACTGACGTCAATAAATAGTTAAATTCTGATAAGACTTGGATGAATCTAGAGACAACAACTGTTGACACTCTAAGATTTATCAACAAGTTAATGTGTTTTTAAAATTTTGTTTTGTCTAATAGTCAACGATTGATTAAAAAGACTCGAGAAACACTTGACTTTTAAAAGACTTATTGAAAGGCTAATAAATAATTGATTATTTCGTCGGTCTTGTAATTGTGTTTATCTGCTACAAAAGATAATTCAGGTGGCGTGATTTTTGATTAGTAATTTGATTAAAAAAGTACTATGTGATTCACGCAGCCCATGACCCCACAATACGCCCATTCGGTGACGTGATTGGTTGTTTTTTTTTTTCTTTTTCTTTCATATGCTACGTCACGTCTCCGGATAGATAATTTCCATCTGACAGCTATCGTTAAATAATTTCATAATACCATACCGTAGCGATTCCGCGACGCGCGACACTGAAAGTATTTGCGGTTATTACGGAGATTATTGCTCTTCTCCTGTGCCCCGCCCATGGGCAATAATCAAACCGCATTCGTGTACATGATCAGCCTCTGCTGACAACTGCGGTTGATTAATGGACCATATAGAATAGTCGGTAAAATTATGGCAATTGAAGGCAAGCGGATGAGAGCTGTGTATAACATATAAAGCGTTTTAAAATTAAGCTAATGGTCACTCGTGATATGAACTAATATTACACGATGGTATCGTTGGATTTCAATGCAGAATGTACTGCAAATTCAAGTGTATAATAAATATCTTCATACATTGAGAAAAAAATGTACTAAATATTAATAAATGTTTGTTTGAATAATACTAGCTGAATATGTGTTAAACGTTAACGTATTTATTTTTTGATACAAAAATTATTAAGTTGATTTAACTATGATTGTTGTATTTAATAAATATTTATTTAGCGTAAATAAATGTTGAATTAGTACTCAAATCAATATTTATTGAAAAGTACATTTTTTTTTTCGTAAATATAATTTAATTTATCGTGTAAAAATACATACGTTTAAATAGGTTTGTTTTTTTATTCCCGCAGAACTTTTCTCGTTTTTAAATATCAAACATGTACATATTTGTTTCACTTTAACTTTTAAAAGTTCAGCTATAGAAAACAGATCTAAAGTAAATTCTGTGTAGGTATGTGCAGTATCATGTGTTATTTTTACACGAAAAATTAATTGTACACACATATCAGCACTTGTTACATATTTGGAACAAATTGCAGTGTACTTTGGTATTGAGATTTGCGCCGAATCTCTCTACGTGGCATCGTTACGGCGTTATTATATCTCAGTACACTAATTAATAATTTAAATTACCATTATCATTTTTGTTGTCAGGCTTTTTAAAACTTGCCGTCGTCACCTGTTCTTAAGATAGATTTAATATATGTTTTAATGACTATTCAATGACTTTCCGCTGTACTTTGCTTCGCGTTGCGGCAATCGAAGCGAAATGTTAAATTCGCGTGGTAAATAACTACGTGAATAAAAAGACGGCGTAAATATAACGCGATTGGCAAGGCTTCATGTTTGTGTAGATACGCGATGGCACGTCATTCGCTTCTTCGAGATGCTTGGAGTATGACAAACATACGGTCCTTGATGCTGCCGGTGTTTATTCGCGATCTCGCGATAAAAGCGTGTAATGTGCGTCGCGTTTTCATCTCCCTCCTCTTGTTTTTTTTTCTTCTCAGAGTACGCTGTACACCCCGAGATTGCGCCCACGGAATCATACTATTAGCATCGTCTAATCTTGTTTACGCGGTGCAGCCGTGAGATTCTGTCCAAAATGCAGCCGTCGGCTTGCGTCGTTTCGAACGTCGCCAACTCAAACTACCTCAATTATAGAACGTATAGGAATACCGCCTAGGGCAGTAGGGTCACAGTCCAACATTTTCTGGGGCTTCCATCGTGAGTCGAGCTAACGTCGTTAAAAACCAACAGAGAAGCTCTAATCCAACATGCGATTTCGCATTAACAGAAGTACGAAACTCGTACTTTCTCGACTGCAACATTATTATTCTACGTGTGCAATTTGCACTGTAATTTCACTGCGGTGCACCGTGTATACTTTTCCATATGAACCGCGGCACACTTAGCGTATGAATTATAATTTTCCGCATTATGTGTCGCTGCGAACTTCACCAATAAGACACCGAACAATCTTCATACGGGACTTGCGCGAGCAGCGATTCGGATTTCTATCGGAGGAATGGTGTGGAATTCTAAAGAAGTTTAGCTCTCTTCTGCATCGAAACGACGTATTATATTTCTATCCGGAAAGAGTAAGCCGTAGTTGTGGACATATTATCGATCCCGCAGTTTTCTACATAAAATATATTAATATATATATATATTCATCGGGTATTTTAACTTCATCAATTTTATATTACACAAGATTATAAAGTCAAACCTTTCATAGCCATTTCACTTTTTCTCGCTGAAAACTTTTTTACGTCTTTAAAAATTTTTCTAGAGCTCCAATTTTACGGCTGTGCTTTTCTTATTTAACGGCCCATAACGGGCGAAGCTCTTAGGCGGCTTTTATATATATCTGTCGGAAGGTTCATTTTATCTTACTGAAATTCTATATATGATGTAAATCTTTCGATATAATAAAACATTGAATGCCATTCAAGCCATCTAAGCTTGTAACTAAGGCCCATTATTGTAAGATTAATTTTAATCTCGGTACAGTTGACTCTTTTTTTAAGACTTGAAAAAAAAAAGATAAACAGCGTGAGTTAAATCAAGATTAGAGTTAACCTTTCGCACACATTGACGGAACTGGACTCCAGCTCTATAATAAGTTGTAAACATTCAAATAATAGATTACATAATTTTTTTGTATACGTTTATCGGCATCTCACAAATATAAGTTTCAGATCGTCTCCTTTTGTGTAGGATTTTACAAACTTGCTGTTATCGTTTCCATTGTTACGATGAAATTTTCAACCAGATTTTTTTAGTCTCAACACCGCCGCGTATTTTCGTGCTACATGTCCTTAGTACGTCGCATACATAATTTACACGGCTTTGTTCCAGTAATTATTGTCGCAGCGGACAATGGACAATAGCGTTTAATGTATCATTATGGAAAGAAATATTCGTTCATCGTGCATTGTCGTCCGTTATGAGAGACGCAGCGACACGGCGCGACGTTGCGGCACGCTGGGCATAAAGTATGGATATCGCAATAACGATACAATATGAATGTAGGAGGAGGAGGAGATGCACTATCTTATATATCGCCATTCATCGTCTGTTTATTATGAAGAGACTCTCAAGACGCACGATTCCAATAAGAAGTAAATGTATTAACGACAAAAATCTCGTGGGTTTCGCAAGATTGCGTTTGTTAGATGTATTGTTATAGTTGCACGATTGCGTGCACTTGAATGAAAAACTGAGAGAGATTTGCTATGATGTATAAAATTTATGTTTTTCCTGTAATTTCTGTGAGAAAGGAAATCATCATATCGTTTGGTATACAGAAATGGTGCATAATCTTTCAGCTTCCATTCATGAATCGATTTTGGGGACCGTAGCACGATCCGATGTTAGAATGGACCTAGATGTTCCTTTCCTAAAAATTATAGATATTCGCTTTTTCTATTGTCTATAGTCACGTACAGAAGAGTCACGCGATTCGCAAGATAAATGACGTCCGATCGCAACGTGGCGAGGGAAAATTTCGGCGTGACGTGAAATCTCGACTTTAAGAAAGGAGGATTGAAGAAGCCTTTCCGAGGAGCTCGCCACAAAGTCTCGGTGATTCTCGGGCTGATCGCCAGGAGTCTCCGCCAAGAAAAAAAGGGCTCTCGGACGGAGAGGAGACCTGCCACGCTGGCTGCGCTTTCTGAGGGCCTCACGTAGGAGCGAGAGACACGGCTTGCCAAATAGCGTGTATAAGTCAATTGAGTAATATCTAACTACGTTTGTGATGTAGTCGGTTATTTTTGCGAGATGAAGTCCGCAATTCCTTTTGTCTCGAATTATTCGATTTTTTTTTAATCTCCTTAATTCTTTGTTTTCGATCTTTTTTGGTACAAGCAGAATTTCACTCTTTTCTATTTTTCTAAAGAAGTCTGGTTTTTTTCTTTTAAAATATTTCTGATATCTTTTAAATGTCTTGTAATAAAAATATTAAAAAGTAACTCTGAATTTTTTCACATTTTTTAAAAGCTTAGAAGTTGGAAGAAACTTGGATGGAAGGAGTAAAAATATTTATTGCAGACAGAGAGTTAATATTCTTATATTGCAATTGTTTATTTATTTTTTAAGAATTAAAATGTTATAATTTATAATTATTATAATTTTTTGTAATGCAATAATTTTGACTACAATATAGACATATGGAAGAGAACCTGAAGAGAACCTGAAGAGAACCTTACGGTAATTATCATGTTTCTATAAGAGGGAACGTTTCCGTCTATCTGTTGCCTCGAAAATTAAACTCGGTGAAATTATACCGGTTTCAATCGCAAGCTACCTTGGATCGTGACGAGAAAATTGCGAGGAAATGTATAAGAATAATATACATGTAGCTTATGTGCATACAAATAACTTCATTAATGAAACCGTTCTGGTTAGGTTGGGATAAAACAGCAATTCTGTGGAGTCCCTGAAAGTTCATATGATGTATATCTAATAGCTAATTTAGTGATAAAAAATACGCTGTGAAAATAGAGCGATGTTGAAAACAACTTAACGACTTCTCTCTCGTATTATATCCAACGTTTAACGGTTAATGACTGTTGTCAATTGTAGATGAAACTTATCGCAAATGATTCGCTGTTTTTTTTTTACACTCGCTAATATAACGCAGAATCAGAAAAATAATCGACTCGAGAACAAGCCATCAAGCGGATGTTTACGAAGCAAAATGATGAATGTTAGATTAATCGTCGATATTAATATTAATATCATTTTGCGTATATCTCTTGCAATGATTGCGCAAAGAATGTTTATAAAATAGTCAATAAAATATCATGTGAGTTGAAGTATGAACAAATATTCGATGCGATGAATGGTGAATCACTTATTTTGATGTTTTTCTACGGATTTTTCTTGAAGATCTGCTTCTCTCTTGAGGAGGAAGAGGAATATCCTTCAGCGATACGATCATTGAGTTCCTGTCGAAAAGTATCAAGTAAATTTTCTCGAGTGCTTAGACTACTCTCACGATCTCCGGCTACCACGCCGACTAACTGACATTGAGTAATTTGTTATTTCCGCCGAGCCGGCCTCTCTCGGTAACGACGGTAACGAACGCCGGTCGTCATTTAATAATAGATCGGTCGATTCGAGAACCATTCCTTAATGAGTCTTTCGGTTGTTATGTGTACTTTCATCTATATAATCGAGTCCACGTGTCGCCGCCTGGTCGATTTAGTCGCAATGTTGACAGAAAATAGGCGGAAACTCCCTCCCATGGGATTGCTTCCGCAATCGCCGAAAATAAACTCAATTCCAAACCCGCAAATTTGGAAGAAAAATACACATCAGAAAAATACGTGAAAAGGACGATTTGTTGAAGTACCTATAAATTTAACTAAATACAGATCTGAAAATAATTTTGTTGAACTATTAAAATAATTATATAGAAATCTCGAGTAATACTAAAAAAAGTTTTGATATTTTAGCAACTATTTAAGCGTCCTACATAATTATTTTGATGGTCCAACAAAATTATTGTCAGATTTATTTCTAGCTAAAATTTTAGTTACTTCAACAAAATCGTTCTTTTCATGTACAATAAACATTGTTAAGATGCAAAACAATTCTTTTGTTGTATGCAAAAAGAATTGAAACGAGAATATTATGCATTAATTTACGTAAAGCATATAAGATATATATGTTTGACTATTTAAATGTACTAGTATAATTTCTGCAAAACGAAGTAATAATTAATATTTATTTTCGCAAGAAATAATACAGATGAAGACCTTTTCTCATTTCTTTTCCTTATTATAAATTCACGTATATTTATTGACTGCTCTATACATTTATTTGAATAGGAATCCCGCAAAATTCAGTTACACCAACTTTGATGGCTAACTTCAACGCACACAGGGATTCATTGGGTAAACCCTTTCCATAATGGACAATAATAATAATCAGTCGCAGGCGCGCTCTCTTAAGTCGTCGATTAATCATTTTGCGGCGATGATTTTAGCTCAGTAAGCGCATTTATCCGAACCCGTTTTGTTTCGCTTGTTTACGTCGGATATCGCTCAGTGAAATCGACCACGTCGACGATTATTGAAAGAAAACGTATGTTAATATATTTGATGCAACCGTCTCTGATGTTTTTCAATTGTAATCTGATTACGAATGATAACGATTCCTCGAGTTGCGACGAGGTGAATGCGTTGAGGTACAACGGCTGTATCAGGTATACACGGTATTCTGTTATCACTCGTAAATTTTTTTCTCCTTGAGACAGTTATAACGGAGGATGCGCAATGTGACGTGTCCCACTTGCGTTACGTCCGGTGTGGAACGTTCAATATTCCTCGGCGAAAGCCGGCGCCAAAGTGAAAAGTCTTTCGCAGTTTGTGCACTGTGTGTGCACACAGGTTAGCGACCCATTACAAGGTCAACCATATCATTGTGGGACAAATTATGTTTGCATTTGTATTGTAGATTCGTGTCATAACTGCATACTTTCAGTCTGCGTGCGATAGTAGCACCGCAAGTAATTATTTAAGATACCTATTAGGTTAGTATTTATTATCATTTTATTTCAGTAGGGGTATTAGATGAATAATATTGATCATTAATAAATATAAAATCGATGAGATAATTTCCTGAAAATATTTTTCACAATACCGATAATGCGTAGATAATGCATTGAAATTGTTAGTAATGCTTTGATGATTAAACGGCCAATATGTGAAAGTATATAATGCGATTTGTAAACTTGTTATCGATGAGAAACGTTGAAAATTGCACAGTTCTCTTGGAAAACAAAAAAAACCTTTTATCTACACTATCTATGTTATCTATGCTTTTCTGCAAAAATTCTCACACACACACACACACACACACACACACACACACACACACGCACGCACGCACGCACACACACACACACACACACACACACACACGCACGCACGCACGCACACACACACACACATACACACGCACGCACACACACATACACACATACACATACAGGATGTCCTAAATTCTATCCCTGTCATAATATTTAAACTATTCCCACTTAAAAATGATCATAACTTCGGCATTTTCGTATTAAAAACTTTTCATCTTAAAATGCAAAAAATCTATCTTTAAAATATTTATCATCAATTTTGGGACACCATATTATTTATACACATATACATAATCAAAATTTAATTTGCATAATACTGAATAGTTTCTGTTGAAGTTTTCGGTTTTGTAAATTTTATTGCGAATTCGTCGCTGCAAGCTCACTTGTAATTTTCTCTTTTTCGTATGCCAGGACATATAAGAAAACCAAATGAATGTTATATGAAGAGATTTTTACACGGAAGTGAGAATATTGCGGAAATGTTTGGGGCGAATAAAAGATCCGCTCATCTTCGTGAAACGAATCTCGCGGGAGACAAAGAATTCGAACTGACTAATTGGCTTCCACACGAGAAGTATCCATTGTCATTTCAAATTGCGAACACGTGCACTAACTGGCGATATGACGAACGATTGTTTATCCTACTGTTTACTTCAATGTATTTGTTGAAACGATCCTAAATGTGTTTGCGTCAACAATCGATCGATCACCAGAACTCTTCCGATTGGCGGAAGCACGGCTAATAAGTTTGACAGTCGGAATATTTATAATGGATGAGTTGATTTCAATATCGATAACTGCAAGAAAAACTGACAAACAGAAAATAAATATTAATAAGCTAGTATCTATAATAAATTATATTGCGTCGTAAAACGTGACTCAAGTCACGTATAGTCACATTCGTTTTTCTTCCAACGATGAATTATTATATCGACAAATGTTAGCATATTAGGAATTACAGTAGGAAATACTGAAAAAAAAAACCCGAAAACATGAAATTATCGTAATAAACAAGATCTGATCTATGAATTTTTTAATCTCGCCTGACAGAGTGCGCAAAAAATCATAAGTTTTTTTAAAGATATCAATTATGCGTTTCTTGACAGCAGGTTCTTGCGATTGCTTTTTCCTGTAATTTAAACGTAACACGTAATAATTTCACATTGGTGTATTACTATTTGTTTTATTCGATCGATTAAGGAGCAATCACACGTTACAGAGTATAACACGGTCATTAAGCATGATACTCTATGTAGCGTGTCCAGTGTACTGAGCTGTAATTTATGCCGATATCTATCTAGGTGCCCATATCTCTCACGAGACATGTATACAAAGGTATGCGGTGATGTATTAATCAACAGTAGTCAAGACGAATCGTTGAATGATGCAACGCAAACACCTGATTGCGTGGATCGCTTTCGGATGACCCGGAAACCCACTCCCTCATATCTGTGCACGTGTCATAAACGCAATTACGTAATTAATATTATGATTAACGCACTTAATGCCTCTTACATATAGTTCACTCTTTTTATCGACGCAGCAGGTGCGAGAAATAAACATGTACATTGGGTATTCCAGAAATCGTGATACAATCGAGAAAAGAGTGATTCTACATGAAAAAAATAAATCTAAACCATAAAATAAAAATTTTTTATAAGGCTAAAAAATATTTTAAAAAAGTAAAATAAAATTCATTCATGTAAAGTTTTGTTTTCGAACGTTTTTAACAGTTTATAAAGTAATAAAATTCATTGTACATGAATATCTGTTTTATTATATATTCTCGATTATTCAATACAATAGACACAAACATGAACAGAAATAGTACACATAGTCTTACAGCGAGATCTGTTAAGTCGATATAGTACCTAATGAATATTCAAAGTCGATGAATATTTTTTACAAAGCTTTACATGAATAAATTTTATTCTACGTTTTTGAATATTTTTTCAT
>NW_017259520.1:1543424-1573147 GCF_001594045.1 Atta colombica | reverse complement strand
TATATATATATATATACATATATAAAAAGTCTGCCTACTTTTTTACCTTAAAACTCCCCACGATAAGTAAAGTTCGAAACCCAAATAGATTTCTAGCGTTTCGAGGAGAAAGAGCAAACAAACAATGATCGGAGATTTTGTGAAATGAAATTCATTTTAAGAAGTATTTTTAATTAAACAAATAAAAAATAGAGTAAAAAAAGGGCAATTAAAAGGGCAAGAGCCTTAATACACAGTAATAGGTACGATTATCATATACATATATATTTCGATTGTATCTATTACATAATATACAAAACTGAACGGTTCGGCTATATTCAAGCCATCCTCAGCAATCTCCAATCATAGCAATAATTGATAACAATTCAATGTTGATAACGTCAAAGAAATCAAGTGCAGCAAGCAAGTCTTACAGATTACCATATCTGAAGTGTGCGTAAACCGTCATTATTTTTAATTAACTTCATTTTCTTGTAATTTAAAAAAAAATTTTGATGTTAAATATTTTGAAATCTTTCGCTTGATTGCTATCGTATCTAATCTATTGTGCACCTTTAATCTACTGTGTTTGCGTGACGCTTTTGTTTACAGCAATATGTTTTGATTGTTACAGACGCATGTCCTGTTGATGGATGCATTCCTACAGAACAACAGGCTCGATCATGTTTCGAGGGTAATGTCCTCGCACCCATCATATTTGGAACATTTTCTTCGAACCCAGCAATTCGTTCTTCGGGGTGACGGTCCACTTCCTTATGACTACAGACATCTCATTGCCATTATGGTAAATTTGTTTTCTTTCTTGTTTTCTATAAAAATTTTGTAATATATGTAGTAAATCTTGAGATTAATTTTTTTATATTTCATTAATTGATTTTTCACAAGAAAGGAGTCATATGGGTCTTTAAGACGCACTAAAGTTTGATATTATTGGTTTTAGAAGATATTTAAAAATTTTCCACCATACAAAAGAATTACAACACTTGAACTTCATATAAATACAATAATTAGCCTTGTGAATAAAATAAAACTGCGGCAAAGATTGTGAAACATTATTATTCTAAATTATTATTCTAAATCATTGCTATTTAAAAATTAGAAAAAATATCTCAGGGTCACCGAGACTCACATGTTTCACTTAAAACTTACAGTTAGATATATTCCTGCGACTTTTATTGCGCTTTTTTATATACGTTTAATTAAACCGATAACTGGAGCGATTGAAAGATGTATACTGACGTTAATTTTAGGATTTTATCTTGTTCAAACTTTAATTCATTAATCTGCAAGATTTTAGATGAAATAAGTTTCTTTTTTTAAAAACTCTTTATTATTATTATTTTTTTATTAAATGCTTAGTTTTATTGAATATAATTTATATTTAATTGTAAGAGAATTGTTACTCATGAGCTAAGCTCTTGTTCGCGTTGATGATGCGTCTTTATTTTTTCTCTTAAGTTCCCTGATCACCCTCGACGAACGACAGCGGGTCACCGGGTCAAAGATTATCGCAAACTGAGTAAATGCAGCGCGTGTGTGTTTCGTAATACCACACATGTTCTCGTGAAAAGCAATTGGTGAAGATGTGAAAAATAACATTGACTGTTCCTTTATGATCTTTACTCGGTGATCTACGCATTCGTTTGCATTACTTTTAGCTATTTGTGCAGTATGAAAATATGCCATTTGTTGTATGAAATTATATAACCTTATCTTTTGAACATACAGAAATACACGCGTAAGAATCATCTTGAAAACATATTTTTAATTGTAACCACGTTATGTCATAATTGAGACATAAAAAAAAACATTCAGTAAGATAAATGTTCTGTTTTTGAATTATATATAGGTTTCTTATTTTTCTATGAATGATTCAATTTTTATATTGAAAAGCTTGTTTACATTGCATAGAAGTATTTTATGGACTATAAATAACGCAGGAGAATGTCGAATCGAAGGTTCGCGTATAAGAATTTGACAAGCTCATATTTTTAAATAAATGAGTCATTTATCATTCACTGCTCAGAATACAAATTCGTGCGAGAAACAGACTTGTCCAGATAACACGCGCAAGTGAAAAAATAAAATTGATTTGCCGGTTTTACTTTGCATCTATAAAAACAAATTCACAATATGTTGAATTATGAAAATAACATGCATCTTTAAGATCATACAAGATTTTTTTATCGCTCTCTGAAATATTTTATGCCATCTTCAAATGTTTATCGGTCTCCGAAATATCGAATATTTTACAACTTAGAAATATTTTCAGCAAGTATTGGAGTATTTTTTGATATTCGAGAAATCTATTTGCTTTTCAATTGAAGTCAGTTTTCAATTGAATTCAAAGCGAGTTTATTAAATATATCTTGCCATTTTTTTAACTCGCATTTTTATTTCTTGCAAAATTAAGACGGCTTGTCAAAGAAACTCGTATCTCAAATTAAGATCTTACTTCTTCTCTGTAGCTTATCTCGCATTTGCTAATGTACAGTTGGCGATTGAATATATATTTCCGTAAATGTATATACAAAGTATAAAATCAGAGAAACTACAGTGTTATTAGATATGCGATGTAAGCGCGAGAGCAGGTATGCAGATTCCGCAAACTGGTTTGCTCTAAATTGTTGAGTTAACGGCTGTTTGACGAGCATTTGCGACCGCAGCCAACTTTGTTTATTACAAAATTCCATATTGTAGATTATAAAATTGCTATCTTTACAAGATACAATATTGAGATTACAGCTTCCGCTTTTGAATGATACACAGTCGCGATCGGATGTCATTGTGAGCCATTGCTCGCTTGATTCTATACTCAACTAATAATTTGAACAATTCAAATATTAGACAGAGACTTTCTTTATTACTTCCTCAAAACTCGAATCGAAAAAGTTTACGTTATAAAAAATATTTACTTAATAATAATGTGATATTCGACTGATCTAAATTTATTAATCGATTTAGATTTAACTGTCGCACCTTTCGTGCTTTCCTCACGTAATCTCGGGACTTGAACTTAGTAATCTTAATTTGATATCTCGAGAAGTAGACTGGTGTGATAGACAAACTATCATCGTAGTGTATCGATCGAGAAATATTTTATCTCGATAAAAGTGATGTGCGGACAAGAACGAAGTAAATTGTTAGACGCGGATGTGATAAAATGATAAGGTATCTGAAAAATAGCTTTTCTAATAAACATTGTGCTCATTTCTTCGAAATGTGATTTGCGATCTTTTCGGATTATTTATAAAAAATTGCACTGGAAATTAATAACATTATATAGGGGATAGTGATTTAAAAAATTCATATCAATATTTTTCATTTAAAAATAGAAATAATAATGAAAGGCAGTTGATTCTATATTGATTTGTTTTTTAGTGTTTTTTAGTGTTATTATATAGATATATTTTATTAATCATTTAGCTATCGGACAATTCGCATGCAGATTAAATTATTAAAGGAAATACACTGAAGAGTTCTTTTTTGAAGATAAAAATCATTGTTATCGTGAATCACATCGTCTCGATTTTGCGTTTATATATCTTCTAAATTAATGCAGATATAAAATTGTTGCTATTATCAAATATATACGAAAACATTGATTACCATATTATGTCAATAATTTTAGATTGATTATATCAGTCATTTTAATGAGTTTAATAGCCGCCTATTTATTTTAAAGACGGTATGCATAGCATAGAAAAACGTTAACTTATTACAGTTATTATCAGGAGCGAATTGCATCAATATAAGTTTTACGATGAAACGTAAACCTTATGATAACAGTATATTATTTCTCGGAAAAGAAATAAAATGCTTTTCGCAAAAGTATCTCGATTCTATTTATAATTAATTGTACAAATAATACTGAAACATCGATATGGCAATATCGGACTGTCTGAGATGTTATAAACGCGTTTTCTGCCAATCATTCGCACATATTGTTATTCTCGTCGCCGCGATAATGCCTTTACTTTCAGTGTTTTATCATCTTCTCAATCCCCGCGTGATAATCGAATGAAAAATGGAGATCGGTATCATCCGCCGGTAAATTTTTTCGCGCAAAGCACGATAATTAATGACTCGTGGATCGTTGATAAGCAAATTTCCGTAATTGATGAAATTGGCGTTACTCTTAATGATCGATTATTTATAAGGAAAGCACGCTAAGATACTTCCTGGGGAGACCTTCCCGAATGAATTCTGGAGGGAGGCAAAAATATATTTGGCGAACTCTGCTCTTATCGTGATTCTCGAATCGATCGATTTACTGTTCTCACAGTAAACATGTCTTGTTTGCGTACCTCATCGCAAACCCGTTCTCTCACTCTCTTCTTTTTTACCATCATTTCTCTCCTTCAATCCTGCTTTTTTTCACTCACGCTCGCTCTTCCGCCCCTTTAGCCATAGTATTACCATGTCCTGTCACGATGATCGATCGACTCTGTCAGGATCGTGCTGCATCCGACGCCCACGCGAGATTCCCCGGTTGGCGAAATGACGAGTCAGGGGTGCTAAACTGACGCGTTTCATGCCCGCGGGGCTTTGCAAAGTTAGTCACGCGGGAATAAATAGATCGTCGTCGAGTTCACGTCAGATAATTTAAATAATAGCACCTCAATTAATAGCATTTTTTTACTACGTAAAACCCATATTAAATTTTCAAAAATAGTTCCTTTTTTAACAGAATAGTGGAAAATTTAACTTAACGATGCGGCTAACCGCATCATTAACGTCTATTACAATATATTGTAACAAGACTATTAGCATACTTAAAATAGTAAATGCTCAATGAGCTCGTGACTCTTCTGTGTATCTTTAATGATACTTTTAACGTATTTTATTTTAACATTGATATTGATGGTTTCATTATTGCTTTAACTATGCTTGCGAACAAATTCTCTGGTTAAAATCTCTTTGCTATTAATTTATAAAACCGATAACGTGAAAATCTATGAAAGGTCACGGGATTATTCATAGTTGGGGATGCAGGATTGAGCATAGTGCATATATCCTTGAAATGGATGTTGCTGTTCGTCACGTGCTGGAAATGATTGTGAGCGTGATAACGCGCGATATTGGCGGCCGCGACCTCGTGCAATTTTACACTCCGATGCATCATCACATCGTTGTCAATTCGCCTATCGCCAGTCGAAATTTGTTATTGAAAAATGCATACGGCAAGCCGCTACGGCCTCCCCACGAAATCGAGCCAACAACTCCGGCGCTCGTTCTCGAAAATTTCGTGGGACAGGAAACCCACCGTTTATCGTATGCGATGCGCGATATCGCATGTATCGTATACATGTGCGCAAATACCATGCAATAATGCATGGCAACGCTATCCGACACTCAATACGCGAATAGAAATTTCTCGCGGGGCAAAATTGCTTTCCGTCGACTCCGCGCGCTCATCGTTTTTTATTCGACCCTTACTTCCCTACGGGTAGTATCTTATCGATGGACATTATCTGCGAACTAATTCTACAGACCTGTATATCTGTTTATTGTGATGTGGGCCTGAGGTAAGCGTGATAATCGAGATTACAAGGCCTGCACCGTCGAAGCTTAACAGCCATAAATTAGTTGATTTATTATAGCGCGGGGTACGCATTGATTACGCTATAATTATGTTACATCATTACACGACATGGCATTTAATATATCTGAAACGCTCGTTTGAATCATATGAAATATTTTTATCGCGCATATGGATCTCGTCTCTTTAATACGTATTTAAATTGCGTTTTCAATCAACTAGCGAGTTGCTCATAATGGGAGGACCAAAAGTAGAAACGCGCTTTTAAAATACAGTTTGCTAATGATAGTCCTTCGTGTTCACATTAAGAATCTTAGCTTCAGATCTCTTACTCTCTAAATTCTTTGGAACGGAATCTGATTTTAGAGAATGAAAATTCTGTCATTCTTGAAAAAGAGTGATAAAATTTTCTTTAAGAGTGAAAGTTTACTCTTTAGATTGAGATTCCACTCTAAAGAATATAGAAAGAAATTTTTTTTATACATTAACAATAAGTGTGAGAATTTTTGAGCCATCAGATCAATTAATTAGGAATAATAGATTTCAGGAAAAGTAGATTTCAGAAAAGATCAAGTTAAATATGACCTATATATATAAATATTTCCCAAGGACTAATTAATTCTTTTTCTAATGCGTAAGTACAGTTATATACAGTTAGAATTAACGCAAACCCTTTTCGTCAAAGTACTTGTCAACGCTGCATTGTCAAAATGATGATGAAAATACATTAATCTGAACTGTATTTATATCATATATATTTGGAAAAAAGTCGATTGGTCTTGGAATATTGTATAACACTTATTTTTCTCTTTTTTGTAAATTCTATCCTGCCAAATGATTCTAATGACTTTAAAATTTTTATATTTTTATAATTGTTAATTTTTGAATAGACTAAAGGATGTCTGAGGCTTTTCATTCTTAATACGGACAAAAGAAGGATTTGCAATATTTTAAAAACGCGTTTTCACTTCAGATTTTCTCTTCCTTTGTCAGAATTACAGCTCCTTTCAGATAACCATCAAAAAATTTGTACGATCCCTTTTAATGATGTACGATTTAGTAGATAATAATCTCTCAATGTAAGGGAGACGATTACGTTAGAAACATTGTCTGAGGGTGGCATTAAGCGTCGCGGATGATGCGAGAGAGAGATAAATTGACGAGAACAGGTTTGGAGATCTATCTTAATGTAATTTCAGGCTGCGGGTAGGCACCAATGTAGCTACCTTATAAACCTGCAGAAGGGAGAGTTCCTTCTTCAGGGCGGTGACCCCTCGTGGCTTCAAGGCCTTAGATCGATTCCGGGGAAGCTGCAAGATCTCTATGAGATCAACAAGATCCTAGCTCATAGACCGTGGCTCCTCAATAAATCGCACATAGAGGTAAGTGGATTTCGTGGGATTTCGAATTCATGCATAGAATTCACATGAGGTTCGAGATTAGTGATGCAATACAAATGTTTGTATTTTCAGAAATTAACTAAGGGCGATGATAATTGGTCCTTAGCGGAGGTTGTCCACGCGATAGTTCTATTAGCCCACTTCCACTCGTTATCCTCTTTCGTATTTTCTTGTGGAATTAACGAAGAATTGGATAACGTAACTGGTCATCACTATAAGGAGAACATCCAGGACAATAGTAGTAAGATACCGCCTGCCAAAGATAAACTCATGAGCCCTAAAAAGATCCCTAATGGAGACGGCAAGACTGGTATGTAATATTTAATATTTTATAACTTTTTGTTGACAAAATGGAATATCATTTGTCTAACGATGATTATGAATTGTGTAAAATTATCCATTTTTACATGGAAAGAATGATTTTGCTGTGTCCAAAATTTTCTAGATCTGAAAATAATTTTGTTGGCTGATGAAAATAATAATAACGTAAGAAACTTGAGATGAACAATTTTGTAAAATTAATCTAGTAACAAACTTACAATTTTGGGAATTAGCGCTGTAGAAAGTGCGATAAATATCAATGTTAATCTTTAATCAAGTATCTGACTTTTAATTAGAACAAATAGTTACAAAATTTTAATAATCGCTCGCAAACTTTCGGCTAATTTTTTAGTATATACCATTTTCAGTACATACTTCGACAAAATATGAGATAGATGCATTCAGTGTACAATGATCATGTGTGTTTGTCTAATCAATAATATTTCTCTGTGAAGTGGTCAATTCTTCTTTTTGAGACTCAATTAGTTAGATAGCTCGATGATGCCTGAATGATTGTGCAATTCTGTAAAAGAGTTTGATATTCTAAAAACTAGTTTGAGTCTTACATAATTATTTTCAGATCTGTATGCAGCTAAATTTTTAGATATTTTAACAAAACTGTTCTTTTTATGTGTAAGTTCACTTTTTCGAATATCTATTATATTGACAAAAAATTTATATAACTCTATAAATTGAAATTGTCACGATTTATAGAAAATTTACCGTCGCCGCCGTCGTCACCGAGCATAGTTGGCGAGCAGGAAGTCGGAGTGGAGACTCTGATGGAACGTATGAAGCGTCTCTCGGAAAAATCCGAGTCCTATCAGATCACGCAGGAGGAGCTTTCCAAGAGATTCGAGACTGTCGAGACGCAATCGGCCGAGCTGGCAGCAGCGCCGCAAAGAAGCAGCTCGGTTCTCGACTCCGATATCGGTCTATTCATCGAGGATCCTACTTTCATCTACCAGGATTTCGCCAAGGTGAGCCTCTACGGCGCCAGTTTTATCATATTATTAGAAACGGTAAAACAGTTAACAGTTAAAGTTCCATAGATACTTCGTATCTTAATTGAATTCATTTATGTTGATAATGTCAGCGCGATTCTCATGTTATTCAACAATGTGGCGATGATTCCTCGCGCGTGTCCGTTGTTTTTGTATGCCTAAGTTAAGTAGTGTGTAATGGATTAGAACCGAAAGACGATATTCCAAGGTAGCGTATAGCTCATCCATGAATATTTAAGCTGACTGCCTGTACTCCGCGCGTACGGCTTACGGCTCCGCTCGCGTAACTACTATGAATATTTACCGCGCGACAACGTTATGTATTGGCTGACTTAAGATAGGCTATAGAAGGCGGGGCACAACGCTTACGCCAGGCGTTAATGATAATAAAAAAAGTCGCTTCGCCGGTTGCTACCCATAGGATAGTATTCCCTAACATGACTCTATCTTTCACGAGACGTTTTAATACAACTTTTCTCATCTCTTGGTGCTTTCTTTTTTTATTGATTCGATGTTTTTCTTTCTAGCGCGGTCAGTTGAACGACATACCGACCTTCCGCGTCCAGGACTATTCCTGGGATGATCACGGTTACTCCTTGGTGAATCGTCTATATAATGACGTCGGTAATCTTCTCGACGACAAATTCAAAACCGCATATAATTTGACATATTATACCATGGGCACGCACAACAAGGTCGATACATCGCGCTTTAGACGGGCGATCTGGAATTACATACAGTGTATGTTCGGCATCAGGCATGACGATTACGATTACAATGAGGTGAATCAATTGCTCGAGCGTAGCCTCAAAACCTTCATCAAGAGCGCCGTTTGTTATCCAGAGCGCGTTACAAAGAGGGATTATGATCGCGTCATGAGGGAATTCAAACACAGTGAAAAGGTAAGTAGAATTATCTTTCAAATGTGCGATCTTAACTAAAGTAATTTAATTGAAAAACAAATGAGAACGTATATTCTTTATAATTCTTTAAAAATAAATAATATAATTCTTTTAAAAATAAACTACTTCAATCAAACCGCTTAGCTTCTTTGATTTTTTTAAATTAAAATATACGATTATATGGATAGTATATAATAAGGTTGCATTTTTTATTTCAAATAAATAGAAATTTAAATAAGCAATAATTTATGTAGATAAGTTTGTAAAAGCTGACCATGTTAAATATAAAATACTTGAAATATTATTCCGATTATTCGGTTGCGAATAACTGCTGTCAATTTCGTGATAGAAAGTTAAGATTAGTTCGCATGAAATGCGGTATGCATTTGAAATTAGTTATTAACTTATTTATGATAAAGCTTTTATCACGATGAAACAAGAAATATAAAAATTTATTCTCATATAAACAGAAGATGAGGAAATGAGATTATTGAATATTGTTAAATATCGCTTTTTCCTTTTGTTTTTCAGGTCCACGTGAACCTGATGATTCTAGAGGCTCGCATGCAAGCAGAATTGCTGTATGCCCTTCGTGCCGTGATGCGGTATATGACCTAAAGCGAAGTTCCGCGTCGCTCCCTCGTTTGTCCGCTGTCTGTCAGTCTGCAGTTTGTCGATTTGTTTTCTCGCGCCACGCTCCATGCCGTAAATTCGCAGACTTCATGCGCGCGGCATAGAAGGAGCAGACAAGCGCGATATCATCGAGTCTTATACAGAACATATGCACACACATATGCACGCGCTATCATAAGGCCGCTTCAACGTCGACTCGTGAATTGCGGCGATAGCGAGCAATCGCGATTCAGCGAGTGCTGAAAAAGGCGATAGTGGAAGAGCAAAAAAAAAAAAGAAAAGAAAAATGCTAATTGTGAAAACAGAAGATCATAATATTTGGCCATTCAGCTGCGCTCTCGGCGCGATTTTTCCGATGGCGCCTCGACGACGAGACCAACATGTCTTTGTTTTTCATGCGGCTCACGAACATTGTTGATTGCACATTTCGTCTATTCGCGTAATAAAGTAGAATTGATGGCAAATGGAGTGTTTCTCCGCATTTGTTTGAGAGAAGATTGTGAAGAGATCATAAAAACAGAAGAAGAAATTGTGCGAACAGACAAGAAGACATGACAAGGAGAGGAAAGATTTATAATTTGTTTTGTACATAGACACTCGTATTTTTCTACGTTCGACATTATAGCAGACTGTTATTTGTGTGTTTCGTTTACGTTTCAGATCTGTTAAAAAAAAGTTTGCTCTCGCCTTAGAAGCTTTCAAGTCGCGCTTTTAACTTGACACGTAACACCACACATACATATACACATACACATTCTTATTATGTTTGCAATTGCGATCTTATACGCGGTTTATTGAAGAAAACGTATCACCGTAACACGCATTCATATATCAAGCAAAAGAAAAAATTCCGCGCAGATATTTCGTTTCTTCTTTTGTGTCGGATAGCTTATTGAGAAATGGAAAATTAAAATCGTAAGGCTAAATTAAGAAAATCTATTAACTCTAATTCCGTCGTGATTTTATCCTTTGCCTCGGATCCGATTTGATTCGACTTTTCTGAGTTCTCATGCTTGTGGCGTACACCTCGAGTTATCGGAACGTCGAATTGTCGCATGCGACGCAACGCGCGTCCTCGCGAACATTGGACCGAGAAATTGTCTTTCGCGCTCTGTATATATCTATATATATGTATGTAATGCGTTTTATCTTCGTTTCATTTTGACGATCCCGTAAAAAAATACCCATGAATGAGCTAACATAAAATTATACCTATTTACCATTCATCATATGCGTGTGTCGAGCAAACCTTAGATTGTAGGACGATTCGCAGCCGCGTATATGGGCGTGCAGATTATGTTACGAGCACGCGACCGCGGAGAGAAGAAATGCCTATCGGCTGTGTTTATTTACCGAGGGATGATGCGCCGCTGTTGTTTAGTCGAACGCAAAGAGCAAATTTGCTTTAACCCATGCACCATCTAAACCTAGGCTGCTTTTCCACCTTGAGATTAGCAATGCTGGAAAGCCACGTTCGCGTCGAGCTTTACACAAGAAGAAAATTCGTTTGGTGTCTCAAAAGAAGATTATTGTATCTAGATTCTTGTGCTGATGGCTTACACTTGAAGAAGCAGGAAAGAAGTGGCAGCTTGGAGAACGTGGTTTAGGATTTATCCGAATTTTGCGTGCGCCATTGAAAGAACTGATCGATTTCATGTGAACACCAATTTCTCGACGCCCGATATTATGCGCGCGCACGCGAGGGCGCTATCAACGAATTTCGATGCCTTCGGCGTAGCGTTCTAATGAAACGTTATATAGAAAGGAAAGAAAAGAAAGAGAGAGAGAGAGAGAGAGAGAGAGAGAGAGAGAGAGAGAGAGAAGTTTGATAAAAAGCGATAGGAATCGTGATGCACGGCTGATGGAGAAGCCCTGTCCCTTCCTCGGCGATTATTGATTGCAATCGTGCGGGGACGCTGTTTGTTCGATGTCAAAGTGTTGTGTATGAAGAGGATCGAGGCGAGGCTGTTTAAACAAATCAAATTCTTATAATAGATTGTTAAGGTATATACAGACACGCAACATACACACCTATACATATATACACATACAACACATGATACACACGAAAAGAATATGGCACAAACTATTACACGCGAAATATACGTGTTCTGTGATCGCATATATCTATATATATGTATACACACATACACATAAAAAAGCGAATATATATATATGTATATATATATAGATACATATATACGCATATTTACGATTAACTCGGCGAAAGAAAGGGAGGGAGAGCGAGAGGGAGAGAGTGGCAAGTGCGTATGAAGTACGTAATTGGAAGTTTGATGATTCTACCTGTAGCATTTGTAATTAGGGTGTCTCTTTATTATATAATTGTGCACATGTGTGTACGTATGCGCGGGTGCGTCTCAGATAATCGATTTGTTTACGTGCGCGTTTCAAGGACGTGATAATCAGTACTTTGGAATGTGAACGTGTTCTCCGTGAACGATCCTTTGATCTCGATCAGCAATCGACTATAAATGGTACACACAGTGAGTAAGAGATCCTACGAGAAAATTGAAATTGGTGTAATTTCAATAAATTATGATTATTCTGAGGATTGCAAAAAAAAATTTTATTTATCATATTTTAAAAAATTTTATTTATCATGTTTAATAATGTAACTTCATATATATAAATATACTGTATATATACTACAATAATATAGAGTATATTTAATATATATATTTGTATTTATTCTATATTTATATAAAATTGTACATATATATATATAGAACACACACACAAAATTTTTATTTAATATGCGTAAATACAGAGTAAATTTTCTTTCTACGAAATATTAGAATTCTATTGTGATCTTATAAACGCGTTGTTTAAAATTTTCTAGAAATTTTTATAATATAAATTGCTATACTTAATAACTGCGAGTAAACATGGAGATAATTCTTATCTCTACATCTGGATTTATTGAGATTACACCTGTTTCAATTCTTGGTCGATTTATCTAGTCTAAGTGACGCCGAATTACATTTCTCACTCCGGTGGCGAAGTTATTCCGGTGGAACAAAGTTGAATTCCAAAGTACGATTCCATGCACTTAAGCGTAAACGCATATACGCACGCAGAGACACGTATGGATCGTCCGAATGATACGGAACCAAATGGATAATAAACAGCGAGACCTATCGACCAACAGAGCGACGCGTTTCCTTTTTTTCTTTAAGCGACGTCTCCACATATCACATCAAGAGTTTAAAATAGAAAAAAAGAAACATTTTTGCGTCGCTTACAGTTCTCTCGTCGAAATAGTCGAATCGGTAGAACCAATAACTTTTCGGCGATCGAACTTTTTCTCTCTTCGCTTTGTAACGTATCTTGCCGTTGTTTGCGAGTAATAACAGAGAAAGAATGTGATTTTGCGACAAAAATCGCTGTTGGTCATGCTAATGACAGTATTTTCAGTTTCACTCTCTCTCTCTCTCTCTTTCTCTCTCTCTCTCTCTTTCTCTGTTTCTTTAAAGTATTTCATTTTAAGCTCTACTCTAGAATTCTTTCTCTTTAGCTATCTCTCTCTTTCATTTCTGTTTATTTATCTCTTTTATACGAACTTGTTCACAATCGATAAATTTAGTGAATTCTATAATTTTTTTTATATTTCTCAAGAATGCATATATCGTCACATCAAATCGTCAGAGATCAAAATTATTAAATTGTATCATTTCTTATAGAATTAGACTCACTACGCGAAAGCTCAATACAGTTGAAACCAAAGAGATATGCAAGAAGTTGTGATCATCTGAATTTTAGTAACATATTATCTAAATTATTATCTAATGTGTTAATAACAAGATTAGAAATGTATTATTATTCGCAGAGCTTTTATGATATTTGATCGCCTTATATATCCAAATGTGGAAAACTAAATTCTTCGCGCGTTTAGTTCGTAAGTATCATGATTTTTGGCATTCATAATGAGTTTACGTAATTTTTTATTTCGTATTGAGCGAACATTAGATATAGATTTCGATGCATACACCTTTCTGGTCCATCATGGAACCAATCACTAATAAATAAATGTTCATTAAATCATTGTAATATCTACTCTATGCGTTTTAGAATAGTCGCGATGCTCTCAAAAACATCATCGCCGAAGATCGCATCGGCACATCGAGAGCTATGTTATAACTTTTTGAATTTTATATAAAACTAATAACAATGTTTTTTTAATATATTCAGTTACGTAAAAAGAAACTAGATTTTACTTCAGAATTTACTTATTTAACACAATCCGAAAAGATCTACGTGTTCTTCTGTTCTTCTAACTTCTTTCTAATTTTTTCCTTTTTCCTCTTTTTTTTTAAATTTCTGTCTCACAACTTTTTCATTTACCTCTCAATTTTGCATTATTTGTTTAAAGTTATCTATTATCTAGTTTATTTTTTAACATGCCAGTCTTAAGTTCTTATTTTATCCTGTTGTATCTTTAACTATCTTTTTGTTCTCATCAATTTTCATCGTTTTTTTGTACTGTTTATTTTATAATTATAAAAAGAAAATGAAAGAAAATAACAAACATTGATGATTGAAATCAATGTAGATAACAAATTGCAACATGTTCGCGATAATCGTATACGTGGATTGATCTCATAATATGATAATCGAAAGAGAGAGAGGGAGGGAGGGGAAGAGGGAGAGGGGAGAGAGAGAGAGAGAGAGAAGAGGAAAAAAAAGAAAGGAGGAATACGCGCAAAGCTCATAGAGAAAAAAAGGACATTGTAACAATTACAGACGACGGTCTACTCCATATCTTTCTTTATTTTTTCTCTTAAAAATTGAGAAACGTGAGAGATTCTCATTAAAGCTGCACGCGAATGCCACTGCGGCGAGTCACACATCAAAGCGGATTATAATTTCGTGATAATTCTAAGGGGCACGAAAGAAAAGAAGAGAAAACAGGTAGAGTGAGGAAGGAGATGCGAAAGAAATCGAGATTTTTATGTAGTGACGATTAAATAGGCGAAAGCAAAGTGCGATCAGACATCGTGCCAGAAAATGAGGCATCGAGATCTTTGATTTGACATACCGAAATATCGTTGTAAAGGTCCAAGATTTGTCAAGGATGCCTTTATGTCACCGTATCATTATTATTATTATTATTATTATTATTTAAATATTTATTACTTAAATATTTTAAAATTTCGTTATTTTATAAATATTCCTGAGATGTTCGTATTATTTGAGCTTCGTGCTCCATGTTTGATCGTGCTTTATCTTTCGCTCAACTTTTATTCATTGCTGTTTCTCTCTTGGATGGCAGGACAAATCGGGATTTTTAGTCGAGTTGACGCCTCGGTAAAGTGTATAGTGAGAATCTTGGAGGTGGACGAGTAAAGAGCAAGAAAAAAATTGAGGAAAAACAACAAGTTAATGTGTGAACGATGAAGAATTAAAAAAAATTGTAAAAGGAACATATATATGCGCGCGCGTGTGTGTGTGTGCGTGTGTGCGTGTGTGTGTTGAATTAGTTCTAAATTTATTGTCCAATTGTCTCGAATGAGTTCAAGCTCTTAAAAAGAGAAGGAAAGAAAGAGAGAGATGTGCACGAGTTGTACACAGCCGAAAGAATAGTCCACCTCCGAAAGTCACAAAAAGCATATTAAAATAGTACATGCCACCTTATCGGGAATGATTGTGTGATAATTACAAGTGATTTGACTAGACCCCCTTCCCCTTTTTGAATGATCAAGCGGATTATTATCATTAAAGATGTATTTTTTTTCGATTGCACATCAATATCTCGGTGACTAGATCTAGAGCGCTAAAAAGACAAAAGTACACTTTTTTTTCATTTCACGCTTTAGATTTCAGATTTCGAGCTAATCGAGACGCGGCTTAAAAAAGTACCCTTTGTAATAGTAATCCATCGGTTTTACCAACGAGGAAGAGATTCCGAGAGAAAGTTGGGAAGGAATTCCTTGCTCGCGAAGCTCGCCGTAACATCTCGGTCATGTTGATTCGATTAAGCCTCGCGGTCGTAGCTTAATCTTATCATGGGCCGGCGCCAGCTCGCGATCTCTTTACGAGACTAATTTAGGAATTCTCGCTGTTTTGCGTATTCTTCGATAAACAGGTTGTTAATTTCGTTTTGTATCGCGTATATGTAAGACTCGAGCGGTCGCCGCCATACGTGCGGCCGGGGAAGGGGGTCGTATATGATGTGATTTCTTTTATATCATAACGAATAATGAACACTAAGAAATATTATAGTTTCATATAAGTGAGATATGTTATTTGTCATTTATTTTATCTCTTAATAAATGATGTTATATAAAAAAAGTCAACGGGTTCTTCATCTCGCCCTCTCCAAAAGCGAAAGACTCATCGCTGAAATGCGCTATTCTTCGAAATTATAATATTAGAAGACGATTCCTGCAACATTGATTAGCTGACTGATACTAATTTTAGTTCCACCATCCTTAAATTTGAAATATTGAAATTTCAAAAACATTGAATATTGAAATGGAATTTCAGTCACCAAGATTAAAATGAAATCCGTCGTAACATATTTGTCTAATTTCAATTAACTTTTCATTTTATCTAACTTCAATTTTTTAAAATTAAATTTATAATATTATATAATTTTAAAATTATCAATTTCATCAAGCGATTATATATACAGTCTGAAGAAGGTCAGAAAGAAGACAATAATCGCCCTCTCTCATCATACATTTATTCGCCGGCTATCAGCATATTACACCACACGTTACACATGACATCAAACGTCTAACAAATCGATTAGCGCTAACGATTACTCACTCTCAGCCACATTTGCATAAAATAGTCCCATTATGAATCTCACTGCTGCTTTTTTCGCGCGACGATATTTACAGAATACTTTGCGTGTACAATTACATTGTAGACAGTCTCTCGTAAAAAGAGAACGCATTTACAGAGCGTGTCTAAACGATGTTCTGTGCATGGATTGAACGTTAGATCTCGTGCGAGAGTAGCATGAATGTACTCCAAATGATATCATCAGAGATATCGGTGATTGCCATTGTAGATATATATCAGATGGTTTAATTTTACGAGCGTAGGACGGGTTGTTCATCATTTGTCATTCAATGTACTACTCTTTTCGAACTATGATGTCGGTTAAATTAGAATTGGAACGTGAGAATATCACGGATTCCTATCTCGCGATGATTGCTTCGCCGACGATGTAAAAAGAAACTATAACCCAAAGATCTCAGGGGAAGCTATTTCACCAAATAAATTGTACCTTCATCAGGAACAATATAAAAGGAGAGAAGGATGAGAAAAAATATTGCTCTTCATTTTATACATCGTAAGTTGCACTTAAGATGCTCAAGACGCTTGGCGTACAATAATTTTTCAACGAAAACATAATTTTGAGGATAAAAATTTCACGGATCATTTAAAGTTATTACGTTAAAATGTCACTGTAAAATAGCATTAACTTTTTTTGAGTACTTAACTCGTCGATCTTGATAACGTCGATTTTGATTGCTTCATAACGAAGAGATTTTTCTTTCGCAAAGTCGAAAATTAATATGCATGCGAGCTGGTCGCTGGTCGTAACTTTTTAATTTAAGATTTTTCTTCGGTGTCCTGACAGTATTAAATCACGTTACCTGAACGTATTTGAATACTTTCTAAAGTGGTGAATATAAAGCGGCGGACGCTTTGTCTAGGAACAATTATACTGTGTCCCGTGAATTGATTAATCGTACAAAATTCGCGACGAGAAAAATCACTTTAGAATCACGTTATAATATTTTATCAATTAAGTTCAGTATACAGCGCCGATCTCTCGACGGATTTATCAAATGTGCGGAAAAGCGGCGCACGCGTTGCTTTACAAATACGTTTAAGCTCTTTCTTCGTAATCGCGAATGACGAATATTTATTGTGCAAACACATGTCTATCGGATAAATTCCGACATTGTTGACAGAAATCTATCAACAAATCGTAATTGTTTTTCGCGAGATACTTTGTACTTGTTCCTGGTTATGATTATAATGTTCTAGTGCTGGTCTTGACGTTGGTTTAATTGCCGTCATAATCATGCGGCGATGCGTGATGATGCATATGGATGTGTGGAGGCAGTTCGACTACGGGTACGGCCAGGTTGCTTCTCTGTAACATAGTTATAGTTGTATAATAGTTGCATGAGTGTAACATCATAGCAATTGCACAGATAACACGCTTGAATGAAATTTACGGAGATCGAAATATTTTAGATAATATTGTAGTTGAGTTTTCTCTACATAATTTTATATAATGTGTGGAATCTCAAATGACTACTCTTATTATTCAAAGTTATTTTATTGTATATATAAATGCAACTCAATTTTTTATAACGTTTAATCTTCGTTGATTATCTGTCGGCAATTTATGGAATTTTTACATTACCATTTCTCAATTTAACTTCAGTAGATAATTGAATTAATTGCTTAAAGCGCTATAATTAAGATTCAATTGGATTCTGTCGATCCTTTAATCTCTTCAGTAAAACCTATATCTTTTACCACTGAATTATTCGTAAGAAAAAATGAAGAGATAATAAATCTCGTACCCATCCTGACGAGAAATAAATCCGCTTGCCAGATACACGTTAATTAAAGAACACTTCAATGCAATTATGAGTTTAATGAAAGTGGAGCACAAAAAGCTTACTACTGAATATAAAATATAATTGAATAATGATATGGCGAAGAGGAAGAGAGTTCTCTCTTAAATGAAATTGCGATATATAAAATTGATTTCGGGTAAAAGTTAAGGAACATCAATTCGCTGAAGAGATGATCAAAGACTCATAGAGGTTTACTATAAGTCTGATCTTAAGACTCGATCCAACAAATGAAATGATCGTACAGCATTTTAACAAAAGATATTTTGGATAGGTGTAATACAAATAAAGTTTGTAAAAAAATTTGTACATATTAAGTGTGGGAAAAAGTTCGTGGCGTTTTTCCCGTTAGATGGCATTAAAAAAACGCCACAAACTTTTTCTCATACCTAATATTTTACGTACATTTTATTAGAAAAATGAATAGCCTCATTTAATTCATGTTAATATGTTGAAAAAAATAAGCGTCGCGCGTTGGCATGTTGATTAATAATAATTAATGAGCGAGGCAATCGTTACCTGGGACCTCATCCCATTTACGGGGGTGGCAGTGGGATTGTCCGGCGAGTAGCCGATCACGTGCGTAGAACATTTGTCGCAAGTACGCCGTCGTCGAGACGACGCGCGGCAGCGTAAGGCGCGGCAGAGCTCGCGTGCCATTTCCGAGCAGAGCGACTCTTGCTGATTTGGTGGCTGCTGATGTTGCTGCTGGCACTGTTGTTGCTGCTGCTGTTGTTGCACAGCTTGAGAAATTCCCTGAAGAGAGCCGGAGATAGGCGTCGAAGGGGCTGGAGGCCTTTGCTACATCAGCAGCGCACAACGACGAATTATTTGCATGAATGACTCTTAATTAATAAATTAATTAAAAATTAATGACTTAATTAATAAAAATAAAATTCAGAAAAGGCGCATTAAAATATATCATGATGCGGGAAACATTCTAAAATTAGCGAAAAATATCATTTCTTTGATATTTTTTCAACTATAAACTATTGAATAGATAAAGTAGCCGAAGATAAATAATAATGCTATATTAATTAAATTCAATGTGAAGACTTTGTTTTTTAATAGAATTATTATATATTAAGGCATAGTCACTTCAAAAATCTTAAATTTTAATATTTATAAAATCTTTTTTTGATTTTTTTCAAATATATTTGATACAATAAGAATTATACATGGATATGTGGGGGGGGGGGGCATCCTAAAAGTAAATTTCTTAGGAAAAAAAAACAATTATGAGTAACTTGTGCATTGTAGAGATGTTTCATTGGAATATGTTGGTAATATTTTTTTATTTATTGTCATCTTTATTAAAATCATACATTGAGAGAAAAATGTTTTGTATATTTGTAACTATAATTATATATTACTATATAATTATGATGATTATTATTATAGCAATAATAATCATAATTATAGTAATATGTAATTATAGTTACAAATACCAAACATTTTTCTTTCAGTGTAAATTAGCTGAGTAAATTTGAATATAGATAGACGTCAATACAACGGATCCGAATTACGTATGGTCATTCGATTTGACTACAAAAAATAAAAATGTAATAAATTCAACATTACCTTCAAAGAAAGATTTTTTGAAAGTCTTTTTATTTCATGGCATCTTCATTCAGAAAGACGAACATTTATTGACATAACATTATTGAGAAGTCATCTACTATTATACTGTTCAAATCTTATACTTAAAAAAAATGTGAGTGGTAAAAATTTTGATAGTGACGAAATCAAAGATGAAATCAAAGATGAAAGTGAAATCATCGACTCCGATTTAAGAATTCGTTTTTTCATATCATTGGTATTGAAAAACTGCTGTTATATGTAACAAGTTAATTTATTGCTTAAATTTCAATGGTAATTATATGGAGAAGTAACTTAAAGTTCAAATTAATAAAATAAGTAAATTTTATAATTAATCTATCTTTTACTTTACTTTCTTACGATAAGGAAATTTATTTTTAGGATGCCCTTCTTGTATATAATACTGTTATAATAAATTTATATAATATATAACACTAATAAATTTGTGGAACGTAATTTTTGGAGATATTTTATATCAAATCATACACGATAGAAAATTATCAGGCGATATTTTTTGATACACGTATTATGTGAATGTAACTTTAGTGAACGTGGTTTATATTGAAGCAGACGGATTCATAAGAAGTTCTCTTGATAGTAGAACGGACCTTTTTTCGCAACTGTATTTGGGATACTTGCAGTCGAGCGGCATGCTTCAATGATCGATGAGCTCATGCTGATACGATGAAATCCATGATGTAGCGATGAAACAAAGTTCAGAGAACGTCATGCAACGTTTACGCATACGGGTCACATGCACATCTCTCAAAGTTAATGGTTTTAATAGTTGATAAAAATAAAGCAACAAAAGTAGCTTGAGAATTAAACGCACGCAATCGTGTTTGTCGGATTGCAAGTAGTCGACAAGTAGAGTCGTGCAACGCGAACGTGCTAACGATTTATTGAAATGAATTTCAGCATTGGTTTCTAAGGTTGATGCACTCACCCGTTCCGCCGGTGCATTCCTTTTGGAATTGTAGCAAAATTCGAAAATCGCTATGAGCACGGCGAATGCCAAACCGCACAATAAGACCACGAAAACTCCTCCTAGACACAAAAACATAGGACATTGATGCTCAAACGGATAAGATATTGATGTATAATATTAATAAGAAAGAAATATTTCTGCACATATAAATTAAACAAGTAAATTAAAAAAGTATTTAAATTACACGCTCACATAATTCGAACAATCCATCGTAGAATTTTACTAAAATAGACATATTTACATTTACATCAAGGATATTAATACAATATTATTCATTGATTAAAGAGCGTTGTATCCTTTAAAAAATTTAATAATTTTTCTTAAAAATAATAAACATAGAAGATAATAGGAAATTATTGTGACTATAAGAGGGAAATTCTTTGTGTTATGACTTTACCGAGGAAACTCATGATGCGTATAATTCAGAGTTTACGTGCTATTCTCCGAGAAAGACGCTCACCTATGTTGTCGACGCCTAGAGAGTTGGCTTTATTCTCCTTTCCCTTTTCCGTCCTCATACAGGTATCCTCGGGACTCTTCCACCATTTGTCATACAGAATCTGAATTTCGCCTTTCTCTTGCAATTCCAGAATTGCTAAAGATATCTTATCCCGCCAGGGCGAACCTGCAAAATTTTTCGGGAATCTTAAACGCTATTAAGTAGATAGTAAATCCCACAAGCAATTTACGCGATTCATTTTAACATAATTAATAAATTAAAATTATATTTTTTATTTGCACAATATACTATCGTACAAATAATACAGTTTCATTTTTATTTTATGAAATATAAATCAGAGAAAATAGCTTGAAAATTAAAATGAATATTTATACAAATATCAAATTAAAAAACATTTATTAATTTGTTAAAAAATATCAAAATCTCTTTTTCAATTATCATTCAATAAACTATTATAAATTGAATTGTGAAAAATATGCGAAATTTTTAAATAAAAGTAGATATTGATCAGTGTAATAGTTTACCCATGGGTGTAGCAATTCCATATCCTTTGGTGTCCAATAGACCACCAATTTGCGTGAGATTGCAGTCCCTCTGGACAATGTAATCCAGCATAGTCGACTCCATCAGAAAGGCATAATCGCCGTGAAGGACCCGCTGAATACCTTCTTCGTATGTTGGAACAAATACCGACGGCTTCTTGTTCTCCATAAATCTCCACATCTTTTTGTACGTTTCGACCATTGAGTCCTTGAATCGAAATTCGAAAAGCAGAAAATCAAATTTTATTATCGTCATAATTCAATATCGTAATACTCGTCGTTGCATAAATTTCGCATATTAATTTCAAATATTGTTTTATAATTAACTGCCAACAGAAAAGTTTTTGTAAGCTAGTGTGAAAGATACGATGTGATTAAAATTCTATTCCCGCGTAAGCGGAAGCGATTATCATAATAATTGCAAAATAATTACTTTTGTATCGATTGCGCGGCTGTGTAATGCACGCAATCATCTGATTATTAACAGACTATAAATTGGACATGAACTCACATAATCGTGGAAGTATTAATACATAGGGCTGAATTTACATAGATGGAGTTAAATAAACTGTAGCTTTTGTGCTATTAAACAGCATATCTTTTTAATATTTTTATCATATGATGAAAAGAAAAAAATCATAATCTGAGTTAAATTCAAATTTACAGATTGTAAACACTGTCAAAACGATGGTGATCAAAGGAATGATGATCAATTTCTTGAACTTAAGTAATATTTTATTATTTTTAACTTCTATGCACTGAAAAACAGTCTGGTTGCATTAAAATTTTAATTAAAAATAGATAAATCAGAATTTTCTGATTGAATATTATAATATAGTTGATAGGATCAGAATTTCTGATTGATATGATCAGAATCTATTGATTCAATTAGAAATTGTTATCAATATCGAATATAAATTAATCCATTTCCATGGTTAGTGGTTTTAAAGTAACGTCCATATTGACACATATATGTACTAATAATAGTAAATAATAAACTAAATTTTTGAATTCAAAAATACATCTTTCTTGAGTCAAATTATTTTACTCCATTATTTTAATCAAATTAATTATTATATTAAATTAATTACATTGAGAGATTAGAACTAGTGATGACTTATTAGAAATGATTAAAAATTGGATATAATTTGATATTATAAATTCAACATTGCAGGAGGAAAATTGCAAGATATATTATAGTATCATTATTCTACCTATTCTACTTATTTATATTTCAACTAAATAAAATATTAATCACCCTGAAGAAAGTCATCGTGCTTCCACTATCGAGAGTTCCGTATGCGATATCCGTCTGACTGGCGAGATCTTCGGCGTTCTCTATAGGCGTGATCATTCTTTCCACTGTAAGGAAAGCTGCTAGATTTGCAGTATACGACGAGATGATGATCAGGGTGAAGAACCACCATATACCACCCACGATACGCGTACTCGTAGCCTGATAAAATCATTATCAAGATTCACCGCTTCGATTCAACAATTAAGCTTTATAATTTATTGCTATTAATTTCGTATTAATTTTACTGCTGAACAATGATGTATCATAAAATTGATTGATAAGTGATTTTAATTGCCAATATTAGAATATTACGATATCGTCTTATAATTTGATAGCAGATCTGATAATAATATTTTCAAATTGTAAAAACGTTAATTTCTCATTATGCTGAAAATATATCAATATATATCATAATATATCAATATTCTTTTTTATCTTTTTTTTTTGCGTTTTTTATTGTAACTTTTAGGCTTCCAGGAATTAACACGTTTCATTTTGAATAGGAACTTTTTAGTATTTGAAAATTAATTCAAAAGCTAAAGTTCTGCAAATGAAAGCTGAAAATTTTTCGAATAGGAATGTTCGCGTTGCTTGTTGAGAAAATTATGAAGAATTACGTGAAAGTATCTGAAAATAGGATATTTCATACAGATAATTATTTTAAATAAAGATAACGCGTTTAATTAGAATAGGAATTTAATTAAATAATAATTATCAATGAGAATACATACATTTATAATATCATAAAAAGATCTGACCTTTAAAATAAGAATCTATTATTATGAGAGTTAACTCATGTCTATTACATATAGATAAAAGCAATATAGCAAGATCAATGAATCTGTTTATAAAGTTAATTATGGTAAGATTAATATAATGTTATATAATGTAACAACCTCACAATTTACATATATCACAAGAAGATCTATTTCGCATAATGTTTGCATTTAACTGATGCATAATGTCTATGATATTAAAACGGGAACACGTCGCAAACACAAACCTTGGGATTTAGATCGCTGCCCTGTTGCATGAGAGTTCCAATGGTGAACCAGAAGCTATTCGATAGGGAGAACTGATTCTCGACGATTTCCGTCCCGGGATGACACGGATGGGGATTATTCCATTCGTAGGGGCTAAATCGCGCCACGACGAACATCGTCACTGATACTAAAACGTACGCTGCCAGAACGTACAGCCAGATCTCAATCGCTAACGGATTCATAAAGGAAAAAAGCCGCGCCTGGTGACGGGTCGGTACCTGCAAGCAATTTGAATTTTTTGATATCTTGCTGCTTTTTTTTGATATCTTGCCGCCTTTCATATGATAAAATTCTATCTAAAATATATTAGAAAAATTGATTCTTTTATGCAGTCACCCGCGGAACATTATTCTGTTTTTACTTTGCTTTATTTAATGACATTGTTGTCTAAGTTAAAATTATATGATAATATTAATAATTAAGTAATTAAAATATAATAGAATTTATCGTCGGAAATTTTCTGTTCAATTTGTTTTACTATGTATTCGGTATTTTATTTTAACGATCAGATGTATTTTACTTATTATTTTTTACTTATTATTTTTTACTTATTATTGTACCTATAAAGGAAAAAAAGAGAATATGAAAGGGAATATGAAATATGCATTAGCATTAATTAATTTTGCGTAATATCAGAGAGATATGTGTAATGATGAAGAAATTTTGCGCGAATAATTTAACAATTCTTAATTAGCAATCTTAATTAAACGTAATCTTAATTAAACGTAATATCGTGAAATCAATTATTTTACTTAATGTATCCAAAATTTACTTTGCTTACATTGAGAATATTATCCAATTTTCGCTCAAGCTTTTATAGTTATATTAAACTTTTATATTTAATTAATCTGGATATTTTATACAATGTGCACTTTACAGACTATCAATTATTACTACCAATAATAACCGGAAAAATTTTTCACAATAATTCACTACATATTGGTAATTTATATATAATTAGGTCGAATTTGTCAAATTTAATATATCGTAAATATTGCAAATTAAAAAAAAGGAAATATATATGTAATATTGCAATACATCGATAAAAATACAGTCAAATTTATAGTCAATTAAAATAGCAAACTGTCAGTATATTTGTATGTTGAAATCGATCTTCTCGATTTTTTCACAACACATCGGTAGTTAAATGCATGGTATCAAATTCTTCATTTTGTACAGCTCTGCGGGAGTGGAATTGGTTGATGTAAAATTTAACATTGCTCTCGATAGCAGATGCTGATTCCGAGGAAATAAAAAAAACAATGTAGCAAAAAGCATAGTCATTGTTACTAGTTACAACAAAAAGAAATAATAAAAGATCATTATAAAAGTACGCTGTAGTATGCTATATACATAATAATACATAATAATATATATATATAATATAATATATACATAATAATTCAAGAATGTATAATTCAAATCGTAATAGATCGTAAATATCGAGTGTGGAATCTAGATGGATAAATGATGGGATGATAAAAGATATATAGCTTTGGGAGTAGAAATAGCTACAAATTAATTGCAATAAAACGATGTTTTAATTAGAAAACGAGCTCGCGATCAACGTTGATTGGTGCAATCAACGAAAAGAGGCCGCGCCTTTTGTATTTGCCGGTAGAAAATCTCATTTGAGCAGAAATAAATTTTCAATCCGCATTAAAAGCTAAGCTATCATCGTCAACGCGGCGAGAAAGCCTTCATCGTTAATTAATTTATAAGATAAGAGGTCCACTTATCGAATTTTTCATGCCTCGCCATTATGGTGAAAATGGAACTGTTTCAAGCAATTAATTTATCATATCGTACATTACAATCAATTTTAACTAATATTCATATCGATTATTTAACAGAAGTACTTAAATAGAGAGCTTCCAAGGATTCTGCCAAGTGTAATACGCAGTCTATAATTAATCTTGCAGTGAATCGCGATGAAAGATCACCACATCATTGCCGCTTGACTGCATAATGGTGACTTGCTTAATTATCTTCATTAAGCAGTTGGCTTGTGCTATCGGAACTAAGACGAACAATTTCATTCAAAGTTTGAACGTTGGAAAATACCAAAACGATATAATACAATTGACAATTGTATGTTTATTATTATTATTATTATTATTATTATTACTCACGTCAATTGAAAAATATATAAAACTGAAAGAGAGTTCATGTAGAAAAAAATACACAAATATATATTAATATATAATATTTGGATACAGAAATTTAAAAAGCTTTTTCCTTAAGAATCTAAGAAACTTAAAAACTTTATTTTATCGATTTTCCAAGAAGTACTTTCTAGAATATTAGAATATAAAGAAAGGTTAATGTACTCAAATAAAATGATTCGAAAATATCATAAATTAAAGTATAAACAGCTTAAAGACATTATTGCATCTCTTCAATAACGTTTACAAAGTACATTATATGTATTATAATCAATAAATATTATAATCAGTACCGAGAACAGGTTCATGGCATTCACGTTACGTGCAATAATATTAATGAGAGAATAAATGTTTATTAATTCTCATAAGTAACCGTCTAAACATAGAGATATAAAGATAGTCTGTAATTGACTATCTTTATATCTCAGAAACTATTATACATATATTGCTTAAAATAAAAATTTTAAAAATCAAATAATGTTTTTTATTTAATTTTTCGAAAATTATGTATAATACTTTAAATCACGAATTTTAGGACACCCAATGTATTTGAAAAATATCTTATTAAAGATAATTTTCAAATGTTTTTCAGAAAGTCTTGAAAAAAATTTTTAAAGTGCCAATAATATTTTAATTTAACGCTTTAAAAATGACAGAAATATTTTAGATAGAAATATTTTAGAATATATTGTATGACAGTTTATTCATTTATTATCTTAAATAATATCTATCTTAATTTTAAATAATATCTATTGAAAATTAATAAAAAATGACGTATACACTTTAAAAACTTCTGAGAAAAAAATTCAAAGTAACATTAATAAAGTTTATCGAGTTTTTATTAGAAAGAAAGGATGATTAACTTTATTGGTTTTTTATAGAGAAGTTATGTTACTTCTATTATTTATCGATTGCTCTAATGACATTTTAAAGTGCTGACTCTTTTACTTTATTATTATACAGCAATTTGATTAGATAACAAGACTATAATTCAATATATGTAGATATATCATAGAATAAAAGTCTGTAGTAAAAGTCGAGGGCGAATAAAACAGGAATAAAAGAGTGAAAAAATGAATCGGTACCAAAGATCGAAAATGACCGTAAATTTCGTCGGACCAAACGTCTGATTGGATTTTCCACAGAAAATCGAGAAATTGGAGATGAACGAAGGGAGCGACACAGTCGGCATGATCTCGTCGTCAATCGTGTCGTCGTCGCGAAAATTTTATTACAAAAATTCGAGAAATTAACTTCTCGGTATTATTACGTCGCTCCTTGCGCAATGCCATTATTAACTTCGGAGTAAGCGAATCCATTTCGCTTTCGGAGTAAGCACCACTGCTCGTTACGGTATAAAGTGCAGCTGGTCGAGAGAGAAGTTAACTCAGCATCTCGAATTATTTAGCGCGAATCGGAACTTGAGGAGATTCCGGTACTACCGCTCAAATCGATCGAACGAAATCCATGAATTGGGAGAAACTCTCGGCAGACATTGTGGGAATAATTAAAGTTTCACGAATAATAAGGTGGAATCGAAGAGACAATAGAAATAGAGAAATATAAAGAAATATAGATAGAGAAAAAGGAAGAAGAAAGAGATAGCAGAGAGGGAGTGAAAAAGGGGAGTTAAAATGGTGAAGAAACAGCTCGTCGAAACGAGTTTCGAATTAATTGGCTCTAATTCGACACATCAGCTGATCGATGACATTGTACATTCCGATTATTAAACCATTGCGTACCATCACTTGTGAGCGGTTCTAATTAGTCTGCTTCCCCCTTCTGCGACCTCGCAACACATGCTGCACTGTATTATAAGCGAACATACATACATGTGCTTGATGATGCATTTGCATGTTGGTACATGCAAATGCATCATCAAGCGGCGCGATATTACAGACATAGCACGATCTTGTAACCGAGTCGTATTAATAAAGATTAAATTTGACATAGACACGAAACCATTTTTTTTCCAGCATTTGTTTCATCTGTTTCGCATGTTCAAGCCTTTATTCGAGATTTTTGTCACTTTATAATTATGCAAAGAATTATTTGTACATATTACGTATAAACTCTCAATGAAAATCTTTTACAGAATCTTTTTGATATTTAATAAAATATAACGCTCCAGACTTTGTTTTTTTTTTTATAAATATGTTTTTTATAAATATTACATTAATGATTCAATAAACACAAAATGTTGTGATAAAATTCTTTTATCACCCTGTAGTTACTCAAAAAATTATTTATATGTATTGTACAAACGAAAGTAAATGATACGCATCTGATTTCCATTTAGAGACCATTTAGAACGCAATGTTCGATTAGGTTGAGTTTAACCACTACAGGCAATTACTACTATATATAATATAGTTGATAATAATCTCTTATACGCAAATGGTATTTACATCCAATTATTAATTGGCTATTTTAGCAAAATGTGGAAGCATTATACAAACGTAACCGTTAGCAATAATCCATTCACAGGCAAGTAGATAAGAACTAGTTATGGTCAGCCAGCACCACAACCAAACCGAATTACCGTCGTACGGATGGCATTACTTAGATAAAACATCTCAATTAAAATTACCTTGTTCGCGTTTGTATCAACTTTTTAGAGATTGTGCGCAATTAAAAAAAGAAAAACGTGAAACATGAAAATATCGACAGAGATATGATTCGACGATGCAAAATTTTCATCGACATAACTTTGGATGTAGGCACGTTCGTGTTGGCTGCCAAATAAAAATAGTCTAACAACAACAGATGGAGTATACGACGGTAAAAAACGGCAAATAAGAATAACAGATGCGCTGCGCGGAAAAATACACGAGGGAGGAGAAAGACCAACAAAGCCGGATGCCGGAACCGCCACGGCAACAATGCGGCGGGACGTGGACGAAATAAAAATATGGGCTATCAGAATAACGCCATTTCGCGTGTGAACCGTGAGATTAGAGCGGAGGCTTATACAAGATAACTTTAAATGCTCCGGACGAGCTAAATACAATTGCTACTTTGTAACGTGATAAATTCTCGCGATTTTGCACATCGAAATTACTGTCCGGCGAAACCGACTCTTGCTTACCTTGAACAGGATCGAGATACCCAAATTCATGAATGGCTTTGTGAAATCGATCACCCTCTCGCGCGCGTAGTTGATTGTCATCGAGCCGACAGCGAGATCAGCCCTCTGCGAA
>NW_017259520.1:1538474-1543324 GCF_001594045.1 Atta colombica | reverse complement strand
ATATATATATATATATATATATATATTAAAAGACGAAGACACAAATTCAAGAAATTTAGAGTAGATGTTCATAGACATGTTCAAAATCAAAAGACATATTTAAGACATCTTTAAAACGTCTTTTAGACATATCGCAAGATATAAGCGAGTCAACGTGACATAATAAATCAATAATCAGTGGAGATGGCCAAATTCCATTTTCTTACGATTTGAAACTTAGATTACATTACCAATAATTCATTGTTTCTCCTATCACTCTTTTGATATATATTGACGTAACGGTCTAATATGATTTATTATTCTAAATGTAAATTTCATAACATCTTTGTATGACTTGTACGGATGCTTCTCATTAGATATCGTTCTATCTTTGTTATTCCAGTGAATGTCAAGAAAGAAGAATAATACCTGTATCGACTTGTGTCACTAAATGAAGAACACTATTCTGACTTATCACTAGTATATTGATTGATACGAGTGATTATTGACGGCTTATTGTAGAAAATCCATTTAAGACGTATTTAAAACGTCTTATGTCTTGATTTTGGACATGTGTGCTTTTTAGATTAATTCTAATTTATTTCCATTATCGAGTCAAAATGCAGACTCGAGCGCTGCTTTTGAAGCCAAGCTGCTCTCGAATTATCCACTTGGTCGCGTTCGACAGGTGCTCGAGATTATTTAGACACGCGCGACAATAGAATAGCTGACTCGGCAGTAGTCGACGAGGAAAACGTTGTCCTCGATTCAATGAAGCTACCTCGAAGAAAGAGCTCAATATGCGTACTTTTGCCACGATATCTAACTGCTTCTTCAGCGTCTGCGAAAGCACTCGCTGGCGTGCGCGGTGGCGCACCACGAGACGGCAGTTTGCTGAGATTTATTTCCGGCTTGCGCTGCACACAGAAAGCGTGGATATCTGGATGGAAATACGCCCGATAGGGAAATCTCCTGTCTTTCCTGCACGTGCTCCGCGCTCTGTCTCTATTGGTATGCGATGTTACAAATTTTCTATAAGCGTCTGTACTTTCGTCTGTATTTTCTGTACACAAACGTGTACGTTACACGAGAATTCTGTTGCGCGACGTAGGCGAAACATGATTCATGCACTTGTCAATTTTTTATATTCGCAATGATTTATGTGACAAGATGATACGTAATATCTATTTTACGTCTCATATTAGGTGTAGTAAAAATAAATCCATTATTTTTCCATTCAATTTCATGCAAAAATAATGGATTTCTTTTTACTACACCTAATATATTTAGTCCGGAAAGTTAGGAGATTGGATTTCAATCAGAATAGATTTCAATCGAATGATGCGTACTAAATGAAGAAGAGATTTGGTATTTTCTTTTTTCTTGATTAAACTAGTCTGATTAAAAAGAAGAATTTTAGCAGATTTTTTTTAAGCAGTCTAATATTCTCTGAATGTTCATATCTCTTTCTTTTTTCTCTCTTTATTTTTCTTTCATTTTTTTTCTGTATCTTTATTCTTCTATTATTATCTTCTATTATTATTTTATTTGATTGTTTCTAAATGTAATTCTGTTGTAACTACATGTATAAAATCTTAGCGTTGGAAGATATCTTAAAATATTCAATTAATAGTGATATTTGTCTGTTTATCTATCTCTTTCTCTCTCTCGTATTTTAATTTTCAGTATTTTCTTTTGTATTCTGTATTTATACATTAATAAATACATTAATTAAGAGAAGCGCCAATTACGATCAAAGTTAGATGTCGGAATAATATATCTTTATTTTGTATATAATACATCTATATTTTTAAATAAATTCATTTCAGATATATGACCGCAAACCCATTACTTACGGACTTATAACACAATTAAATTAAAATAATAATCTTCCTAAATTAAAAAGTAATCGGCGCGCAGTCATACATCCGAAATAAATTTATTTAAAAACACATAAATATATTATTCCAACACATCTAACTTTGATCGTATATAAATGCCGCTTCTACTTAATTGATGTATTTATATAATCCTATTTTAATTTTAATAATAGTAAATAATTTTGTGATTGGATTATGAATGAAAAGCTATCATTATTGATTTCCAATGAAATATATAATTACAATTTCGTTTTTATCCTTTCACGCAAAAATTCAATATTTTATATACGCATTACTCTGTATTACGACTGTCGATAGTTAAACCGTGAATGGGAATGGTGATACATCTCACGTACAATGGACAGCCGAAATGGTCGACATCGACGTCGCATAAAACGAGATACTGGTTCATCTCGTGAAAGATATTTCGGATTGGCGGCGTCACTAATTCGCGCGTGATTTACGTTACGCCCTGTGCCCATGGATGACGGTCGCAATAATTTGTTGTTGCGTGTTCTCGCGCGATGACAGCATGGCGCCATTGCGGACCCGCGATGCATCGTGCCGTCAATCGTTTATGAATGTACGAGCGATGCAGTGTATGTACAACGCATCAAATGTGTCGAAGAGAAATATGAATGTGAGAAGCTGGTTAAAGCTGCAAGCAGAGATAATGTACCGGAAAAAGGGCGATATCAATTTACATAGAATTACCGAGAGACACGAGAGTGTCGGATATTAATATGTATCCGCAATATGCTATATGTATATCTATCTCATTTATTTAATTTAATACTTCTGTTGAAAATCACTTTTGCCGATTAATAATTTCGATGACGGCAGTGATATATTGCGAGCGAGCTTCGTTTTTCATTTCATTCATTCATTTTTGAGTCGTGTTACCTTTTCCCGTGCAGCCGACAAACGATATCCCATTTATCAACTGTGTTTCAGATAAAAATGAAACATCAATATATCATTCTTTTCAAGGAAATCCACACGAGGGAAATTAATATCTTGTGTAACATTTTACATATTTTACCTATCAACGAATACCTACTCCAAAACTTGTTGCGTTAAATTACAAATTAGCATGATACACAAAAATTTTATTTCTATTAAAATAATATTTCTATTAAGAGAAATGTTTTTCCTATTATATTATATTATATTTTCAAAATAACACCACTCGCTTTCTCTCTCTCTCTCTCTCTCTCTCTCTCTCTCTCTCTCTCTCTCTCTCTCTTTTTCTCTGAAACGCAAAAGAATCTGGGTAAGAGAAAATATTGCGTAACATTGTTATAAATATTAAAGGAATAATGGTAATCCACTTCCTTGAATTGAATAATATTTATTATTTGTAACTTTTGTTATTTTTAATTTACATGTAAACCAATCCATTTTACAAAATCCATTTCTGTGATTAGTTTGAAAGTAAACAACATCTATATTCACATATAACGCTTACTTACTTGATAAATAATAAATTAAAAAATCAAATTTATTATACATTTTTCCTAATTAAATTAGTTAAACAACTGAAATTAGGTCTAATTTGATATTATGAATTTAATAATGTAAAAGAATTCTTGTTATATCGTACATTAATTAAAATATTGTCAATTAAACATAATTCTAATCATCGATTAAAATTCTTGACTGTATCGGATGTCTCAAATAGGATAGAAGTAATCTGCTTAATTATACATAAGTCGTTAAAATACGATACGACCGCTTCTAGGCATATTATTAGTTTTTATAATCATTTTTCCGTCCTCGGTTTCTCCATTGCGTTCGCGACGACTGCAGCGAAGCGAGTATTATTAATGATCATCTGACAAAATTAATACTGCCGTCCGGATAACATAGCGCCGGTCGCTGTGTAACGTCCACCGGTCTGCGAATCCCGACGAAAATGAGAAATTTCACGGACTCTCATATCGCGATTCTTCATAATTCCATGAATTCCAGCCCATATGTAGCATCATCGTATCGTTGATCGCTATATTTCATTCAGAATCCCGAGATATTAAACCATTCATAACTGTAATTTTCCTGAAATTAGAACGTAATTATTCCGTCTGCGTAATCGATACCTTAGTCCTTGAGCCCAGCACTCTCTTAATTTAGTTTACGAATATTATTTCGTTTAATTAAACGAACATTTCGATTCAAACACCGCGTATCTTGTTATCCGTTTGATAAAACCACGAATTTTCCTCGTTGCATTACATTAATATAGTGTGGAATTAATTATTTCTATACAGACGCTCAGTTTCCGGCGCACATATACGCAGGATTTATACATTATTCATGATAAAAGTGCGCCCTTGTGTTTCGCAGCAACCGGACACTGAATCCAATCCAGAACTTCGGGATTTATGGCGAAAGTAGTTCTCTGGAATGTAGACTATCGCTGCTAGAATACTCGGCTCATTACATCCTACTTTAGTTTTCCCAAAAACGAGTGCGTCTTTAAGAAATGTACCGCGACAAAAAAGTATGCGGTCTATGAAAAAGGACTAGCGAATTTTTCTTAGTTCGTCCCTCGAAAGAAATTATAAAATATTTATAAAATACAAAGATCAATTTATATATATTGCACCGAGTTTGGCAAGAGATTATACTAGTTTTAATTTCAATAAAAATTCATTATATTGGAAATAAAATCTTTTCTTATGTCTCAAAAAGCGTTTGATGGAAATATTTCGATGGCAGATTTGGACTCAGCATCGAAAATTATCCAGAAACATCTTCATATGTTCTTGTAAAATCATGTAAACTAATGTTATCAATTGTATCTCGTTTAAAGGGAGAATACTCTTTTATTATAAATTACTCTTTTATTACAAAAATCTTAGGACAATTACAAATAAACGAAAAAAAATGTTCAAATTCTACGTTCAAATTCTCTACTGGTGCAAATAATATGTTAGATTATTGTGATCACTAAAATCTAATGCTGTTACATGTGTATATATATATATATAT
>NW_017259520.1:1516661-1538108 GCF_001594045.1 Atta colombica | reverse complement strand
TATATATATATATATATATGATGATACATGATGGGTTTAACTCCAGCACAAGGATTACCTGTAACTCCGAGCTCTCTTTTCCACTGCGCTATCTTTGCACGGTGCCTGTCGTGGAGGAATTGTGTGTGCATTGACATTGTTATCACGGCGTTGTGCATAGTTGTCGTTGCATCTGCTACAACCGTCAGCGAAATATTGAAATTCGGTAGAATTGCGGAACGGAATTGCGCGCGTATACGGCACTTAATCAATCGTCTGTGCGCGTGCGATGTATAATACCTTCCTCTGAAATGTAGACATAGTCGGCGGGCGACGATGCGCGGGCTAGTTTCATGCTTTCCTGGTACAGACGCGGTGTCACCCGTATATATGGCTCTCATCTCGCACCTATTCGTGATTTGAATTGCAAAAGCGAGCGGCACCCAAAGCGTCTAAGCCTATGCGTTTAACGCAAGCGAAGTGCACGGCGGCGATTCGCTCGAGCCTATCACTAGCAAAATGGCATGGCTTCCTCTATCATCGCGGCATATCACGCCATGTCGTTCGTAGGTAATCCTGCGTGTGCGGCCATCAATTTGCATGATTAATGCGCGCTCATGTACATGTGGGGAGATGCGAACAGGAGAACCTTTGACCTAAATCGTAATCGGTGCGATAATTCATACGATAAAAGTAAAGGAGAGTGTTACGTTTTGACTATTTCCGGCATTGAGAGAAAAATTTTTGATAATTATAATTACATATTATTATAATTATTACTGCTGTTATGTTAATAATGATAATTGTATATATAATTTTATTAACAAATATATACAGTTAGCAATAGAAAATGAGACTCTAATTATATTATTACCATAAAAATAGTTGCAATTACTATAAATTATAGTTAAATTTTTATAAAAAATTATTTTAAATAATTTTTTGGGATAATCATACAATATAACTCAAAAAAGGTGATTTTAAAACGAAAATGACAAAAACGACATTCGATCACGTTTTTAAGAGAATATTTTTTTTGCTACATTATTTGATTAATCAAGAAATTTTTGTTAAATTGAAAAAAAGTTTTTTCCCTTTTCTGAGAAAATTTGACGATATCGCACATATTAATTAGATTTAACTTACTTAAGTACAATGAAGTACCGTTTATCTTAGGAAAACATCAGGAAGATGAGAAAAGTTGTGATATATCAAAGACAATAAATCTAATATTATTTATTGATAACAAATTGTTAAGTACCTAAGATTTTATATTTTTTATATTATGATAAATTTTATATATTTTATATTTAATATTATGTATAATTTGTAATATCTCAAAACTTTTATTTTTGCTAAAAAATAGCCAAAACTCAACATCCTCGGTTTATGTAGTATGTTTCTATAGGATTTCTTGGGATTGGCAGGTTAATGCTTGTACGAGTGACATTACCCATATCGCTCAAGAATCACATTTCCTCTTAAACGCCGATACTTGGTCCCTATCTCTGTTGAAATTCGCTTAACTACCCTTTGTTATATCTATCACTGACTATCAAACTGTCTCACGACGCTGAGAATCAACAACCTCCAGTATAGTAGACCGCACAATGTATGCTTCCGTAACATATAAATTATACCATCGTATAATGTACGCGTCAGCATCCTCTCCCTCTGAAAGTTCCCTTATCTGGTAACTACAAGAATTTTTCATGAACGTTTATTAACAATAAATAAGATACTCGGAAGAGATTTACATACAAATACATGGAGCATTTTAATTATTTCAAAGAAGAAAAATCGAAAATTATTTCTGACAATCGCCATAGTTTATATAAGCGGACGATTCAATTTCCTTTGATTCCAGTAGGCTGTGTACGTCTCTGAGATAATTCGAATGGAACTGCAGCAATGCACACGGACGCATATCGCACACACTCACCTTATCCATCAGTTGGCGAACTATTCCGTTCCACTCGCCGGTCTCGTAATCGTAAACGCCATACTTGCCATCCGGCACGAGTTCAATCCTGTAGGTGAAGCCCACCATGTGCGCTATCTTCTTCAGCAAGTCGATGCAGAAGCCTTCGTAACGCATGTTTCCGCTGAAATTCCCCTCGCTCTTCAGCATTACATACGGCTGCTCCTACGGGGATCATAAAAAGGAGCTACCGTTTTTCGCTTCGTCTCCCTTTGCTATAGGATTTCGCTCGCAATTCTTTTCTCTCTTTCTATCTTTCCTATCTTTACGTTAGTCTCCGGTCGCCAGTTCTCCCGCCCATTTTGTTATCCTATATCTTTTTCACAAGATGCTACTATCCGCGCTAGAACTATCGATATGGTCAACAACAATGTTCCGCGAAACGATAAAGCGCATGTTTGCGTCATGGGAATTTTATACGGACTGAATGTAAATCTTTTGAGTAAGGATTGGTAGAAATCAAGTTTCATAACTTCAGTCTCGGTTCGAGAAGATTAGGGAAATTTTGGTGCGTCGCTTTAGCTCTTTCGCCGAGAAGTACGCATTACAGATTTAATTAATGAATAATAGATGAACGCATTTTCTTATAATCGTGTTATAAAATTAGACTGATAAACTCACTTACTTAAGTGAATGGTAAATTGAATAAATGAAAAATATTTTATATTGTAAGAATATATACAATCTTACAAAAAAGTTTGATTACAAAGTTTTGTGAGTATCAAATAAAATTAGGGGAGATCGGAGTTCAGTGGCACAATTTTCACAATTTCGACATTAGACTTTAAACAACTAATCAATATAATAAAGAATCTTTTTTTACATTTTTATGCCAGGAAATACGATTCTGTACACTATATATTTTCTTTGTAGTAAATAAAATACAAACATGCTACATTGTAATCAATTTTTGATAATGAAGTGAAGAAATTGATACAGGTATAAGTTGTCTTTATGATAAATTCGATAACTTTTCCATTGTTTCTTTCGTTTTAAATATACAGAATATAATGCCAACAAGCGATAACTCCTATACAGAAAAACAAACTCTGGAGTATTAGTTACATCCTATTAAATTACCAACAAAATACAATTAATATTCAAAATAGCCACCTTTAACTTTGATACAAGCTTAAAATGCTTCGGAAAAGCATCAACTATGAGGCCTCTGCGCCTCTTTTCATAAATAAATCCTTCCAGGCAGCCAATAAAGCAGCTTTTAGTTTACCATCAATGAACATTTTTGATATAAAATCTTTAAGGTATTTAATAAGATGTAACTAATATTCTATAATTTATCTTTTTTAAAACATGTTACTATTTAGAGAGCAAAGTGAAGTTATTTGTTATCATTTTGATTCGATATGTACATTATGACCCAACTTTCTGATTTCATATATGTATAAAAATATGCACAAAGATTTAAAGATTCGGTGCATAAATATTCTGTTAGTTACATCGCAAACGTGCAGCGAAGTGCATTACGTCGACTAAAAATTATACATGCTTTTTCGCCTCTAAAATAGTATTTAAGAATTTCGCATAAAAGTTTACGGCCATCGTATAACCAAAGAATACCGGGATACCACGTGTGATAGCGAGTCGTGCATGTATCTGTAACAGTATGGACAGCTTTAATTGGTATTTACGACGACATACCGGGCATGGCGAATGCACTTGCCTCGACGTGGACGTTCGATGGTTCTCTCGATGCTGATTACCAGCTAAATGGATTACTCTTCGATAGACTATTACGTTCAACACTCCCACGAGATGTGCTCTGCAAGCGTAACTACACGTCGTAGGCCTCGGAGACTCAGGTGCGAGAAGGCCAATTAACGTGCGTGATATTACGCCAACTAGACAATAGCTTGCCAAATAAATCTCATGAGTAATGTCTTAGATTATTATTTTACTAGTAAATAACATTCAAGATAAATGTGTCATTTGTATAATTTTACTAATCATATTAAATGCATCGTCCGATCGTGAAAAATTTAGTAATACGTATCTAATTTTTGATTAACAGATTTCTTTACTTTTATCATAATTAATTTTACACAATAATTTAATAGTGAATAACTTTTCTTGTCTTTCGCACATGATAAAAAACGTCTACGATATCTAGCATCGCCATTAAAAAATAAGAAACAAAAAATTTTTTTTATCAAGATCGAGATGTATAGATTCTCGCATGCAGAAATGGTGAATTAAATCACCTGATAAAACGTTGATACGAATACTCGATCGAATTAGAAGTAACGCCGGCGAATAATACAGAAAAACGAGAACGAGAAAAATTATCCGAAGAATTTCGATAATTGCAAACGTACGAAAGAGACGAACGTGCAACGAGGGAGAAACTTTCGTTCCACCGGACAAATATTATCTTCACCACGAACGAGTGAAAATATAGACAAAAAGATGCTCTCCTGTAGAGCGTTATCGCACGGTCGTCGTATATTCAGACATGGAGAGTTGGAAGTCTATGCGCGGGGTCTAGATTTAAATTTAAATTCAAATCGGCTTCTTGAAATGCAATAAAGTAGCTTCACTTCATGAAGCTTTCCGCCATTTTAGATGAAAACGAGGCCGGTGACTGCCGCACGACGGAAACGTGAGAGATTTAATTAGAGGGTATGTCGAGTAGATTTGGTATTTACGAGCCGCATATGAGAATTTCGACCGGATTAACTGCATATTGCAGACTATATAGAGAATGCATTTGGCACGCATTAATTAAGCCGCGTTGAAAAGCGGCGTTAGAAAAAAAGAAAAACGGAAAAAGGGAGCGTGCTAATCCGTTCAGATTCAACATTTATATACAACATATTTTATAATGTTTTAAGCTGTTAATATTTTTATCCTCGTTATTTAATATTACTACTTTTATGACAGAGGATTCTTAAAGAAAAAAAAAATGAAAGAGACGAGAACATACGTGTTTCATTTTGTGTGTATTGTTTGTGTATGCATGCTGTTTGAGGTTTTACATTCGTTTGTAAAAAAATTATCATGCATATGTATGTATACATATGCATGGAAAGAGCTTGAAAAAAAATTCAAACATAAGATTTAATCCAAATAAGCTGCGCGAATATGCGCATGAAAACAAAGATGAAAAATTAGCATTGCATAGCTAAAGATAAAAGTCTTAGTGAGAAATTATTTCTTGCTGGATGAATGGTACAGCAAATATTTATCATAGATTTCAACATAAAGAATATATCGCGTAACAAAAATCTGCACTTAACTTATCATACGCGTAGATTAAGAAGAGACGGATTAAACGGTCAGCGCATTTATGAATAATTACTTAATATGGCACTCTCGTGAAAGTGTTAAAATTCGTTTTATGCAATCTAGAAGACAGAAGATATAAAATTGAGATATAAAATTAATTTAAGCCAACTTAATGGAGGCTGTAAGGCCACTTTTAACTCTTCTTTGAATAATGCATGAGTCTTTTGAATAGAGCGAAAAAGTACGTGAAGCGAAAAGTCGTAAGAGCATAAAAGATTTAAAGAGAAGAGGCAAATTTCAATGCGACCGCAGATATAAAGCGACACACGCAAATATCGATGAAATATGTAATTATTAAAGATTTCAAATATAGTTAGAGAAGAAAATTTTCGAATTTATAAGAAATAATTGATCAAAGTAAGTAAGAAATTCATAAATCTTTCCATTTTCTGTCGATATAATCTTTCGATTTTATGTTACTTTAGTAAATACGTAAAAGAAAATTGCTCTCCTATATGTGACGTACATACAGTTTCATTAAATTTGTATACTGTGTTTTAATAAATTTAATATTATGTTTTAATAAATGCCAAATTTCATCATGATATTACAGAATTTATGAAATACTGTAGTTACTGTAGTGTAATACTGTTAGTTCGTACGAGAAGTATAAATTCCCATTTATTTTCGTGCATAATTGATATTCATCGTAAATAAAGTACATTTCACATTCTATCTCTTATTTTTAATTAAGAAAAAAAACATGGTATACAAGAACATTAGTCGTACGTTAATTTTTATATCTAAATAAAGAGAGCTTTTGCAATTTTTAATTATAGATAATTCTAAATTATAGATAATTATAGATAAATAAATAAATTATAGATAATTCTAAATATTAATTTAATATCGATAGATTAGATTTAATATCGATGACTCGAGTCATAAATTAAATGTATAGCTCTAAGACTAAATAAAAATAAAATGAAGGAAAGATGATCCAATAAAAGCCGATGCGGATATCAGTGTGCAATAATAACAATATATTTAATCAATTATTACTCGTAGTAAATTAAATAAAAACGCATACGTTTCAATCCTAATTATGGAATTTTTTCAATATATAATACATAAGATATATTTAAACGACAGAAAACATGGGTTAAAATAAAATTGCAATAAATAATAAAGCAATAGCCACTGTGAAATATTAAATAAAACTGGACTTTAGTTACACAGTTCTATTTTTTGATACAACTTTCAATTTAACATAGACGTGCAATTTCCATTTTATTTAATCTATGATCTGTTGTTTCACATTTTGACTACTTCATTGTTTATTTTAATTTCATTTCGACATGTGTTGAAAATCATAATGTTTTTATTTAAGTAATTTACTATATAACTGACTAAATATATTGTATTATTGCACATTTACTTTCGCGTTGACTCTTATTGACTCATCCTTCATTTCATTTTGATATTTAATATCATTTGGCTTCAATAAATCAATACGGCGTCGTCTCCCTCGTCTAAATAAATTTGCTTTAAAGGAGAAATTTGTATTCAAGTTATACGAGTTGTCAAATACAAATAATCAAGAAATGTTATTTCATTATTTGAAAATAGACATATATTAAATGATACATTTCATATAAGCTATCATTTTCATCTTTCACATTTATCAAAAAATCTTTCAAAAATCTTTGTAGAAAATAATAATAAATAATATTAGGGAAAAAATAATTATTGTTTCAAATGAAAATTTCATGTGAAGTTATATGTCGTTATATGTATGATTATACATGTAGGCTCAGTAAAAGTATACTAATTGAAACATGTAATTGATTGACATTGTTAGTGCATCCCATGATTCTGCAATATTTATACTAAACAATTTGCAATCATTTTACGATCTTATTTTTTATCTTTATTGACTGACATTTGCGAGTTGTTAACGCCGTGCAAAATTACGTATTATACAAATCGTTGTGATTTATTTTTATAAGGACAGCTTTTATTCTACAATATGATAAATATCAGAATAATTGATCATAATGAGTTATTAAAAGAACAAATTTAACTAGCAAGTCAAGCATAGAATTGTTGCAACTAAATGCACAAATTAAATTATAATTAAATTCAAAATATTGGATTAAAAAAATATAGGATAACAGAGAATAGAATCATTTTATTACTTACGTTTATGTGGGAAAAAGTTCGTGGCGTTTTTCCCGTTAGATGGTATTAAAAAAACGCCACGAACTTTTTCCCACACCTAATATTTATACAAACTAAAGTAAACTTTTATAAACAACGTTAATACATTTACATTTCTACCATTAATGCGATTACAAATTAGACCGTCAAAACATTAGTGGAGTATTAAATTACTAGCAAGAGAACATTTACAGTAGTACAACCTCGTATTAATTGATCAAAACATATTGTCGAACCGTGTAATAATTTGCAGTTATCAATACAAACAGTATGGGTATATTTACTCTAATTTGTGATATGTAATTTGTGATTATAGGTAACAAGGTTACCTATAAAACTTGCCTTGGCTATTCAAAGTAAATAATCAAAGTAAATAGACCAACAAGAGATTTCTCCAAAGACTCTAGCGATATACGTGAGCGAGTGTTCAGGATCGTGTACTAAAGGGAGATGTGAGAAATGAAACGAACAAACCAAATCATACATGTCGCATAAGCTCTCGTACGATGCCATTCCATTCGCCGGTCTCCGGGTCTCGTGCGCCATACTTCCTATCCGGTACCAGCTCCAATCGGTACGAAAAGCCTACCTCCCTCGCCACCGCTGCCAGAAGGTCCATGCAAAAACCGTAAAATCGCGAGTTCCCGGTGTAGTTCTTTTCGTGATGCATCATCACATACGGCGTCTCCTGCGTCCGACGAGCGAATTGGGATTCATGCAAGAATAACGAAAAGCGCTTTGAGACCGCCGCGGTATAACGCGGATTTATGACGAGACATGTTGGCGCCGACCATATCGAAGAACTTTCAACGGTTATCGCGCGTTTTTCGCTCGACTCGTTCTTCCAAAATGGGTGGTACGGCGGTATCGGAGTTGAAACAATAAAACAGCCAGCATTATGCGGCAATCTACCTCGCCTTGCGATATCTTCCCTTTTTTTTAGAAAGCAGAAATGATTATGAATATATTTGAATATATTCCTTTTAGCTGCGTCCAAATGTCGTATAATTTTACAATAAAGCCGTGCGTAGATTTATATAAAAGACAGAACAAAGTTATTGCGCAACAAAATGCAGATTTGATGAAAACTCACCAGTATAGTAATCACAATCAGAGTGACGTTCCCGATGTTAGGCTCGAAAAAGGCCGCAGTGTCTGTAACGTTGACGCCGGCGCCGGGACGCCACTCGCCGACCTAGTTTCATATATAATTTTATTATATACTCATTTGATATTCGCGTTCTTCTAACACGCTTCTTAGAGTTTTGCTTAGAGTAAGGCCATGACGTACCTTAACAAGTGAATGTTGTTTCAGTTTCAGTAGATCCAATTTAAACTGAATTCTACGGCCTTCTTTAAATTCAATAGGTCCAGAGATTCCTTTCATCTCGACCTGCAACAAAAACCATTGCGGATTCGCGTTTGTGAGAGTGCTCTCTTACATATGTTACATGCTTGAGTTCATCAACCTTATTTCGCGCTCGATTCAACGCGACGGTTCAGCAGAACTTGAAAGAATAAACATTTTGTAGAGCATGTATATAAAATGCTCCAATGACAGTAATTGCAGTTGTCTATTCAATCCCATTTATTCAGTCCCATTTATTTCAATTGATAAATGAAATTCGATTCAAGATACCGTAATCTAAAGTTTAAATGCAGCAATATAGAGACAATTTTAAAGGCAAGAAAGGTTAGAAAGAAGAATTACTTTATTCTAGTACTATGACCGTAAAGTGAGATAAGACCTTTGACTGCGTTGTATTATTATAATTCTTCAGCGTCACTATGAACACACTATGATATTCTCTTTTTTCCAATGTTTTTCAATGCTTTTTCCATTGTTTAATTTTTAAGGAAGCTGCGCAAAGAAACTTACGAATTTTTTCCTGTATGTTGATACATCGTTAAATGCCAAAGTTTCGTGAATATTACAGTTCACTTCATCAAGACAGGAAGTAATCTGATACTGAGCTGCTTCTCTTAAGGATTCACTTTCTATACACTGTATACGTGATACAAATAGGGAAGAAGGAAGATAAAGCTAAGGATATAGTAGCTAATAACTTTTCAATAAATTTACAAAAAAAATTAAATGTACAAAATGATATGGACCTTTTAAATCCATTAAATACTTTTTATAAAATCTTGATACTTCTACGTTTTATTTGTTTTATCTATTTATTAATTTAGTATATAAACATGTTTATCCATTCGATGACCTTTTACAAGTTCACACATCTTGTATTATACACATTCTTATTTGCGCTCTGCTTTGTCATCTCGTCGCTACTAATATAAGTTTTCAATTAATTTTATATATAGTTTATTGTAAAGCAAAATTGCTATTTGTAGTGGCTAACTTGTCAGTATTATGCTAAAAAAGATCTAAACCGAAACGTTTGTATTTAATTTCGAATAATATATTAACATGTTCCTGTGTCAGTTTTCACGAGGTTTATTGGAAATTTTGATTTTTTAATAACAATATATATTTTCTTGATATCTAATGTTTGGCGTTTTCGATTGAAAAAAGAACTTTTTTACAATATTTTTATTTTTAAGAAAGTTATAAACATTCTAGTTAATTGAGTATCCAAGTATGTTGTTTCCCTAGCACTTATTATTATCCGAAGAGATAATGGTAAGTTAACCTAAACGAGAAGATTTTCTAGCTCCATATAAATTGTGAACTGCATTAAAATGTGATGCAAGATGGATCGCATCGCTGGCATAAATTTCTCAATTTCGGCGCACATCAGCGCGAAGACAAAACTCGTCATACAATAGTTTGGCTAACAGCTAGTAGCCGTATTACGGGCTCAGAAATTTTCCTAGTTGCTTTAAAAATTTTCGCACTTAGAAAGTCGTTACCGTTTACGTGGGCGCGAATCTCGTAAAGTTAAAGCTCCTTCTTGAAGATTTTACGCCACTCGTAGGCTATTCAGACATGAGCGGTAGGTCATATTCGCCAGCTTCCGATAAAATGCGAAATCTGCGAGACCATTAAGCGATATTAAGAAAGTAACAGGATATTGGCAAGGAAAAAGGATGAAGATTAGATGGAAACGTATAGTTTTAGCGGAAATCATGCACTTCTTAAAGAGATACACGCCTTTAGACGATATAGCCAACGTTTGCTAACATTAGCGCGAATCACATATACATAACATACATAATTTGACAGTGTACGACGCTCAAGCACGATAAGTAATGTTATTAAAAGTTTTGATATCTTAGTAAACAGCTTGAGTGTCCTACATAATTATTTTGTGTTTAAGTTTTTAGATTCTTCAGCAAAACTATTTCTAATAATTATCGTTAAAAATAAAGCATAATTTTCCCGAAATAAGGAATATTATTATTTGCGAAATAAGGTGAATTAATCTAAAAAGTTGATCGATTTTTATAATGTTTCATATATTAAACGATGATTTAGATTGTTTATATATAAATGTTTTCCGACAACCAATAAAGGCTTGCACTTCAAAAATCAAATATTTATCATATAGTACAATATTTTAAAATCTTTATTGTCATATCTTTCTGTGGAATAACATTTTTTGTTACAAAATCGAGGAAGCACAATTTTTTTATAGCACTTAAATGATGGAATATCCTTTTATATTTTTATTTTTCTATACATTCGATATAACCATACATTCAATATAACCATACGTTTGCTATGAACCGCAAAGAATTAAAATATAAGAGTTTGGACTGTAAAAAGAAAAAAAAATTGGAAAATGGCTAAAGAAATATATACCTACGGTTTAATAATGTTGCAAATATTACTTTCTTTATGATCCAATTTTTCATCATTAATACAGTTTATATTAGATTTTCAAATATTAAAAACAAATATTAAAAACTATACAGAGATTTTATTGATGTTCTTTATATTTTTATTTTTCTATATATTCGATATAATACGTTTGCTATGAACCGCAAAGAATTAAAATATAAGAGCTCGGACTGTAAAAAGAAAAAAATTGGAAAATGGTTACGTAAAGAAATATACGCACACGGTTTAATATTACTTGCAAATATTACTTTCTTTACGATCCAATTTTTCATCATTAATACAGTTTATATTAGATTTTCAAATATTAAAAACTAGATTTTAAATAGAGATTTTATTGATGTTCTTGGGATTATATACTATGTAGGATGTATCTGGCAATAAAATTCAAAAAACAAATAATGCCGGATAAAAGAAATGTATTTCAGTTTATTCTCTCGGCTGTAAAAATCGTCCCATCTAATCGTCGATTCACCTTTTCCGATTTGCGAGTAAAGTCCCAGTAAAATAAAACAAAAATATATTTAATCCTTTATAACTGAATTCTTCGTATGCTGAATTCTCAACGCTGATGTATGATAAAAAACATGGAAGCTTGAATAAATAATATTTGTGAAAAATGATAATACGAAAGAGAGAGAGAGAGAGAGAGAGGAGAATTTTTTGATAACGTTTCATTTCTGCTAGGTAATGCAAGAATAGAATGAACAGAAAACAGGAAAATGAAATGGAGCAGAGCAAACTTAAACCTAAAGTTTGATTACCTCATTAAGCAGCAACTTTCGTCAAGAGAAATTTCTCATTTCTATTGTCACACAATGCTCACAATGTTTTTTTTTAACAAGAAGGCAAGAAATAATTATAGCATAATATTCATCTTCCTTTTAAAACAAAACCATTAATGTTCTTCTAAAATGTGCTCTAGGTTAACTTAAAAGTTACGTGAGGCATAATTAATACTCCAACACACTAAAACATCATATATACATCGCACCACATTTATCTTGGCCACATTCTTTTGCATTAGTTTTATATTTTCCGTGAATGCAGCCGAGTTGACTGTCCACCAGATTTTTCGTCAGCGCGGAACCATAAAGTGTGAAATTAACGTATGAAAAGCGACATTGTACTAAATTAGCAACATCGCATGTTTTAAATATATTACACCAGTGCCCTCATAAAATATTCATAACATGTAAATTATGCTATTGCATAAATGAATGTAAATGTAAAATGTTATGACAGTTCGCAAACCGCGTCTACTAAATACCGCTTCACGCGCATTTAAACATGTTCATAATAAATTAATAAAACAGATTTAATAAATAATGTCATCATATTTCTCTGTATACGGTAAATCTTCATATTTTATTTTCGAGAATTACAAATTGTTTCAAATAAATAGAAGATTTAACTGTTGCTAAATATGAAATTGTTAAATTGAATCTGTATATGCACTTATAGATAGCATTACAAAGCTGTTCTTTCTTTAATTGATTTAAGATTTTGATTCTCTTTGCTAATAAAATATTGCAACTTGTTGAGAGAAAATCTGAAATCTTGGATGACTTCAAAAATAAAGAAAATTATATAAAATTCGTATGATCATGTTGCATAATAAAAATAAATATAAAGTCGATTTGGAAATTATGTATATTTTACATATTTTAGAATTTTATGATTTAATTTTATGGTTTAATTTATTTTATCAATTTAATTTGTCATCTACTGATGGATTTATTAAATATTAAATGACAAATGTGATTTTTTGAAGACTAAACTTTTATCTACTCGTCTCGTTATTTTAATAAAGCTGTTATAAAATCCTCATCCAACAGCTTTAATTCCTTTTGTCACCGATCAAAATTCAGGTGGGCCGCGAGGACAGCCGGAATGAATGATCAGTAAATTTAGCGCGCTATCTTCTGTAGCTGCTATCCGCAGTCATTCCTGCGGCAAGTCTAATTAAAGCCAAAGCGGAAGTTATCACGGATTGTCGAGCGTGACTCAAATCCGAAAGTGCTTTCCTTCAGCGACGAGGAAACGTCGCGGAGCAACTGCGCCGACAATTGTTCGTCGGAGCATCGGGATAATTGTAAATTGTCATTACGAGAGACACTCCTTTTGTCCAAGAGAAAATCTCCTTTCATGGACGGACGTGATGCAACGACGAAGACTTTTATCATTGTGCGCTCTTCGCGAGTCTCGCGTCGTGCCGCATATATCTTGGCCACGCGAGCGGAATATGAGAAGCCGTCTTAAAAGCGAAACGCGTCGCACCGGCACGAATCTCGTAGCACATTTTAGTTTCATGTATAGAACACGTGATGGCACGACCGGCAAACAGATTTCATATCAAGCAGCAAAAACGGAAACGCTATATTCAGTGAAATGAGAACGCTAGGAAAAGGAATTTTAACGTATCTTAGAAATTCTATTCGGACGATAGTAATAAATTATATCAAGATATCGTTTGTTTCCTTTTAAGATACATGCAAGCCGCGTAATTGACATTTAATTAAACGAACAAGCTCGTAAGTGTAATTAATTATTGTATGTCCCGATATACCAATGCCTTTATAATGTTGCGATTCATTGAACAATAGTTGTAGATTCACACGAATGGTTGAAACAATCCCATTAGTAAATTATTCGCGGCTGAACTTTGTTACTACAATGAAGTTATTGTCGAACAAGCGGAATGTTGTGTGGTACATTTTCGAAGTAATCAGTAACCATAGGTTACGCAATACGTACCCATCGTTTTACATATTCACCTATATGTGCAACTCTAATTGTCAATACTGTACTTAACTTTGCTTGATTAATGCATTTACTTTTGTAATGAAAATGGATTAAATTCTCCCGTACTCAAAAATAAAGTTTGGAGAGAAAGCTTACTCTCGTAAATCGCGACAAGAATAAGAAGTAGCAAGAAAAAGAAATAACAGTATAGAAAAGAACGAACTTGGCTGGACCGGCAGTTAGTAAACATTCTTTCTCTCTCTCTCTCTCTCTCTCTCTCTCTCTCTCTCTCTCTCTCTCTCTCTCTCTCTCTCTCTCTCTCTAAAGAGAGAGAAAACAATATGTGTGTGTGTGTGTGTGTGTGTGTGTGTGGTGTGTGTGTGTGTGTACACACATGCACGCACGAATGCACGCACGCACGCACACACATATATATGTGTGTAACTTAACACTTTTCCTCAATGTCATGGCGACAGGTTGAGCTTTCTCGTTGGACTTGTAAAAAAGTCACGACTGTTGCCCTGTAGAAAATCGTTCATTTTTCTTTCGCGCGGAGAAATTTTTTTTCTTTCTATCTGAAGTTCAAAGCATGGAATATCACGTACATGATAATACAAGATAGAACATTTTTAATTAATAGTATAAAAATTTAATGCTTTATGTATGACGTTATTTACTTGTCTTATTTGTACGTGAAATGAAAACGAATATTTATCTCGAAAAAAGAGATGAAGATTACACGAAGATATAGAAAGTAGCAGGTAAGCAAGTATTCATCTAATAAGAAAAGTTGAAATTTCTCTGGATCTGAAGGCAAGGATCCGGGCGTGGAGCGAGGAAAATCATCATATCGCTAAATTTAGACACTTATACTTCAATCATGTACATACCAAGATAACTCTCTCTCTCTCTCTCTCTCTCTCTCTCTCTCTCTCTCTCTCTCTCTCTCGTTTTTTTCTCTCTCTTTTGCCAAACTTCGTTTTGAAGATGAAGTGCATATTTGCAGTTGCGAAAAGTTATTAGATGAAAAGCTTCACTAATTGTAAGATGCATGCGATCTTGCAAAATCAGGAAAAATTCAAGAAATGTACAGAACTGATAATAATTTGTTCTATACGTTTCATGTTATCTATAATATTATATTATTATCTATTATTACTGCTATTTAATATTATTATTTAATATTATTTAATATTATTATTTTGAAAAAGATATTCAGAATTACGATTTTTAATTAATAAGAGGTTAATTATATCACTTTGATAAAGGGATACAACTGTTTTCTTTAATAATTTATTTTACATCATATAAAACTATTAAATTGTATATTTAATATATTTAATAGTTATTAAATGTAATACACATATAATTTAATAAAAATATAAAAATATCAAAATATTTAATTTGACAAAAGCTCTCGTAATCAAACACTATTTAGATGTGAGATGCATTTGAGAGCAAAACCCAGTTAGATTTAGCGTATATCTGTTCAATAAAACTGAGTAATAAGTTTGTAAAATATCTTTATTAATACGAACGTTTCGACTTTTTTTTAAGCCATCTTCAACGTAGTTTTTTATTGAAATATTATTGAAATATTACCAAGTAATGAAATATTTCAATAAAAAAGAGATATATGCTGAAGATTAAAAAAAAATCGGCTTAAAAAAAAGTCGAAACGTTCGTATTAATAAAGATATTTTATAAACTTATAATTTAATAGCATTTCAATATTTTACTACACCCACCCACACACACACACACACACACACACACACACACACACGCGCGCGCGCGCGCGCGCACTTATAATTATATATAAAATTCAATTTGACTGTTCTTCAATTAATAAACATTATTGGAAATTGAGCCAATTACGACTTCTCGTTTTCAATATGCTTTTTAAAATGTTCAACGATTAAATTCCGTGTGACAGAACATTTGGAACAAATTATTCGATATGTACATGGCGTATGATTTTCGTATATTCAATGCTCGAATTTCGATATAGCTGTAATGTCCCGGATATACGATTATGCATTGCACACTCCGGAAAATTCGTAATTTATTAAATAATTCTCGGTACCGTTATATTGAGTGCAATCGAATAAAGCCAAAATTTCGATAACAAAGATTTATGTTACTTTAGAAAGCAATGGTTTGTAATACCAAATGATACGTTACATTGAAAAATAATTGGTGCGACGAGAATCTCTCTCGACACTTTGAAATACTCGATTTCATGAATTCGAATCATTCAAATAGTCCTAGAGTGAAATGACTCAAGAAAGTTGCAAACGGGCGTTGATCTTTTAAGGTAAGGATTACTTTCAATCTCCTTGAGCGATTTAAGATTTCCGGCAGATCCATTTGAAAATTAAAGAAGATCGATGGGATAGCAGATACGATAGAATTGTCTCGCAGACAAGATAGAAATCAATCGAGCTTGGCTGTATAAAATGCTTACAAAAAATGAACGCTTATAAAAAATGAACAAAAAAATGGAAAGTTAATTGTTTTATCCCTAAAGGTGAATTTTTTGTTATGTAATCAAAAAGCCAAAACTTTTTCTACGGTATTTACAAACAGAATTAAAACTCTAATAACTCTTTTTATCACAGTCGTATATTGATAATAATAACAGAGTATTTGAAATATATTTTCACATATTGACGTTGGGAATAGAAATCATACAAACAATCAAAATAGAGTCATTTTTAATGGTATCAATATTTAGTCGTACATATAAATATCAATCTAAGAGAAAAAGCTCCAATACACAATAAATAAATTCTATTGCATATATCGATTTTGCAAACAGTGAAATATTGACGCGCAGGCTTTAGTTCTGTTATGGATTTTTCTATATTTATTATTTACAACTTTCAATCCTTGTCCAATAACTATTTTATATACACATATATCTGTCTTTTATTCAATACGCAAATATATAATTTTATTAGTAACAAGTATCATTCAGCATTTTTTAAATTAAATCTGCATTGCTTTTACTAATACTAAGATCTTCGTTCACAAATTTTATGTTTTTTTTCTGCGAATAAGGATGGATTAATTAAAATGTCGTTCGGTGTCAGCTTATTCTAGCGAGCGCACAGTTCTTACGGAATTGAAAATGGAACTAGGGATAACAAAGTACGGCCGTAAATTAATGGACCCGTCTCTGCCCTAGTTAAAGCTACGAACTTGGACCAAGTCGTGAAACAACGAAGGACAACTTTCAATGTTCCTGACAGGAATGGCCGTCGGGATGCAGGAAGGCCGTAAACGACCTTTAAAAAGCATTACGGTCGTATGAAAGACCACGACTGAATTAAACGGTAAACCGTCCGAACGTGAACATCTAATTACCGCGGCATCCTTAATCACGCTTTTTTTTAGAGGTAGAAGTAAGTTTGCGGTGCGCTGCGTATTTGAAATATATATGTCGTCAGTATTTCTCACTGGCGCAAAAACGGAGATGGTACGCGGCTGAAATTGATATCACATTGCGATATTACGGAGATTCATCATATATAATTTTCATTCATAGAATTCGGCGTAATTTAATTAAGGCCAACGCATTTAATCAACCGAAAGGTGAACTTGAAGCATTGACTATTTCAGAGTCTCCAAAGTGGGTTAGGTAATTTATCACGCAGTTCTACCATGTCATAAATTTTGACGCAAGCAATTCCGTATTCAACAGGTTGTAAGGCAACTATATAGACGAGTACGTGGTACATCATTATAGTTTAGATGTTAGTCACGCGATATTAGGCACCGATTTGCCTTTAGCCTGTAATAGGGAGTGTAGTCGAAAAGTTAATGGCTGTGTTCGGTAGAACGAGTCTTTAAATCATGCAATAAATTATTTAACAACGTCCTTCCTGTTCTTCCTGAATACATCTGCTAGATGCACGTTTTTGCTCCTCTTCGTGGACAACGGTCTTGCGTTGATGCTAAGCGTATAAACTGCAGGAGCGCGGCTTATCTGCGAACGTTTAATTAGGGGAAAAGTCAGCGGATCCTCACCACGGTGTAATCTTGTCTTCGTGCTTTCAGTCTTCTCGTGCTTCCGTGATTAATCAAGCGCTTTCCTTCCCACAGCGACTCCTCCTCCACGGTGATGTCTCATTGTGTTTCCGGTTGTGATAAAAAACAAGGAAGCTCGTTTGCTGTTGCGCTTTACTATTATACAATTCTTCGTGCTCGCTTGCTCGTTCCCAAAGTAAATACCTTAATTACATCCCTAATTATGCTACTTGAATAACGGTGTTTGCGCGGAGAAACTGTTATTGGCGAATGTCAGTCTCGCGAACGTGATCTCTAGTGAGAAATTACCGTAGTGTCAATTCCATTGGCAGTATAATTAACATCCAGACAGGACGTTGATTGGCGGGATGTCGATACTGTAATGGCTTGTAGATGATACATCGTGAAATCATTATTGTTAAATAATCGCTTTAATCGTGTTGGACGATTAGACAATACTAATATTCATATCATTTCATATCATATTATAATATTATCCGTATCTATCAGAAATTTTTTAAATGTAACTATTCGAAATAGTTTCAGAATCCTTCAGATGCGTCCTCTTTTCGTTCCCGATAATTTAATGTCCATATCTTCGTAGGATTTGGAAGATTATTGCTAATGGAAACGACTCGGTCGGAAGCATTTCCCATTCGCGCGACACCATATCTCGCGCGCGAGCTTTGCTACAGCAATTATTTCTCGTTCGGTTCAATTAAGCCACTCGGCTGGAAGCATAATGCCGTTCTGGCAAGGATTTAGCAGAATGCTGAGATGCCCTATTAGGGAGCAGAAACTAACTCGGTTATACCGCGCGGCAATTCTGAGCTTCGCCCTGGGACATTTCTCGCTGCCAAGGTACGACTATCGTCCACATTCGGAGGAACAAATCCTTGATAACATCATTCGTTTTTTTGGAAACGTTTGTACAAACTAGAAATATTTTTTTGAAATCGACTTTCGAATTCTCATTCACGCATCTTGCAATCAATAATATTATTTGGAAAATGTAAACTGGCAGTTATTGATTGTAATTTTTAAAGTATGTTGTAATAAAATTAAAATGTCTGTCATTAGTTAAGTAGTTAAAAAATTAAGAAATATGTGTCATCAGAAGACTGTGAGGATTTTAATAAAAAAATGTATAAAATTTCCGTCACAGATATGTAAATTTATTTTCATTTTAATATAATTTTTAATACTATATAATTAATACTATATAATTTAATATAATTCATTTTAATTTCAATTTAATTTTATTCTTTTAAGTAATGAGTGAATATTTATTTTTTTGAATTTGTTCTCGCAAGAGAATCGTGTATAATTGTATAATATATCATTGTTAAAACAATATTTAATTTTTTACCGATCAAACTTTAAAAGTATAATGAAGTTTTTTATTGTGAATTCTAGATAAATTTATAAATCTGAAAAAATAAGTAAATAAAATCCAACTATTATAATAATAAAAATAACAATCTAATTTTTATGATAAAAGTCTATTAAAGTTTTCACAGTATAAGAATTTAAGATATTAATACCTCAGTTCGATGTATGATTGCGTTTGAAAACTAAAAACGATTTTGCAAATTGCAGAATAGGATATGTATATAAATTCACACCAAAATATTATTTAATTATTAAGACCCAGCTCAGATCAATAAAATTGTCATTATTTAGTTAAATAAGAATTTTTTCAGATTTTTGTACAGTTCAGATTAATCTAAAAATCTATACTAAAATTCAAAAGATGAAAACTTTACCTCTTCGTCGAAGGGGTAAATATACTTTTTAACAATAATATAATAAAATATAATATTATATATCTCTTGCGAGAACAAAGAAGTATTTGCTCATTACAAAGAAAGAATAAAATCTGATTAAAATTAAAATAAAAATGATTTACATACATATATTTACGATGAAAATTTTTTTAAACTCTTTTACCTATTAAACTCACAATCTTGATTATATCATATCTTTCTTCTCGACAATCGCCAATATATATCAATGTTTTTCAGAGGCCAATGTATTGGATCATACGTATATACGTTATAAAAACTCGTTTCAGGTGTCGGGAATGTCGTAAAGTACAGCAACGGCGTTAGCGGATGTCGCCGAGTCAACAGAAAAAAATCTATTAAGGAATGTCACGCAAAAAGGCAATTTTATCGTTTTGCGCGTGCTACATCCGCTATAGAATCTGATACGCCGGCAGGATTTGACGGCGATGTCGTTCGTGTACGCGCGAGTTGTTCTGGAATTGAATATCGACTATTGTACGCGCTGGGTATTGTTAATAACAGCGAGTGACCGCGCAATGGCAAAACCCTGGCGCATCTCCAAATATTATCTAACTAAAACGCCAGCTGTCATTAGCATTGCAAAACGAGTGCAAAAGTCATAAATACGAGTGTAAAAACATCAATAGTATAAATTGACCATCTTCTATATTAACTGAAAAAGAATCAGGGAATATAAAATGTTAATTCTTGCATACGAGCTAGACTTCTATATGTTATGAATGCTTATTCTTAATTATTTAAATCGTATGAATGAACTGCAATCTAAAAAGTATTTCTAATATCTATACTTACATGTTTCTTTGACTAATTTATATATACATAATTTTTTACGAATCTTAAAGAAGAAAAAAAATCTTGAAGGAAATTATTTCGCGTTATGTGAAAAAAAAAAATCCTGCTCTCGACGACGCAAACACGTAAAATAATGTTCGCGCTCACGTTAATTACATTTATGGCGTTCTTAGCGAGGTAGAACGACGACAGTCACTGGAAAATCCGTGTAAATCGTTAACACGAAGGTATTGTTTCACTACTACGTTATTCCGCTGGACTCTACATCTTTTCATTCTTTTAGAAGTTAATATTCACTGCGTGAAATAAACTCAGTACATAACGATTAAATAATGTATGGCCTCGAGATGAGTGCGTCCAACATACAAAGTACTAAGTAGCCGAGCGCGTTACAGCGTAGGTAATCTCTTCAGACCGCTCGACAAGCGCTTTTATGAACGATATTAATCGCGTTATACCGCCTATTACGCACGAGCAAGTAGAATGAGAGCAATTTGACCCGACAGTATCCACGTTCCAGCAAATCCGGCACGTTACGATGCGTCCGAGCGAGCATTATCTAAATCCTAGAGGATTTAAGAGCCGTCACAGAACGGCTTAGGGCAATGGCGCGAAGAATGGATATTCTAATCACTTAAGGAAGATCATTGCTTCTAGAGTCACGTGCAAGTAATTGAGCCGTCAACGCGGCTTCCTTGTCTCACGAGACATTGATGAACATAAAAACCATTAATTTACTATTTCATTCATTTCCGCCATAGAACGAAATAATTTTTAAAATTTTTAACGTAATATTAATAATAAAATCATATACATTGCTTCAAGCTTATGAATAATTCTATTGT
>NW_017259520.1:1513499-1516561 GCF_001594045.1 Atta colombica | reverse complement strand
TATATATAAATACTTAATATACTATCTAGTATTTGAAATATAATAATTCTTAACTTTTTTATTATAACAAAAATTTTATTAACTTATAATATAAATTAAAAAAGAGAATGACAAAAATTTATAAAATTATATGTTAAAAACTTTTGGCACTGTATCAAATATTTGAGACTTTTAATAAGGAATAAGCTTATAAGTTCACCCGAAAAAATTCGATAAATCTTTATCGTTTATGAAAAATCTACATTTTTTTCTACCAATAAATAAAAATTCTTTACTAGAAGAATTGATACATCCAATTATTTGCGAGCGAAGTATGCAGATTCTGAAATTTCTGAGCGGATAAAACTAGAAACTAGAAAAATCATAGAGAGAAAGAAGAGTAACAAGTAATCAATAGGAGTAAATAAAAAGAGGAAAAAAAGAAGACAACAAGAGAGTGAGATTGCGATAAATAATAGTGAAACATAACGGAAGGCAATTTCGGTAAGCGGTCACCCAAAACATTGCACAAGCTCGTGAATGTTTTGGGGAAGATGGAGGAAGTTGATATGACGTGGAACACGAGACACAGCAAAAGAACGACCTCATTTTAATATGCGCTGAAATCGATAACCGCAATAATATACGCTTCTCTCACAAAAGGATGTTCTATGCATTCCACATTTTGTTTTCATTAAAACTATGGACCCTATGTGGTTAAACAAGTGTGCGCGAAATATGGAATATTAGGAGACAGATAAAACGGATGGTTATTGCTATTACCATCCGAAAATTACTCGTCAATTGCTTGGTAATTCGACGATGGTATAATAATAGTTGAAATCAATTGTGCGCGCAGTAAATTCCATTTACTCGATAATAGCTGCTTTGTCATGTTTGCATTAACTAGAATTACAAATTCAGTCATAACAGAAAATAATTTTTAAAAATCCAATACCCTATCTAGATGAAAAATGTAATTTTTACTTTCTAAATAAATTCTTTTAAATTTTTACATCACATGTGAAATGTATGTGTGTTTTCTCTTTGTTCAGATTAAAAACTAATCCGATTTAAAAAACTGATACTAAAAATCAGATATGATATCTGATTGCAAATAAATGAAAAATATTATGAGAAAATAATATATAGGAGAACATCGATGTTTTCAAAAGAAAAAATTTTTTACATATACTAGATATTTGCTAGTTAGAGCAAATATCTTTGTATGAAACTAACAGCTAAATTAATTTTTGTTTTTCAAATTTACATATTTTTTCTCCCATAATCGATAATCGGTTCTTTTAAAAATTATTTTCTTCGCCTTCGTAAAAAATAATTTATAAGTCAGTTTATAAATTTGTTATAATATTTTTTAATGTAGATTTAATGATTTTTTTTTTATCAAATGATAAATAATATTTTGCTAAAATAGTGATAATAATAATTACCATAAATATAAAATATATTCTAATTAAAAAAGTTTAAGACGAAAATTAACGAAAATTGAATTAAGTTAAATTTTAAACGTCAAATATCGTTTTTATCAGAGAATTGGCGAAGACAGGGATTACGATGAAACTAGCACAAGAGGATGATGGATCAGTACAACTGTCGGATTTGTTATTTGTACAAACGCATTTCGCTTGTTTCCAATTATACACGATGAAACCATATGTTGAAACTATGTACTATGTGATACACTGTTTGTATTGTCAAAGCAAGATATCTAAAAAAAATATTGGATTAGAGATCCATGATTAATGGAACAGATATCTATGTATCCAATTATTCTGTTATATAACTACAATATAAATATATATATAACTACAATATAAATATAATCTAACGACACAATATAAATCTTTTTAAATAAATTTATACAAAATATATGAAAATATTAACTAACTATATGAATATATAAACTAATACTAATATAATACGAAATTGATTTAATATTTTGGAGATTCATATAACAAGATAAGGTAAAAAGCAGATTTTTGTAGATAGAAAAATATACAAGAAAAAATTTTTGCGAATGTAAAAATGCTATTGCAATAGTGGTCTGTGAAGGCAATTTCAAAGTAAAATCGTAGTTATAGAGATGCTAGCGATATACATATATGGAGAAAGATAATAAAAGGCCGACCAACGTGCAATTGTAACGCGTCAGACCGGTTCTGCCGCCATGAACGAATTTTCTGTCCACTGGATCGTAAAGGTACGAACGTTACGAGCGCGGAGAATTTCGTTTTCATCGTACGCTGCATTAATTAGTTGCAGAAAATGGTGGCAGTTGGCTGCGTTTTGTGACATCGTTACAGAGAATTTAAGAGAAAATTGAAAATATAATGTGCTTTTCGAAAATATAAAAATAAATGGCTGTATAAAAATTTTCACATAAATTTATCATAAAAGATAAAAAGATTTTTAAAAGTTTTTATACTATTTGATATTTTTATAGTACTTAAGATTACATTTAATATCATATTTAAAATGTAAAATATTACAATACACTATATTTAGGCTGCTATTATTTTAAATTCTATGTTCTTTACCTACATTTATTATTTTCTTTATTAAATAATAAAAAATTTTCGCATAATCACTTTTACATTCTTTATATTGTCATATGTTTCATTTATTATAAATGCTTTATTTATTGTACTATAGAATATAGTACATATAATATAATTCTCTGTTGAGATCAGAGTGCGACATTGCACATTCGCAAACAAACAACAGGATTGCGGGATATTGCAAAATTTACGTTGATTTATCGAGCAACGATCCCATTTTCGCCATAAAGCGAATATTTATTTATATTAGGAAATTCGTGCAAACAGCGATCCGTATAATATTTTTACCGCAAACGTATCGCGCGGATATGTTCCTATTCGTTTTCTGTGTCGATTCGAACGTATTAGCAAAGTGAAGATAAAGCAGCGCGAATTACGAGTATCATGAGAAACGTGCACTTATAATTCAATACAATTTTCATAATATGATTTATACTGTCGATATGATACTTTTGAAAAGTTACAGATTATTTTAAAAATTAAATATGATTTTAATTCAACTTA
>NW_017259520.1:1476032-1513399 GCF_001594045.1 Atta colombica | reverse complement strand
TATTTATATTTTTATATCAAATAATATTTTATTTCAATATTAATATCCTCATCTTAAAATTTATTTTCAAATTCAATATCCTCATCTTAAAATTTATTTTTTCTCCCAACAAAGTATTTTAATTAAATTTTATACTAAAAATTTCTTTCCAATTTTTTACTTTGTTTTTATGTTAAGACTTTTGTTTCTTAAATTTTATGTGACGCTTTACTATGAAACCTCCACTGAAAATAACTTGCCTTTTGTGTGACATACCAATTTACTTGATACAAATATAAAAAGATAATATAGTGCCATCATATCACACTAAAAACTTTGTGACTTTATATTCTATTTAAGATAAAAGAATCATATTTCTACGAGCGTGACTTTTATTACTGTAATTTTACAAAATATATAAAATGATCTAATGTTATAAATCGCAAATCGTAAATAATTTTTCAAAAACGAATTTGTTTGTAAAATTGAGATACAAGAACTAGATAAAATAATAATTCTCGAATCATTTCGATTAAAGAAGAAAAATTATGTGAACTAAATTTCAAGGAATCAAATGGATAAGAAAACTATACTCTTCAATTAATTTTAAGTGGACTTTATATCGATAAAGTTTTTAAGATTAAAGAAGAGAGAAAAGAAAATTATATAATGTAAGCAATTTAAAAAGTTGCAATAAATAAGTTTCTTTGATAAAGAAAGATCTATTTCAGATTGATTTAAATGTATCATTAAAAGAATATTGATGATTTTGCAGCATTATTACATATTTGAATAAAACCATAAATTTCTCACTAAGCAAAATATACAAAAAGAATCTTGAGAGTTTACGGAAATTTAGATCACACTGTTTGGCACCTTGACAATCCGGCCAATGTCGCGCACAATATTCGTTTACCTTACTTATGAGAAATTTGGCGAGCAGACGGATTTTAATCCGACGACCCACTTTACGTTTGCCCTTGCTGCTGGGACACTACCGGGCTAAATCGGGATGTGAAAGTAGAATAATGCTAACGAAATAAACAAGAGTATAATGCGCGTGCCAAAAACCACACAAATGAAGTAAAGATCCTTGAAAGGCGCAAGAGCAAACAATGCGAAATGGCTAATTCAGCAATAAAAACTCTCGGAAGACCGCCAAATAGTTCCATGACGCTGTCATGTGACGCTTTTGCGATCAAGAGGAGAAAAAAGGGTGACATAATAAGTAAATACATCGAAGGTTACGCATGTTCCATTTTTGAATATTTAAAATCGTGTAATAAGCAGAAATGATATTAGCAATAATAAATTTTATTTCTGACGTGTTTCAATTTCTCAAAATTTGAGTAAATGTATTTTTAACGATATTTTTGCAAGCAACTTCAAATATTTTTAAAAATATCTATAAAAAAATTCGTCAAAAAGTATCTAATTAAAGTGTAAAAGAGTTTCTCTCATAATTAATAAAATGTTAAATATTTCTAGCATATCGATAAAAAAATTCCAATGTTTAAGAGCCAGGATTAGGATGTGGTGAATGTGGCACTTTTCTTGTAAAAAATTTAAAGAGACGTAAAAATAATAATATATAAAATAATGATGAACGAAAAAGATTAAAAGAAGTTAGCGCGGTAATTGGAACGCAATAATAAATTTAAAATCAGTTTAATATTTCATGTATTTAGTAGAGGAGAAGGTGGTATATTATGGCATCCCAGTTACATTTTACACAATAACTTTGTTAATAATAAATATTTAAGTTTAAAACTTAACAATTACATTCGTTACAATGTTGTTGAATCGATTCTGGACTTAAAATTATGAAATATTTATTCCTTAGGACATTATTAATAAAAACGTGACGACATTGCGTAATGACTCGAAGAAAAACATGAATGGTAATGTAGCCTTTCATAAAAATAGCCTTAAAAAATTAATTTTGTTTAGAAAACAAAATTGTAACCAAAGTATTCAGTTACAAAATTAATAAAAAAGTAAAACATTTTAAAATGTATGCAAATAAATATATATTCATATAACTTCTGTATATATAAACTGCTCAGTACTAAAAATCTCAACACTAAAAATACTACGTAATAAAAACTATAGATTAATAGTAGAGCTACAATCGATTATCAAATAATTATATTTTCATATAAAAATCTCAAAAAAGAGGCCGTGAGTTAATATCCATAGAGAGCCACATTAGCAAAATGCCACGCTATTGTTCAAATTTGCATAACTCAAAAAATATACAGTCAAATAAAATGTTAAATAGCAACAATACACTTAAAAATACATATATTCATGTGAAATACGCTCAAGTTTAAGAAAAATGAGGAAGTAATTAAATGCTAAAATGTACCTCAGAAACATTTTAAAATATTTGAAATTACAAATTACAAATATTTGAAATATTTAAAATATTTGAAATATTTGAAATATATTAAATTATAAAAATACGTTATAATAAATGCTGGTTATTGAGTAGTGGTATATTAGCATCATGGTAACAGCGAGCTACTGAATAAATAATTCCATAACTAATCATAAGAATTAATTATAATAGCGGAGATATTAAGGGAGATACCGCAATATATACACTGGTCATAATATCACCTTCTCCTTTATTTAAACAAATATTTGGATATACTATTAATATTTGGATATAATATTTGGATTTCAGTTCATTTTGAATCATCTTCAGATAGATATACTATCATGTAATTATTAGAGAATGATGCTCGTTTATTTATTGTTACTTGTATTCCGCTATATATCGCAGGAGCAAGCACAAGTATATATCACAAACAATATCACATTTATTTGCAGCTGATCGTTGTATACCGCACGTACGAGGCATATCGCGAATCAGATGATATTTATTGGTCTCTGTGCATCATAAGATGGATATGTATTCCAATGCTGGGCGCGGCGTCATTAATTCACTTTCGACATATTCGGTGTCATCTAAACTGCGTCGGCACGTCGGACTGGACGTGCAGGAATTCCAGCGTCGGCAGGAGACGGCGGCACAAATATCCCCAAGTTGATTAGAGCCCTTCGACTGATATTGGAATCTGTATGGCGCTATTTAATTAATGATCGCACGCGGCTATAATCGGCGCGTTCGACCGAGAGCGAGAGGAGGGAAATCGGAGGGAGATATGGACAATGGAGCTTTAACCCTCAGGTCCTTTCTCTGCTGAAGACGGTTAAATTCGACGACTAGTAGCTAAAGGGAAGCTAAAGAAGGTAAACTTAACAAATTATGAATGCACATAGCGAGAAGACGCTGCAAAGCAAATGTGGACGGTCGTATTGTCTGCTGTATTCGAAGTATACGATGTTATTTTGTTTGTGGAATGACAAGCAAGGTAGTATATGCGATGTTTGTTCTGCTCTTAAAGTGGCGGAATGGTTGGTTTAGTTCTGTATTTCGGGTTCGTCGCACACGCGGGTTTCCTCCTTCTATTTCTGCTTTAACTAATTCTCACAAAAGATATTTCCTTGAGAAAAACATGCAGACACTAACGGTTACCATTTTCTTCTCCGGTATATATAAGGTGATACTAGCGCGATTTTTATTACTCTTGTAGTTTTCTATTGCGAAAGTGCGCAACACTAGTTTTTCGCCCTTTTCCTCTCTTTCTTTTCGATATCTATCTTTGTTTCTTTCACTTTTCTCATGCCTCTTCCCATGCCTCAGCCGTGTTCAAATTCTCCAATGGTCTCTCGTGTCGGTGCATTTACCGTACGAACTTTTTATTTCTTAACAAGCAACGTGAAAGTCACGTACGCGCCGGGTTACGAAAGTCTCTGTACAATTCGGGAAAATTGAACTCTATGCGTCGGTTCAGATATATAGCACCACGGACTTTCCGCTTAACGAAGGGTCACCGAATCGTGATGGAAACTGGCTCAAACGTGTGTAAAAGAGATTCCATCGGTGTACGTTTGTGTATTTTTTGAGATCAATTGCGAAATTACTATAAATATTTTTACACAAAAAAAGTTGTATAAAATATATAACAGCGTGTTAAATCTCAAATGGATTTTTCACATTTTCTTTTAAATCAAAAGTAAAGACCAAAGGAATTTTTATTAATATTGGATATAAGGATATACGTCATTTAATAAAATATAAAAATGAACATCTATTTATTACTGGATATATGTATTTATTTAAAAAATTGTTTAATTAATATTCTAAAGTATCCGACCAATGTTTTGCAAGGCAAATAAACGTAATAATTCATATGATATTAGTTTTGTAATGTTTTAATTAACATTTTACCGCTAATATTGTAATTTCATAATGTTTTAATATTTGTTAATAGCTTTGTTAATATTCATCTACTAAAATTTGTGTTTTACAATAATAACGATATATAATAATCAAGAATATGTAATATAATTATGGTATCCGATTTTTCCATTAAAACTTGTCGGTCTTCTTAGAATTTGCATATTTGTGAAGTCTTGCGACGATTTAGTTCTTCTCATAGATACTAGACTTCAGATTATCCGGGGATTGAAAAGCTCAGTGCCTAAGATTTTATTTAAAGACAACTCTCTCTCTCTCTCTCTCTCTCTCTCTCTCTCATTGACTATCTTTAAGATATTGAGAATTGTTATGCTAAAATATCCATTTAATGGCATTTTTCCTTTAACATATAATAGCAAATAAAAAAAAATTTGAAGATTCCTATACATAATATCGAACAAACTCTCTTTCAGCCAGTTCAATAAACTTTAAAGAAATACATTTTCAATAACAAGTAATTACATTTCTTATATTCTATTTTTTTAAAAGAACACACTCTTACATATAATATTAATCGAATTCCATTGATCTTCGCTTTTGAAAGAAAAATCCATCTGGAAATTTTTGCAAGATATAAGAAATAATATGTTAAGAAATTAAAAATATTCTAGTATATATAGTGTATAGTGTATATATAATATGTATAGTGCACATATATGTACTTCATCGTAATATTTCACAATTAATATCAATTAGAAACGGAAGCAAAAAGAATTGAGAGATATTGTTTTCTTTTTCTTTTTATTAAAATATATTATGTATAATAAATATAAAAAAATAATAAATAACAAATCTTTCTCGAGGAAAATAATAAATTAATAAAGGGTAAAACAAAAGCAACTTACAGTTATAAAATATAATTTTTATATTTCTTATATATAACGTGCATATATGATATTTTATGAAAGAACAATATCGCGATTTTCTTTCTGTCTTCTAGTGGATATCAATCCTGAAATACTGCAGCCGAGTATCGTACCTTGTCGGACACGGGAACAGGAAGAATGTCGTACAGGTTGAAAAGGGGAAGTACAACATCACGGAAGGATTTGTGGCTCCTGCTTGTGACAGCTTTGGAATCGTCCATCATGGTATTAAACAATTTATCCGTCGCGCTGCTATACGCTCGCGCTAGTAGCGCGGTCTCGTACGAGCAACATATACTCGCGCGCAAAACGTTGATTGAAATTTATTGAAACGTGTTTTCTTCTACATTCATACAAATATATTTACCTGCTAGATACTCTCTTTGAAGCATTATTATTATTAGAAATACTTCATCAGAGTATTAACAGTCCGAAAAAATAATATGAAATGATATGATGAAGTTCGAATGATGAAGTTTCATATAAAAAATATTAACACATTGAAAATTATAAAAATATATCTCTACAATATTTTAACTGTAAAATAGTAATATGAATAATAAGATATATAAACAAAAATTTTTTAATGAGATTCATTCGAATTTCATATGCCTAGCACGTATACAAATCTGATGGTTTCTTCCGCGTCAGGTTAAGTATTTGTACAAATCGAGTGCAAACGAGCGCTTGTTATTACAGCTCGTACATCGGATATTGTTTATTTTGGACGCTGGCCAGATTTTAGCAGCCGTAATTTACGGTAAGCCATCGCAGCATGTTTCTTTCCCTTTGGGGTTATCTCTCGAGGCGAATTTGGCAAGTGATACTGTTAAAGAGTAACGATGAAGCTCTCAGGCGCGGATTTTCTCTCCTTCGATAATGCCTATTCTTGGGAAAAATCGAGAGACAGGTGGCAATGCTATGACATTGTGGAGAATGTATGCGGGAACGATATTATGAAAAATTAATACGCCCCGTGGATATATTTACGAAAAAGTCACGGTCTTATGGTGCAAATAAGCATCACTCTATGTCATAAAAACAATGTAAATTTCTGCAATATTTCGAATGTGAGTTTATAAAAATAAATAGTAACATTTATACAAAATTGTATACTTCGCATGTTATCATCTAATCCTATTAATGATGATTATTGCGTTGTACTCGTTCAGTTACTTGTTTTATATAAGTAATCTAGGTATATATGTTGCCTGATATAATCCAAATAATTCAAAGTTGGTATTATATGTAATTTACGTAATATATTGGTGTAGAGAAATGCAAAAGAGGGAAGCTTACCGAGTTGATATAGTTGGTAAGAGACAAGCCGCCATCCCAGGGGTGCTCGAGCTCGCAGGAAATATTGGCGGGCCTTAAGGCATGGGATTGCTCTAAGGTACGTAATCCTACCGCGAACACCTGTACACTGTCATATATTAATGCTGGTTCGGCCTGCAAAAATATGAATCTTAGCTTTATCCATTGCTAATGTTCATTCGATAATACAAAGCGTGTAACTTAAAAATACGAATATTTCTAGCGCTATTAATTAAAGTTTTAATGGAATTATTTTGCTTAAGATCTTGAAGTAACTTACAAACATTACTAAAGAAATGTTATTCAATTATTAACATTAATAAATGTAAGAGAAACATTCTGGAAACGTTTGCTTAATATGATGTATTTAATTGAAAAATGTAAAATTACAATAATCTGAGATAGAAATGTTAATCATTATAAATTAATAATAGTGATTTTAACTAATTAAACATATAACTTATAAAGAAATACAATTAATTGAATATAAAGTGAAATGTGAGAATGCGGAAGGATTTTCGAAAAGCAAACGGGCGCGAATTACGTGCAGCATGTAGCGAAATGCTCCGGTTATTAATTGTAACGCTATTAGTCATGTGTGTGCGTTTATTTCCATGAATTATGAAATTCATGGTACGTTGCCGTGTCGAAGTTACGCGCCGGTTCTAATCTAGTCGTCACGACGACGTCGCGTTCTCGCCGGAAACGTCGACGGAAAATGTAATATTCAGTGAGAAGAGACTACGGAAGATTTGATGGCGGCGTTGCATGAATTAATTTCGTTCACACGTTATTTATTCTTGTCTCGACGAAAATTGTTGATCACGTTTACTGTGAATTGCTTTGCTTCTCTTTTCCTTCTCTTTCTCTTTAATTGTATAATTACATACAATAGTCGCTGGAAAATATCATTTTTAACAAAAAAATATATATACAGTTATAAAACTAATGCACCATTTTTATATCGATATTTCTTTAAACTGTCTTCCGTATGTTAAAAATTATGATTCCACGCACGCATTATAACATTAATAAATTAACAGTTTATATTTATTTAGATGATTAATTATAAAACTAATATTTTCGTATTAGTTTGAATAATAGGCTGAAAAAATTATTATTATTATACATTATTATATATTATACAATATATACATTATTATAATAATGTAATGGCACATTGTCCAGACAATTAGTTTCGTTCTGTATGTTTCTGTTCTGTATATCGCAAATTATTATTAACTGCAAAGTTTGTCATAATAATTATATCATGTATCTTTTTGTAAGTGAAATGTATTTTTTTGCCAAATATGTTACATAATGCACAAATGTAGACAAAAATTATCTCGGAAATGGTAATAGATATGGAAAATAAATTTATTATTGTTAACAAATATAATAATGAAAAAAAGGATGTTATAAAATATTAAATAAAATATAATACATCCAATATATTACAAAAAATATTTTATTAACGTATTATAAGGTCAGCGTATCTTAAAACCTATTATTATTATTGTTATTATTATTATTATTATTATTATTATTATTATTGTTATTATTATTATTATTATTATTATTATTATTATTATTATTATTATTACTACTACTACTACTACTACTACTACTACTACTACTACTATTATTATTATTATTATTATTATTATTATTATTATTATAATAACTTTCGATTCTTCTTGAAAGATTAAAAGAAAGATTCTGCATATATCCGACACCGTATATATTACCGTTTTTGAAAAAAACGATTCTAACGTCTAGACTTGTGCATAACTTTTTTATCAAAGAGTAAATTTAACGCAAGAACGGTCAACACGATCAAAGCTGTGTTACGCTCATTATCTATTCGTGTTTCACAGAAATTATTAGTATTTATTGTGTGATAGTATATATTGAAATTCAATATCGATAAAATCGAAATATTAATAATGCTTTCCACATTGAATACTAAATTGTAATAATATATTTCTATTACTCTAGCGATTGCATTTTGTTATGCGTTGCAATGGAAGAATAATAATTCAAACGTACTAATAAAAATAAATAATGATGTTGAAAAGTTACTCATCAACAAAATGGCTTAAAAATCATTATAATTAAATCATTCGTATATAATAATATTTATAAAAATCAACAAAAAGTTATTCGAGCAGGCAGTTTAGCTTATAATTAACAAAAAATTGCTAATGATATTGTTAGATAAAAAAACAATAATAAATAAAAGGTTAACTCAATCTTTTGTGCTAAATAACATTTTGTTATTTTTAACTTCCATGAGTGTTAAAATATAAATCAATCTGTTTCTGTAATAGAATTTTTTAGTTTCAAAATAAACGACATTCATATTAATGTATGTCTTTAGTAAATAAAAGAGTGTGAGAATTTGACTGTGTAAAACCAATTTAATACATTTCTTAAGTTAAGTCGTTTAAGTCCATTATTTTAATTAAATTAATGACATATTAAAACAGTGACGACTTATAGAAATAATTAAAAATAATTCAAGTTGGGTATAATTTGACATAATAAATTTAACAATGTACCGATCATGAAACGTAAAAATTTCACTACAATCACAATGCAGGAGAGATTGTTAGTTTCCGGAACATTTTTAGTGGGAGCTTCCGATGGTAGCGATCAATGCGAGGTAATCACGTCGCGAATTGATTTCACTCGTATTTCAGAGTCGTGAAAGGATGCTAAGCACGACGCGACCATTCCGCCCGCGACCGCTTCTCATCTTCATTTCCTTCCCCTGCACCTTCCTTACACCGCATCCTGGAAGGCACGTATTTGAGACGGACAAACACGCGGAAGCATCCAGGAAACGACCGGCGCCCGTGCTTAGTCTTGTACGTCTCTTCATCACTCACTATATGCCCCTTTCTGTTGGACGAATAGGTTGTAGAGGAGCTTTTACTGTTTGCCATGGACTAAAGTGCGACGTGTCCCCGTACCTTCCCGTACGTTGATCCAATATTGCGTTGACGACACGCAAATTTACCGCGACTTTTAATCAACTTTTCCAAATTTTAACTAATTCCAATGTTCTCATTTCGGATTTCCTCAGTTTTCTACGAGCCGAAAGTTTTTTATGGATCTTATCTTTCCTGGCATTTTCTTTAAAGTTCTAGATAGCTCCTTGAAAATTCTGATTATTGTTCTCAACGCTCGAAGAAATGAAAATGAAAAATAAAATGAAAGAGATCCGGCGATATTTTGATTCTCGAACAGAAATTTTTTAAGTCTCCAGGATAAAATTTTTCTTCGGCAGAAAATACTCTCGGTATAATTGATAAGTTGTCGAGCATTTCAGTATACAAATACAGAAAGTGACTTGTGTGCGTGTAAGCGATATTTCCGTAATATAGTTTTTCGAACACCAAGAAGAGCTTTTCGATGAACAATAAAATTTTCTCATGCTGCATCCCCAGAGAATTAAGAACCCAATAAATATCTAACTGAAGCTATTATTATTTATATTATGCTAAGATTATTTGGCTTTACAGTGACTTCTTTAAAGTGGTTAATTAACTTAATCAAAAGCTAGAATTACAATTTCTCAGAAATTATTTTCGAAAATGAGATTTTAGAATTTATAATTACTTTCATGGAGTTTAATGAGAATTTTATTTAATATACTATTAATTCAAAATGGATTGCATCCTTAATATTCCTATATCATTATGATTAAATAATTGAATTATTAAATTATGAATTATTAATAATTGAATTATTAACTTATGAATTATTAAAAACTATTACTCTTATTAATCATGGAATATTTAAACTTGGTAATGAAAAATTTATAATAATTCGCCAACTATTATATAAGATGATTAAAAAGTTACGCATGCAATTTTGTTCAATATTAGTTTATAAATTATCGATGTCAAGCGCGTTGCGGTTTTACAATTACGCTAAAACCTCCAGTGATGCGTGGGGCAGTAATAATCTGGAATGAGAATTCACCGGAAAGTTTGTTGATTCGCGTGAAAGTTGATGAACTGGCGCTAACGTAATTTATGCGACAGGATACGCAAACGCATGAGCATGACAGGATGAAGCGAGTGTGACTCAGGTAGGTGTGAACATATCCGCTTGTCTTACCTCTGCCTGAGGCAAACAATAAAGCTCCAACAAACTATTTGTAGACGCAAATCTCATGGCGAACTTGAAATCTGTCTGAAATAGCTTACGGGCTAACTGCAGGCAGTTATGCTCTCGTTGCTTTTTTTGCGGTAGCAAGAGTATGTTGTACTAAAAGACCAGAAACTTGCAGATTTGCCTGGGAAATGACCGGATTCGTTACACAGCGGTGAGAAATTCCTGAAATTCTTTCAGTAGAAGCAAGCATTCTTTGACATTCAGTGAGCAAGCAAACGATTTGTGGTTTGGAATTTTCCCAAGAGTTGATTCGAAATCAATATTATTTCTCTATCTTTTAATAACTATTTAATATTTTTTCATTATATTTTTGAAATGGGATATTGAATTTATTTTAATATTAAATTATAATTAACTAGAATAAAATAAGATATATTTTATAAAATATTTATGAAGTTTTTATAATATAATATAATAATATATATCCGAAATAGAAACATCCACATTCTTGTATGAATTAATGAAGAAACAATATATATCAATATATATTAATTTTTATCAATCTTGATGAAAGCAAAATCACACATCAGTCTTATTAAACCCGAAAAACGTTTCATTAATGTGCAGGCAAACTATATATAAATATTGATCTCTTCATAAAGAGATTTCAATCAATTTCTATTGTCTATTATTTCTTTCAATTAACGTTAATAAAAAAAGTCATTTTAAAATGCGTACATTTTAAAAGTATCATGAGACGTTTCTATCAATGAAAATATCTGAGGATAATGTGTATTACTTATACTCCGTTAATATTTGCATTAGATAACATCAATTTCGGCAGATATTAATGCTAGTGCAAATTGATTGGCTTTCTAGGCAAGTGAAATTATTACATGCACATCAATCAATTAACGATCCTTACTCTATAAAATTTCGTTCGTTATCACACACCTCATACCGCGAAAATTCCGATCTGTAATTATGGATGTAACACAAATAATTCATGCAAGATAAAATCATATCCTTGTTGTAATGCGATTCAACACATATATGAGTTTTTGTTTATTGAAATAATATCCGATGCATGCGGTATTGAGTTGTAAAGCCACAGGATCGTCGTGTGCAAACAGCACACGAAGTATCAGATGTGCGTGGAATAATGCGCCCGTCAGTAAAATGTCGTTATATATGAGCGAATAAATTTCCGAATTTTTCCGATCGCTGCACTCATTCGCTGATCGGTCAGTGCGACGCGTCGAGGTGACGATGCGTGAGAGATCGATAAAGCTCGCGATTGCTCGTAAGTCACTGAATTTAAAATAAGGCTGGCTGCTGTATTGTAATTTTATAGCAACACATGTAAATAATGTAAGAAAATTTGCGATATGTAAAATGAATACAAAGAGTATTTTTCCTATATTATCGAGCATATATATTTCTAGTTGAAAGGTTAACTTTTTCAAGATATTTGTATTTAACATTGACAGCCTCAATTGGACTGTTGTCCATTTTTATAACGTGTCTTTAATCAAACTGGACAAAATGCCCCTGTTATTGAATTTGTATTCCGTTGTATCATGACGATCACGTACAAAATACAGGCAAGTACGAAATCGCGCACGTGACAATTTGTACAAATAAATTTTCCCAGTTGCCACACTCGGTCGGACAACATGGTCCAAAACGCAATGACGTGCAAACAGAATAACAACGATATGCGGGGCAATGGTACATATGGATATTTTTTCAAATTGTGATCGGCAGAAATAATGAAATCGCACATAGGACCGGAAACGACGAATTTTAATTGGCACGTGACTGGCACTCGATTCATCGCCAAAACCAAACGGTATTGACGGAACGGAAACTCATAAACCAACACAGGGCAGAAGTCGCTTGTCGCAATAACTTTAGAATAACCAAGCTATTATAACTTTTTTGTATTTGGTAGTAAAGAATAAAATGCGATTTTGTTTAATTTGTTATAATTTGACGGCGCATAATTAGCTCAATGATATCAATAATGCCGATGTAAAATAAAAAATATGATTTTTAGATATTTAGTAATATTAATCTTGGAATAATCGAATCAATTGTCGTTTGTTAATTTTTTGTTATCATTACTTATATCGTGGAAATACTTAGTCTTGTTTACATGCAAAGAATTTTCTTAGTAATATTAATATGATATAATTTAAAACTCGAATATATTTATCCAGGTTTAAATTCTGATTAAGATGATATTTTTTCACAATAAATTCTTTACGTAGTAGTATTTCAAAGGTACTCATTAACATAACTAGTATTAAATTGTTGTCAATCTAATTTGTAATATTATTTCAGAGTTTATATTTAGGATTGTATTTTACGATCGATAAATAATCGGCCAATTTGTTTGAACTGAAAATTGTAAAATTTATATAAAAAATATTATTAAACACTAAGACCTACTTTGATCAAACATGATCTTCTTTGCTTATTTATATCGAATATTTCTTTTCATTGTAAATGTATTCTTTCATTTCCTTGATTTAAAAAATTTTTCTATTGTTTAAATATATTTTTTTCAATATGTTCCTCCCGGATATGGAGAACAGATGTCGTCATTTGAAGGTATTGATATTTGTTCTCCATATTATTAAAGAGAGCTTCATGAAACGATTGCAACGTTAACTGTACGGTATTCACATATCGTCAAAATGCGCGACTCGTACATTCGCGGAATACCCACTGCAACGCAATTGCGTTCTGCAGGTGCGTGCGTGCGTGCGTGCATGTCCGCGTCGCGGAAAAATTGCGTTCAACGCGTCCATCACACCGAGTGAATTCGGAAACCAGGAGAAATTAATAGCCGGCGATAGACGACATGGTTATCACTTTTTTCCCCTGCTTCGATGATCCGGGTAGCCGGAGGTGCACGGAACCGTACACGTCGATTGTATCGATTGCGGCGGCTCTCGCCGATATCAAAACATTTTATCGTGGAGCCTCATGAGATCCGACAACCCAATAAAGCATTTCCCTCCCATCGAAAAAAACCGTTCGGAACATTCGCCAACGAGCGGCATCGAGCATGATCGCTTCACATGCTGTGCATTTAATTCTTTTTTCTACAGCGCGGAATACGCATTTAATTTCACCCTCTTTGAATGAAATTGAGTGAATTATTGTGATTACCGTTTAACAGAATTTTATTCACGCGATACGCTGACACGATTTCAATCGCGAACGCATAAAATCCCTATTTGAGTTTAAAATTTTTAATTTTCAATTTATAAAGAAATGGAATTGTATTAATAGAATTTTTCCATATATTTTTTCATTAAGTTTAAAAAATAAATCATTCTCAATTTCAATTCTATTTTTAAATTAGTAATTAAATAAGAAATAAGAGATGGTTTTTTAAATAAATTAAAAAAAAACTGTTTAATTTAATGTTAACTGTAATTATAACAAAGAATCGTGTAATTCTAAAAGCAGTAGAAACAAAAATTTTCCATGGCGAACCTGTCATTGGTTAATCTGGGCGTTACCGGTTTGTTGGAAATTTGTTTAATTTAATTAAAATTGAGTACGGTTCACTGTATTTCCTATCACAGCGCTTACGCCTTATTATGCCATGTCGGAATGAAAATGAGGTGGACGAGCTCACGCGTATTATCAGAAATCTCTTAGTTGGATGGAAGTTGCGATAGTTGTTGCACCGTGAATACACTCTAGTTATACGGAGCTAATTGGAGCGTGCTTTTAATTAGCCAGAGTTCAACCAACGGACAGGAATGGCAGCGTGGCTTTACCTAATAGTATTTAACTCGAATAAGCATTGAGGCAATTTGAAGCTTTACATTCTTTGGGTGCATAATAACTGACAAAATTCATCGATATCACTCAACAGAATTGCACGAACTTCACACGATAGGTAACATATACCACGCATAATAAAATTTGCCTTTAGCATTCAGATAATCTGATTGTGATACATTAAACATGGAAACGCTCTTTAAAATTGCGATAGTTTTAAAAATGTTCCAAGGTAATATATTGCTCGAATGTATATTTGTTGCAAACAAAACATGTACCTCTACTAACATTATTTTATATCTCCAAATAGATATTAATTTCATTATCGATTATCCTATTTCTCAATCGTATTTTATTCAAAATATTAACCAATAATTGTGCTGTTAGATTTCATATTTATAGATACGTTCTGTAATTAAAAAAGGTTGTGACGTTGTGCTGCAAATCTCAATTTCATGAATCAATTTCATAAATTTCTATAAATATCACAGTAAAACTTTTAAAGTTTTCTCCGCAATAACTGCATTTGTTTTCAGAAAATTTCCATACATGTATCACATGATGATGCTACACTGTATTCAACGTCGGTCAGTACAAGCAACCGCATGAGATTGAACGAATAGCTTTCATCGGTTGAGCATCCTGACGTTCTGGAAATTGGCAATCTCGCATGAATAATGAAGAAACTGGCATGGTCGCGTACACTAGTTATCCGGCTGTGCCAGACTTAAGTCTTGTCCGGGTTGGATGAATCGGTGGTTAGCCATTGGACATTCACTGGCTCTCGTAAACTGTCGTTGTGCATTTGGCAAAGAAGCCGAAACTTTGATGTCTCCTGATTCACGATTCAACCCTTATCTGGATAATCGTGCCATAGAATTAGTTCGAAAAGGTCTGTAATTTGTCCGATCTGTCTCTTTCTTGAAACGCGCGTTTAACCTTACGGTGAACGACGAGTCCACATCACGACTCCGGTCCGGTCTCAGAATCGGCCTGTTCATTAGCATTTAAAGCGAAATGGAAATGCCGTGTCAAACTACTTGCTGTCTAGCAAGCGGTCTTCACCTTTCTCAGTTGGGTCAGAAATGTTACAGGTGAGGAATTTGAACAGCCTGCAGATGACAAATTAACTTGGCGGAAGTTAAACATTTTTTGCCACTGTGAACACCGCTATAATTAATAATAATTTTGGAGATCTATTCTGGAGCGTAATCAGATTCTCATCTAAACGTTTCCCAGATATCATGTTATATTAATGTTCGATAAACAAGAATAAATGAATATCACTTGATGGATGGCATTCGAGTATGTGTGTGTGTGTGTGTGAATACAGTTTAGATAAAATTATAAACATTAAAATCTCAATTTATATAAGATCATAAATTTAATGATCATAAATCTTATGAGCTAATGTACGTCTTCAATGTGTCATCAGTTTACTTATCTGATAATAAGTATCTAACGATATTTATAAACCCAAAATTCACGAATAGACATTTATCGCGTTACACGTATTTTCACTCATCGTAAATTTCGCGAGGTAGAGGAGGTTCCTTCGAGGAGATCTTTTTAAGTACCTAAGTCCATTTATACAAAATCCCGTTCCGAAAAATTCTCGTTATGAAGATAAATGCTTTCCTTTTAGCCTGACATAATTGAAATAAATATCGCTCGGAACGCGGATTCTGAAACAAATCTTGCTTTATGTCGCGGAATTCCACGACGTGAATTTCTTCCATTCTGTTGGCCTGTTTGGCAAATAGAAATTTCTTTATGAAGTCGCTAGCTTAACCAATCTTCCACGTGGTGGCAAGCGCTACTCTTGTACAGCCGGATAACGAAAAGAGAAATGGTTATGGTCCTTATCCTACATGCCACTGACTCAGGCTGGGATCCGATTTGTTTAAATCTAAGACTGTCTACTGTATTCTCAGGATTAAGGTCTTTAACTTATCTTGATCATAATTCCAATAAATAATTTATCACAAAGCATAGAAGTTATTATTCTATTATTAAAGATCGATATTTGTGGCAGGATTCGTTAAGCGTACAGCATGTATGTGTGTTTAATTCTAAACTATCCTCGAATGTGTATCATTGAATTCTCTATCTCGCAAAGATTTTAAGAACCTAAAATTTATAAAAGATTAACTTTTGATATTATTTTGATTCCTCTTTTATTTTTTTCTCTTTTATTAATCCTCCTCTTTTATATGCGTAATAAAGAATTATAAAAAAGAAAAGGCATATCGACAAAATTTTTTCACAGCAAAGTATTGTATAATATTTGGTAAATCAATGAACACCATAATGGAGAGTGTTTTCAATAATTTTTCAATTTTATATTGCAATATTGTGTATATGTAATAGAAAGAAAGTGAGAGAGCGAGAGAAGAAAAGAATAAATCAAAAGCTATGTTTGAGGTTTTTCTATGAGAAAAAAAAATCATGGTATATGTAATATTATACGTCAAGATTGTGGCAATGTTTACTGGCTTTGATATAAATAAGAAAATTATAGATCTTACGATACATTTTAATACATTTTTTTTTATTTTCATCAGACAAGAATTTTAAAAAATTAACATTACGATATTTCCGACATTTTATTTTATGTTCGATATTTTATAATCTCTTTCAAGTTTAATTTTATAAACACTTTCTTGAATTGATATATTTTTTACATTAAATGTCTCAAATATATTTTATTTTTTCCATTTGTACTTCAATTCTTTTATTTGTAGCTATTAATGAAAACTTTATTGCAGTAATATGTGTAATATCGTGACAGAAAACTTTATGGCATATTAAACTTCGATTAATCCATTGAGAATTATCGAACTGCAAATCACAATTAATTGTGCGCGGAGAATTAGTTGGGTAATGCGCCATAATAAACATCTGTATTTTATGAGAAGAAAATTCGCGTTGACCGCATGGCACATTTCGTAATGATTCTTAATAATAAACTAGCAGCAATCGCTGTAAATTGGTTGTTTGTAATCTACCTGATATTGACAGTTTATCGCGCAACGGGTATAATTTATGACTATGAACTGCAACTCCATTTATCTATAAGCTCTCATACATGATATTGCAGCACAAAAAAGATTTTAGAAAAAATTAATTTTTATTACCTATTAATTGCTTTGCACATTTTAACAAATATAGTTATTTTATCTCACAAAGTATCTAAAAGTTTAGAAAACTTTATTTTATTTTATTTTATTTTATTTTATTAACTACCTTTATTTAACAAAATTATTACAAATATTTAAAAAATTTTAAATCAGTTTAATAGATGGATAATATTTTACGACAGATATTCGCGATTAGTAAAACATGTGTTAGTTCTTGCGGTTCGTCGCTGCAGATTTTTCTCAAAAAAGTTTCAGCCAGACCACTGTCGTCCTAGCCATATTTCTGACCACTGCAGTCGCCACGGGAGAACTTACCTTCCTAGTATGACTACAACTCGGTTGCCAAATAAAATAATAAAACCTTTCGAGTGCGAGATAGCCTGATTTATAGCACTAAGAGTAAAGGTTATCCACCAGAGCAGGGAATTCAGTGATTCATTGGCCAAGCGAATTGGAGAAGAGTTAAGAGAAATATGAGACAGAGACAGAAATCTTGATATCTGGGTCCTTCCTTCCCTTTCTCATTAATCCCCGCATTAAGTAAAAATTATTAAGTAATTAAGGACTATTCATTTTATTGTATATACGTTCATAATATATAAATGTATATATAAATGTATAGCTTTTTCATTTGTCTGACTAAGCGAGGATATTTTTACTTATCGTAATTAATCTTACTCTGTATGAATCGCTTGTATTTTGAACATGACAATTCTTGATTAAAAAATTAATTAAATTTTATATTTTAAGTAGGAATTTCATATGTAAAAAATATTATATTTATCTAATTTATCGTTAAATAAATTAAATCTTTCTTTTCTGCAAATTAAAAAATTTCTTTCGTAATTCGTTTCTTATTAAAAAAATTAATTTATTTATTCAGCGTATAGTATATTAATTATTAAAAAAATACGCAAATTATTAATGTTCGAAAATTTTATTTTTTCATATAAAAATTCCGGATAAAAAACTTCTACGAACTTTAAATTTGCAAAATCACGTTACTAACATCCATGAAATATATATTATTTATCTTATTTTTTATCGACGAAAGTCGTTAAAGCTTTCCGTTTCGTGCAATTAGGCGTGTCTACCATATATCCTACCGAGCGTCTGTTTCTTCATCATGGTTTGATGTAGATCTTTCTCATTACGCCATAATATCAGCGGCTCACATCCGCTTGCTTCGCGCTTTCAACCGTGGACGAGTCTGAAAAAGTCCATCTCGCCTCCGTGAAGTTGTTACCTCTCTCGTCGAGAGAACGAGATAAGAAAGGAAGGAAGACGAACGAGAAGAAGGAGAGGAAGCGCGTTGCTTGTAGTCGATGCACGATCAGTATGCATCTGTGGTTTCCACGTTGATGTAACAAGCTTCTTCTTATCCAGACGTTCTTGTCTCACTCATCTCTGTCAGGTGAGAGTCGATCTCTCGTTCTCCCTCTCGGTTTACGTACCTTACTTATATCGCGCTTCTTGTGTAACCACCCACGTCTATATTTTCCCCGTCGAAGCTTGAGTCACGGTAAGTCTGAAGGAAAAGTTAACCAGGTATGCCATCCGCTTATCTCGGCGACTGCTCTCCCTTACTGAAACCGCCTATTTCTTTCTCTCGACCTCCAATGCCTAAACTGCGCTCTATTTCCTTTTTCTTCTTTTACACTTTTGCTTCCGTAGAGCGTTGATTGTGACCGAACTTTTTGTGCGGCTTTGTCGGAGCTAACTCGGTCGTTTAGCGGCGTGGAAAAGGAAGGAGATGGCTGACGGGTGTGGGGGTTGATGTCAGGGTGGCAACGGAACTGGCTGAGAGGAGAGACGGTCGGAATCGTGTCGAAACAAAAGCCGTTGTAGGTAATTTCACCATGGGTTGTGGAGGTATGGGCATAACCCGACGACGACGCGAACAGGTTGTCTTCAACAATAGGGCGGCGTTTGACAATTCACTTGAAAGCGAACAGGAGGTATTATCTGGAAGCAGCTCGTGAAAGTTGTCGATAAGCTCTCAAACTTGCAGTGCAACGATGAGTTGTGTTTCATGTTTAAAGCATACATTTCAAAGTATTTTTGATTCTTAATCGTACAGAAATAAAATTACACATTAAAAAATATCTTGTATTGGAAAAGTCAACTCCCGTCCTTGTCCAAAATTTTGTGTTAAATTACATATTCAATAGAATCATTAATTCATAATGCGATTATATTATTTAAAGATTTTGTATTAAATTGATATTCCATATTTCTTAATGTTAAAACTTAATTTGTGAGTAAGTGAACAAATAATATAAAAATAATGTGTTTTAAAATGTAAATTAAAAGATGAATGAAAAAAATAAGCGTTAATTAAACATATCATAAATGTTAATTATACCAAAAAAACGTGTTTCTATAGTTTGTTTAGAAATTGTGTCAATATTGAAAAGTAATGAGGTCATTACGATTATATATAATAAAAAGAATTATTAAGAATTATTGTGTAATAGTAAACTAAATTCTTTGCAAATGAGATTGATAATTAAGTTGAACACCTTAAGAAACACGAAATTGTTGTTCGCGCGACATTGCGCAAAGATCGTATTTAAAAGCAAAAGGAAGTCTTAGAAAAACACGAACACCTGTGCCCATTTCGCTAACAAGATAAAATAATAACAACAGTCGCAGACTCTAGAGTTTCTGTGCTTCTTTCGATTGATCATCTTCATGTATGCATGCGTGAATACTGATTAGGTGTGTGTGTGTGTGTGTGTGTGTGTGTGTGTGTGTGTGTGTGTGTGTGTATTTGTGATATATTAATAAAATAATAAAATTAAACTTTAAATGTCTAATATACATTATGGCATATCTAATTCAATCAAATTGCTTATTTCATTAAAATGTATATATCGCTCCCTTACTTCAAAAGTGACACAACTAAAAAAAATGTAATTTTCGAGTTATTATCATGAATGAATTATAATAGGTAAAGATTATTCTATCAATCATTAAAATTCTATCAATAATTAAAAATCAATCATTAAAACTAATTTAATTTCAATCCGTCCGTCAAATAGTACTTATGTCGTTCTTAAGATTTTCAAAGAGATCACGTAATGCCTTTTGTAAGAATGATACATTTAAAATTGTGTCATTTTTGTAAATAAAGAAAGAGTCTATAGAGAATTTCAAATTAAAACAGTTTTGATGATCAAAGTTTGAAGAAGAAATGGTTGTATTTTGAATTTAGTTATTTTAACTGATAAATATAAACTATTGGTTTATATTTACTATTGGTTTATAAAAACGTTTGTAGTTATTTATATTAATAAATGATTATTTTATTGACAAAGTTACGTAAATAATAATATACGAATAATATTCGAGTGGAATAGTCAATTAATTCATTATTATTAAACCATTGGTGATATTTCAAGTTATGTCACGTTTGGGAATTTTATTCTGGATTTATTAATTTTGTAGAATAACAAAATCGTCACAACTCAAAAAAAGGATGGTTTTTTTTGTAAAACAAAAATGACAAAAAAGACGTTTGATTATATTTCTAAGAGTATATTCTTTTTGTCGACATTATTGAATTAATCAAGAATTTTCTGTTAAATTAAAAAGTTCTGTCAAATTAAAATAGTTTTTCCATTTTCTAAAAAAATTAATTAATTTTAGAGTTGTAGCTATCATTTTTGAAGTAAGGAAATTATGTTGAAAAATTTTTCAATCAAAACGTTAAACATGTTTAAGGAACATAGCTGTATCAAGTAAATGTATATACTTATTGTTAAAAAATTATAAATAATGGAAAAAGCATTGAAAAAGCATTGGAAAAATAGAATATGCCATACAAAAAAAACAATTTAAAGTAATTAAAAATTAAACAGTTTAAAGAATTACACAAATACACGTTCAAATCTATTATGATTTTATCATTATATTTATAATTATATAATTGTAATATTTTAAATTGCGATAAAGTATTTTAATATTTTTCAAGCGATATTCTCGGACTTCGATTCTGTTTTTCGCTTGAATTTTTACGAGCACATCTTAAATCTTACTTTCCCTTATCTCTCTGGCAATACTCCTGGGTAATAGCATAGACATGTAGTGCGAGTGCAGACGTTAATTCGAGTTTCGTTGATATCCGCCGATACGCCCATGCCTGATAACATTTTTGTAAGCAATTAAATCGTCCTGGAATTGCTCGTAATCCTGGTGCTTTAATGTCCAAAATTTCAACAAACAATAAATGCAAAAAAATTCCGTTATAGGGTCATAGTCCTAAACACTGAATGTCCCAGAATTGGATAATCGATAGTATTTCCCACGGAAAACTTTCAGTTTTCTGCAATGCAACGGTGGCAAGAGTAAAATATAGAAGTAATTTATCGGGATCAAGATGCTTTTCTTGAGTACTTTTAAGTAAGTAAGTCTTGCAATCCGCTTTTAAAGTGTATATTACATTCGAATATTATGCGCGCTTCTGTATTGTACCGCCTCGAAAAGTTAACGGTTGTAGCGGAAGTAATTAGAGAACTCTTTTCCTCGTGGACTTAAACCCGGACATTCCCTCATGAATTGTAAATGTGGCCAAGTTTTTTAATCTTAGTATCGCATCTGGAATCTCAGATTGTCTATTTATAATTCGCTCTCTTCGCTGTAAATATAGCGATCGGAAGGATGTTTCGATTATCTCAAAAATGAAACACTGAGGGATTTACTCGGATTTATTCGGATTTATTAGAAATTCTCATCTGTTTTTGTAAATAAATCATGAATAATTTTTATGAATTACTTAGAATAATTATTATTAATTATTATTAATATTTTTGCATCTTTTTTATAAATGAATAGAGCTAAAAACGCGATATCGATATAATTTTAAAAGCGACGTCAAATATTCGTCGAATAAAAAATCATTTTCTTTCATATTTTCTATCGTTTCCATTATAGTGAAATAGTGATATATCTTGGCACATTTTTCGAAAAAAGTATACAAATATATATTTTCCGAGGAAATGTTAACTTTATCCTTTTGTGTGATGGTCATTCGGACAAAAGATCGTACTTTTCTTTCTGACCCGTCAGAGCAATCTTTCGGTTTTGTTATACATGCAAATAATCCTTCGGTATTCCTGAAACGGCAGCCTCACTGGGAGAACGAAATTTGAGGATGTGAAAAATAATAATAACCATAAAAAGGCGCTCAAGACATAGAAATTCCAGAAATAGTACCATCTTATTTGAATTATTAGCAACGATTTTGAAGAGATGTTTTGCGCAAATGGTTTTTACGTATTATACGTCTCCGTCACTATTGTAAATATGACATATTTTGCTTGAGAATCAAAGAAAAATTGCTGTTTGTAGAGAGAGGCGAATACGTTTCAGTTCAGTTCAGTGAATCGTCTACATATTTGTGAAAATTCATTGCAAGATCACGCGTCTGGAAACTTGATTTATTTATGCGGGTTTCAATGCAAGAACGCGGATGATTTCCATTAAATCAATCACAGAAAAGTATAAACTTAATAAATAGAAAGATCTGCATGTTAATCGTACGCGATTCATTTCGTGCAAACATAAAATATTAATTTAATAAAAAAACTGTATGATTAATAATTTTTAACAGAATTTTATAAGAAAAACGAAATATTATTTTTACGGACGATATTTTAATATGTTATATTATAATTAAATGAAAAGTTTATTAGATAAAGTATCTGTTTCTATCTATTACGTATTGAACGTACTAAAAAAATTTCAAGAACATAAGATTCAAAAGCCTCGAGACCCAAGAAATCAATGATTCGAGGATTTGAAAAAGTAAAGATATAAAAATCTCCTAAACTTGCAACAGCAAGGATTGAAAATATCAATAAGACATAGATTTTATAAAAATCTAAAGACAAAAAATCTGGCAGTAATCATCTGTTTTTTTTTATGTAACGATATAAAAGCTATTTCTATATCCCAATCAAAATCGTAGTATTATTAATATATATTTTATTATTGTTGTTTTTCAGTTTACTAGTATTTAAGAACATTATAGATATGAATTTAATCATAATTTAAAACAAGAGAAACATAGAAATCAAACAAATTAATTAAATAAGCACGTTAAATAGCTTATTGAGTATTTCTAAAAAATAAAAATTTTTTTATTAATATAACACTTTTATTGCAGCTTTTCGATGGAATGGCATATTTAAAGATTTGTAAAAAATAATTATTAAAAAAGAAAGAAAATATGTAAATAAAATAATATCCATTCTATAATCATTCATAATTTCTCGCTGCTGGTGTAAAAATACTCCGAGTGATCATTCCTGATTAAATAAATACAATGAAATTAATAAAAAAAAATTAATATGGAAAAATTAAAAGATGCTCAACTCGATGAATCGCGAAAGCTCGATTTAAATACATGCACTGTGCGACTTCTGAGTACGCACAGTGCTTCATTGGCACGCTATTCAGAGCATTCACGCCTGCACGCCTGTGCGTGATACGAAACGCGATTACGGGCGGCCGTCGTAGCGGCGCGTAACAGTGAAGTTTCACAACGTCGTCGTCGTCGTCGTCGTCTTCGTCGTCGTCATCATCGTCGTCGTCGTCGTCGTCGTCGTCGTCGTCGTCGTCGTCGTCGTTGTCGTCGCGACGACATTCTGATCTGCATTTAAATTGGAAAAAAAGCGTTAAGCTTCGCGCGTCGTGAACACGCTGCAACTGCGGCCGCGAATTTTTACATGCATAGCGGATGTGTGATAATTCTGTTACACATCATCAGGTGAAAGAATAGCTTTTTCTCATTCGAGTTTCCTATTTCTCATGTAGATTCATTGTTCTAATATTATAAATGATAAAAATAATAAAATTAAAAAAAATAATTTCCTCTTTGTTACAATATAATGAATAATTATCTAGAAAATAGATAGAAATCTCATTGTTTCATACTACATTGATACGTTTTTGATTACGGCGAATAATGTTTTGTAAATTGAGAATTAATGGAATATAACTTGTTAATGGAGAAGTTTGACCGAATGATATGCACATATACGTTATTTAAATATATATGTTGGTGGAATTTATAACTATGCAATTTGGATAGAATGTTATATAATTTAAATACAAATAAAATTTCTTTTTCCATATGCATTACGAGAAATACTATAATTTAATATAATCGTCGAATTGTCCAGAGAAATATGTGCAAAGTATGAATACTTATACATGCGTGCGTAACTTCTTTATGAACATTATACATATTTCAAATCATAGCTAGTAATAAAATAAAAATAATTCTGCAGTTCGTTTGTTTCATTATTTCTTTCATTTTTGATTGATTACTCTTTTTATTCTTTTGTGTGTGTGTGTGTGTGTGTGTGTGTGTGTGTGTGTGTGTGTGTGTGTGTGTGTGTGTGTGTGATTGAAGATATATTTTAACATTCATGCTAGCATCGTAGCACAAGCTCGTTACGTATAATAGAAGAGAAACATTTTTCCGCTTAATATTTTTCGATAACTTTATCGTTGTCTCGAAAATAGCAATGCTTGTTACTTTGATAACAATGTGGCTATTGTTACTCACATATGCGGTATTACTCGACGTGGCAATACACACATTGTTTCGAATAGCTTTTAGTCGATTTTATTGCTCCATAAAGCATTCAGTGATGTTGACGCACAGACATCGAAGCTGTAGGTGCACTATCGTATATGCCACGTGACGATAAATTATTTTACATCTTTCATTGAGATCTTGCCAATCTTTCAAAGGCGCAATGTAACTTACCTTTACATATCATGCAAAATTATGGCCGATAAAATATTATTGTGATATGGAAGTATAGTAATATTCGTATATACCTGTTACGTTTTATAAATATGATACGAAAACTAATCGTAAAATATAATTTTGCCATAAATATAGAAGAATGTCTCCTATTATGAAATAGGCGCCTAATATGAGATAGCGGCGTTTCTGCTAAACTAATAAACGCTATCTATTGGTTCCACTATAAATTTATTGCTCTTGGATTGAAAACTGTTTAATAATAAAAAATTCATTATTAGATTATGCCTGTAATCATCGTAAAAAAAAGATTTTAGAATTTGGATATCTTCATTTCAATGGGATGAGCCTTTAAATATTGTTTATTATTTAATAAATAAATATTTGGCAATAAATTCTTCATGTAATGATAGAGAAAGATCGTACTAATAGAAAAATACGGGATATGTTAAATTGTTTAATTACAGAAGTTAGATTTGATGATCGCAAAACCATAAAGCGTGGAAATCGTAATATCCAGGATCATAGTGAAAATTGTTGCTAAAGTATAAATGTTATTGTACAATAATAAAAAGGACAACCAGAATAAACGTCGAGTGCCTATTTCTGCGATGCTTGATTTCAATTTACCTGAAGACGAGTTCTGGAAGACGAGTTCTATAATGTATCGCGTATTCATTTTTCGCGCATCCTGGCTGTATTTATATTTAAAAAACATTAAATAAAGTTTTTTTAGTTGCAATACTGATACTTTGCGTTTTATCGATTTCTCGGGGTGTCTCATATTAGGAGTACAATTTTTTGACTTTGCGATTTGCTCACTTTTTACATTTCTTTAATTTAAAAAAAAAATGAAATTTGAATTAAATTTTATGTAACATTAGCTTAAATCTTATTAAATTCCCTTCAAAATAATCTATTATTTTTTTAAATTCTGCCCATAGACTTCTAGCATTTACCCAAAATGAACTCGGTAAATATTTATAACAGGGGCCTTCCTCTACCAATTTTCCGGGGTGTACAATTTTTTCCTTTTATTAATGAAAAACTTTCTACGAAATGCGAAATTGTATTTGTAATATATCGAAGAAATATTAAATTACGTGGAAAGAATAATTTTGATGAAATTTAGCTAAAAATTTAGCTAAATACAGATTTGAAAATAATTTTGTTAGATTATAAAAAATTCTACATAAGTATTTTGATAGTTCAACAAAATTATTTTCAGATCTGTATCTAACTAAATTTTTAGATATTTCAGCAAAACGTTTTTTTGTATAAAATCGATGTTGCACAAATCCCCTCGCGTCATAAATTTTACATCCTACAAACTTTAATTATAAAGTCAAGACTCGCAAGCGTCATATCTTTCTTCATATGTGTACTGCATGAGTTTTTATAAACAGAAGATTCATGTGTGCTTACCTGGATGATTCTCGATTTGTTGAGGATCGTGTTTCCCGATGGTTGATAGCGTTCCATGTCCCTCAGGATACTACGTACACCGACGTCGTCCGCGTCGACCAAACGAAAGGCAGTGATATTGACAAAATTGTACTTGAAGTCCTCGAGATCGAAGGTTTCGATATCCTGCGGAAAAGCGAGTGAGCGAATCGAGTCGCAGACCAAGTGGATCTTGAATGTGCGTTTCAATATCCCTAGGGTACTTACGAAAGTCGTGAAGAGGTAGTGGTACTTGTAATCATTCATCTGCAGCTGCAGGATCTGTAATGTATGTGAAACTGTACGATTAGTTGAGACTACTTTTGTGATAGAAAATATTATATGTAAAATATAAATCTATTTTAAAATCGGAACCAAATTTACCGTTATTTTTATCTCTGAAATATTTTTTTTGCGTATGAATTTTTGGAACAATTTAGAATTAATTTTTTTTTCAACAATAATTTATTTAAACATTCTTTCCCATAATTTTTTAATATCCAAATATTTTCATAATTAACTAGCAGATTTTCTTTCAATAATAGCAAAATATTTGAAAAATAATTTATATATGTATATAATACGTATAAAAAATTTAGGTGTGGATTTAATATCATGAATATTAATTCTCATCGTGTTGGTGATGTTAATGATATATAAACACTATTAACACAATGTAGATTTAATGCTATTAAAATTTTAAACCATAATATTAAATTTATACTCATAAAATTAAATTAAATGTTCATTTATATCAACATTATACGGTAAAAATTCTATAAACATCATAAAATGTAAAATCCACACATTTTTATTTTTTTTAGAAGATATGTGTTAATGTAATATGTGTGCAGAGTGATTTACCATTCGTAGAAAATGATGCATGTGCTCGGGTTTTGTGTCCACGATGATATTTCGAAATTCTTTACTCTTCATTTCGGAAAGGACCTGCCTGTATGAGTTGGGATCTGCCTGTCGGAGACTGACTTCGATACCACGGATTTTCGGTGATTTCACCAGCTCCCGAAGCTTCATTAATCCTAAAAGCCGAAGTAGATATGTACTTATCTCAATGTATTCCACAAGATATAAAAAGTTTTTTAAAAATTTATGAAGATTGTCGATGTCAACACGAGCGAATCATTTGTTTGTCACGATCTCCGTAGGAATTATCAGGTTGGTCGCTTAATGACACGGAAACCCGTGAATCGCGCTATCCGACGAAATCAATACTCTCCAGCGCCTAAGTAATCAAGGTATCTGACTTGCAGGTCTTCCGGGGAGAGACAAGCTCTGTTCTCTTGCAAGTTACCCGCTGAAACTTTGACTCTTGAGATTCTGACGCATGTTGGAGACAGGCGACAACGTTTCGATCTGTCAGTTTCTATTGGACGGAGTGCCGAAGTCGAGATAATTTCACCCATGCAAACGATCTGCTGATTGATGCGGTCGAGTTTACTTGAGCGTATTGACGTCTAGGCCGATCGTATTGATTATACCATGTTAACGTATATATTAGATAACACAAAGTTTATATTTATTCGCTTAAATGCTTCTAATGATGAATATAAAAAATAAAATCACAATGATCTACTAATTTTACTTGCATCATTAGTTATCAATTAATATCAATCATTAATTTAATTTGAAATAAAAAATTTTCTATAACAGTATAGATATGAGTTACACTTCTATTTTGTAAAAAAAAAAGGTAACGTGTTACTTAAATAAAATAGAAAAAAATGGTACTATCATAGACCGTTTTTTTCAGAAAAGAGAAAGGAAGATATCTATTTTGTAAAAAAAAAAGGAAAATGTACTTTGTCATGTATTCTTGTACATTAAAGTGGTAGCAGTAATTAATCTAGGAGCGAGTAAGAAACCGAATTTAATTGAAGCCGTGTTGAGCAACTCGAGTAAGACCAATGTTCTCATGTAAGCAGATTTTGTATCCTGGGGGACAACATCGGATGACTATCTTGGGAAACACTATGAATGACTGGCTGGAAGTTAAACGCGCATGTTTCACTGAAGCACCAATAGTGACCGAATGTAATATCTTTGCGGTCGTCACATATCAAGTTGTGTTTAAAGAAAACAGTGATAAGAAAATTATTTTTACATAATAGTATAATACAAATTCAACATTTATAAAAGTCTATTTTATAAATATTATATAACTTATCGATTATATAACTTATTTTTATTGTGATATTATCAAGATATCTCATCGACTTTTCATTTTGTTTCAATTTAATCATAAACAATTGTTCTACAAATTTTCTTCTAAAAAAAGTTCTAAAAATTTTCAAGTGTGTAATTTTTTTTTATTTGCATGATTATTAAAAAAGAATAACTATAATTATTAATAAATTAGTATTAATATTTTGCGCAAGGTGTGATAACGAAAAGTTTAAATAGGTAATGAAATTGGTTAGATGAGCGTTACAGTTTGAATTGAAAATAATAAGTTGAATATTTCTTGCGGTTTGTGGTGTGACTCGTTGCAGTTTAAATTATGAACACTCTGTGTATACTAAGAACGTACTTTCATGGGAGTCGTTTGAAACGGCGGTTTTAATTAAAATAGCATTTCGAGCGTTTTACTGCTCTTCGTAATTTCGCGGACGACATGCGAGATAAAGATCGGAAGAGAAAGAAAGAGAGAGAGAGAGAGAGAGAGAAAGCGGTACCTTTTATTAAAATTGACATGGCGAGAAGTCATAAAGAGGATGCGTTATCGCGAGTTACGTTTCAAGGCGTTGTAACAGATACAGAATACGAACATCCATCAAAGTGGAAGGATGGTACGTCGTTTACGATTCTACAATGTGAGAGAATTGTACAATTTACAGATTACTAACTAGGGAATTGGCATTGCCTGACTTAACATACATTGTGTTTAAGGAATATCGAGGAAGACCGCGTTTCTAGAGAGCGAAACGTGACGTGCGGAAATGAGCGCAATGCGACGCAATTTCTCACTACGATCCGCGTCGCGGTTTTGAACTTAACGGCATAGTATTATCCTGGCTTTCAACGATGAACATTGAGAAATGTTTCTGCATATTTTGCATGTTTATGTATAATAAAATTTATATAATAAACGTGTTTCATAATCTTATATTTTTGTATTTGAAAAGAATGATGATGTAGAAAACGAAATTTGCTTCATATTTTCTGTTTGATTCTTTAGATTAAAATATTATTATATATAAAATGTTCGTATTTGTTATATTTTTTAGAAAGACTTGGTAACACTTGTTCGACACTCAACTGATCGCAAATTCGTAGAGAGAAGATGATGATTATGACCAGTGTAGATATAATGGGCTCTTTTAATTTCTTCGCTATTAGGTGACGAATTTTAGTAATTACTTATGAAATTATTTGTTTAGTTATACCATGATGCTAATATACCATTATACCATGATGCTAATGTGCTAAATATCCAGTATTTTTGTTTTCAAGCATTTTAAAACACTTGTTCGACACTCAACTGATCGCAAATTCGTAGAGAGAAGATGATGATTATGACCAGTGTAGATATAATGGGCTCTTTTAATTTCTTCGCTATTAGGTGACGAATTTTAGTAATTACTTATGAAATTATTTGTTTAGTTATACCATGATGCTAATATACCATTATACCATGATGCTAATGTGCTAAATATCCAGTATTTTTGTTTTCAAGCATTTTAAAACATTTTCAATATAGCTTACATTTGAATCAATTGATTAAGCATAAATCGAGAAAAAACACCCCGTTCTTTTAAATCCAATCGATAATCCTACGATAATAATAATAATAATAATAATCATTAATAAAAAAGAGTAAAAATAAAGATAGAAAATCACTAAGAAAAATAAAGAGCTAAGTATTATTGACATTGTATAAATCATAGGAGAAATCTTACCAAGATAATTAATTGCATCACTTATATATATAAGGATTCTGTGAGGTGCGAGATGAAAAAAAATTACAAGCCAAATTAAACGTGGCGGTACAATAATTGACAATAATTTCTCTAAAGGGTTCAGAAGAAACGTTCTATTCCTATGGAAGATAAATTATCATATTGATTTTTATACACTCTAATGACGACCACTTACGATTCGTGCTCGAAATGTCGATATGCCTCGACAGTGCGAAATATTGTGCTGAATTGGCGCACGAAAGGAAGCTGTCAACGATTACTTGCTTCTTCCTTTTTCGTTCTTCACCTCGAGTAGATCGCGCGGTGACAGACGATCGAAATAATTGGATCGCCGGCTGTCTTAAACATGCGCATTTCAAGAGGACGGCCGAATGAATATTGAAGGTGCGAGTGAGCGGCGGCAACTGAAAGATTCGATTTGGAAGTACTTTGAGAAATAGCGCTTTAGAATATAAATGCGTTTTTTGTAAAAAAAGATACTTGATGACGCTTTTAATAATATTCCAAGAAAGTAAGAGGGACAACTTTACTTGCGGAGTTGCAATTATATTTCGACAAAGAATGAAGAAAATATGCAAGTGCTTTTGTGAAAAAGTTTCTTACAAAAAGTTATATAGTTGATTCTTCCAAATTTACTATTATATATATGACATTTTAAAGGAATTATATCTCTTAAAAATCTCAAGATTTTTTTAGATAAAATTTTTTTAGATAAAAATTCCATAATGAAAAAAGAAAAGATCGATCAGTGTACTGTAATATACAAAACTAAATCAATATTTATTAATGCTTTAATTCTAATCAAATTTCCAAATACTACTTTGCTGTAGTAATAAGCAAAAAAATAATAAAGATAAGATGCTAATGTTTTGTAAATATATTAATTTCAAATTCAATTAGATACAGTTAAATTTGCAATTCAATTGAATCCAAACAGATATTTTCAATTTTTATTTTTTCATAAAAGCAAAAATATATGAAAATCAAATGATAAAAAAAACAGAAAACAAATTCGCATTTGATATTTTTCTAAAATAATTAAATAATTTTAATAACTGTAGCTATAACGTATTGTTGAGAATATTTGAACAAAAAATATTGAAATACAGTAAATACATACTGTACTAAAATAAAGCCTTTTAAAAATGTTCTATAAAATAAATAATTGAAGAGAAAAAAATGAATATATATCTGTTTAGTTATAAATATATTTTAATAAAAATATACAAATCGATTTTAAACTTGCAGATGATTTCATTCGCAAATATATTCTTTTATTGACATGTAATTGTATATCATTTTTTCTTTTTGTTATGCATGACTATCCTTAATAAAATTAAATTGGATGTAACAATGCATTTTTTTCGCGTATAGTTATATTTTACAACAACGATGTCCTTCTTAATTCATTGACTATCACTAGTTAGCGAAGATCTTCTTTCAAAATAATGTACAAGACGGATTTTTATTAAGTATTATTTATTAAGTACGTCAAAAATCGTGAAGAGGCTTGTTTTCGGAAGATTTGCTCATCCCATCGGGACTGGTCAGTCGTTCGTGCGCAAAGACATATCGAAGAACTTCGACGATCGCCGAGTTATACGAAAAGTTCATGAAGACTTTCGCTGCGTTTGGGAGCGAATTCCCACTTTTGCGATCCTCCATCGCATCGCCATGGTTCAGCTATCGTGTAAAACATACGCGCTCGACTGGACACGTTATATGGGACCGAGTTGGTCATAAAATTCTCATTATGACAAGGGGAAATTCTTGTTCATGCACGCAAGAATGCACGCGGTAGGATATTCACGGAGAGATTTCCGCAAAATATGATAGTGATCATGTATAATTTTCACAAATGCACCACTCATCCTCCTTGCATATTCTTCGGACTTCCTCGTAATTACCGTAGTATTACGCTCAGATTCTGTGAAGAATTTCGCCAGAGTTCATGTTTAGAAGCAAAATCATTTAGAACACGTGATTGTGAAATTAGAGAAGAGCAAGTCTGCTTAACGAAATTTGAAAATACATAAGAGAAATTATTGATCTCTTAATAATATTCAAGATACGTGAGGGAAATGAACTGGTAATAATAATCAGTCAGAATATGTGACTGAAAAAATTGACATTGATCATGTTTAAAGTATTCGAAGCATACATTGCCTTTTTAAAATTTATATTTAAAAATAATGATTAATATAAATAGAAAAGAATCAAAATATTAGATATTGATTATCATTATTTTTAATATTGTAAATTTGTTGTATTTATTACATTATTTATGCCAATCTAGGATAATGATATCATGTTGCATCTTATACATAATTTAATGCAAAGATAAATTTTGTAAGGTATGAATGAGTATCGAAAATTTTTTTCGGAGAGCAAAGAGGTTACCATTTTGTTGTCACGTAAATAATTTTTGTGTTAATAAAGTATTCTTTAAAATATATATATATTTTACAACTTAAAATGTTTCCTTTCTGATTTTAAATAGGAAAACTATTAAATCTCCAATCTTCTGCTGGGTATAAATATACGATTTACAATGACGTTTAATAAAAAAACAAATTTTACATTTTATATACCGCTCAATTTTTATATTTTTAAGTTAAAAAATATTTAAGGATCACGTTCGGCATTCAATATAGATATTCGTAGGGAAGATAAGCACAAGAGCTCGAAATTTTCCATCGTACAGGTCTTGCATCCTCAGAATACTGCTGGTCTGTCACTTTCAGAGGTTATAAAAATACAAGGCCACATCGCCTGGTTTTGACGGATCTCACGTAAAAAGGATTTGACATTTCATGCTTGAACTAGCGAACTTTAGGCGAGCATACTACAGAATAAGAAGAAAATATCTAGACAGAATACCGTAGATAAAATGTCGAAAATAAGAAATATATATATATATATATATGCATATGACGTAAAAACTTCGTACTTTTATTTAAAAAACAGTGTGCATTAAAAATACTGATACTATTGTTTTGCAAAACATTATTTTTAAAGTTAAAAATGTATATTCTAAACATTTTATATTTTAAGTCTCGTGATATATTCGTGATATTCGATGAAATTTGCGAGATGCAAAAATTTTCCAATAAAAATGTCGGCTCTGCCGTAAAGAAAAATAGAAATACGCAAACCGTTCTCTTGTGTTTTTTTCTACCATTCTGCATCGAAATATAAAAATGCAGGGTCGTGAGTTCAGTGGGACGATTCGTACTTCTGCCAGCGACTCCATTATTTTGAAGGATTCCGTGAGGAATGGTAAGGAACGACGAAGATGCAAGGAAGAGAAGAGTAAGACGGGGGGGAGGGGGGGGAGATGTGGAGATGGTTGTTCGATGAAGTCTTAAAAGTTCCACAATGGACTGTGATGGGCCAGGTTGAAGGTTCATTGGTGATTCTCGGGACGTAAGGACACGAAATCAGGTTGGCGGGAGTACGAAGCAGGAACTCGAAACTATTTCGGCATTCAACGTGCTCTTTTTTCTTCAGATGAAGAAAAAGTAGAAAGTACCATCATCTCACGGTGAATTTCTCATCCTTTGGTACTTATCTCGGGATGAATGAAGGTTGATCTTATTATACCGCGGATTGAAAAACCGACGCCGAATTAACTAGTGAAACATTAATCCACAAGGGGCGGTTTCACTTCACGTAATTTCGATGAATGTAATTCTAAATGTAATTACGACGTCGGGAATCTCGCTGCCGATTTTCCGTTGAATAATGTCTGACGAGCTGAAGCACGTAACTCACTTCATATAAAGACGAGCGCGCGTGGAAGAATTTTCGCTTAATATTGCATCGCATATTATTCGCGCGATATTACGATGTTCAATCGAAAAACTCTTTCTCAGTGCGGCTGACTTAATGTTTTTATATTATTGTTATTTTTGCTATATAATTTAACACTTAATATAGCTGTTTAATTATTTAAAATAATGTAAACTGTTTAATTATTTAAAATGTAAGCAGTTTAATTATTTAAAATAATGTAACATAAGAATGGCGTAATATAACGTTGGAAAAGCGATGATACTTCTCGCTGCATCCATTAGCTCAATTCTAAATTCGAATGTTATTTACTTAAAACAAAATATTTTGTTGCATAAAGTTATTATAAGTCAAATTATTTGTTTGGTTTTTTGCAGTTAGTTTCAGGATGTATTTAAAAATGTTGATATTAACAAATGATATTGACTTTTTCAGCTGATTTTTTGACTGAGCTGATATTATATGTACAGTCAAAATATTCCTAAAGTTAGTAAACTTTATTGTTTTTTTTTCTTAAATTGAAAATTGTAAGATTTACTAAAAAATATTATAAGCATTAATACCATCCAAACCAAATATTTTGACCAAATATAGCTTTCTTCGCTCATATGTGCATTTTTTCATCTAAATAAAAGGAAGAAGTTTCATGTTACTATTTTTATCCATTTTCTACACTGATTGGATAAAAAATGTATCTACCAGAGCCTCGGATCAGATCCAATTTCCCCGAATAAATTCTGAAACACCTTCCCATTACAGAATTAAAAATAGATTCACGCCACAGGTAATGATTCTAAGTGCGACGTTGGTAAGTTGTGTACTTTATAGGTGCAAAACTAAACAGCTCGCGCAGTCACAATTCCGCTCGCCATTAACATCGCGCATATCTGTATACGTGAGAAACTTGGCGTTAATATTACAGCCACGGACACAGGACTTCATTGTAAAGTTTATTCTACCAGAGAGTTATGCGGAGCGCGTTTATTGTACGGTGGCAGGTTTCTAATGCGGCGGCTTGATTTTGCTCGTTCTGCGTTAATGCGCGATATCTCTCCTCATGCGCGAGCGGAAGCGAAACTGAATTAGATTGTGGATAAATGCCGCCCTTGCGATCGGATGAACGACGATGTTTGTATCGATACTTCAGACACATGTCAATAGAACGATTAAATATTAAACATTAATTGTATAACATTCTTATGGTCATTGACGTCCCGAAACAAAAAACTAGAAGTATTGGGGAATTCTCTCATATGTTGAAATATTATGATATTCTTTGTACATTCTACTCGAAATTTCATTTTCGTTTAAAATTGCAGACGAGGCGAAAATGTTTGAACTTTTTGAGAAAGCTCTGAATTGACATTCCGCGGCGGTCTAAAGGCATATAGGGAATAATGATTATGGAATTCTTCAGGCATCAATAATTCTTTGGTATAGAAGAGAGAGAGAGAGAGAGAGAGAGAGAGAGAGAGAGAGAGAGAGAGAGAGCGCATTCGAAGCATCCACAATACTATAAGATAAAATTAAATAAAGAATTTAATGTGTTTCATAATTCTTTTATCTAATTATGCGCGCAATTAGTATTTCTTGAATTCGCACATTTAAATTACAAAGCGAAAAACAAAGAAACGCTTCCGTTGCTTGATTAGATAGAATGCAGCGATTCGAGAAACGCGCAAAGTGGATAGCGAGTTGTTACTGGTTAAGGAAGTTTCCGCGGAAACTCCACGAAACGGAAAACGAGTAAAGTAATCGTGAATCGATACCAGCGACTCTCTAAACTACTCGAAAGTTGAAAGAGATCTAATGCCACGCTATCTGGCTCCCAAGATAGCCATGGAGCTAGCGACTGCTTGCTCGTCGATTGAATGAGTCAATTTCGCAAACTGCCTAATTTCTATCTCTTATCATCAAAGATAACTAAGTGATTTAAATTAGGAGTTAAATAAAACTTTTGAAATCCGTTAATCTTTTTCTATTCACATGATATTAATTTAGCGTACAAGTCATGATTTTTTACAATGATATAATAGAATAGTTGACTCGAGAGCTTTTCGGGTAAAGACATTGATCCACTCAAACGACATGTTATGTCAACACCGCATCTTCGCGACGATGTTCGATTCCATCGATAAAATGAAATTCCGCTGAACGAATCGCGGGCTCTTAACGGCAAACATGCTTGAGACGTGTACGATTTCGCCGACCCGAATCCCTTACACCTCATGGGTACATAGCATGCCGGAATTGAAAGTGTAGGAAACACGAAGATCCCGGAGTCTCAGTAAATCTCTCGAGGAATTCACGTCGACTCTGGCAAGAGGCGTGATGCGCAAGGGGTTGGACGAGATAGCGGGGAACAGGCAGGGGGTCAGGGGTGTTCTAATCGGCTTGTACGTGTACTTCCCTCACAAATAGCTAAGCTCGTTGTGGAAGACGGTTAAGCTCGGGAGATGTTTTCATCAAAGGTGGTTAAATTCCAGGAAAATCCCGCAGAGAGACGCAGAAATGAAATTATCGACGAAGCAGCAAAGTTGAATAGAAAAACTTAAGATGTTACCGCTATTTGTGAACGTGTTAGTCTATCAATGACGTCTTTTCATTTCACTTTGCCGCGCGCATAACATGTTTCATTCGATTGTGTATAACATCGCTTTTAATTGTCTTGTATAATACAATGCCACGGAAAATTGAGCCATGGATAACGTATCCAATTGATTTTGTTATCAATTTCAATATCTCTTGCATTATTCAATATAGATGGATCATAACATATTAATTTTCTTCAAAGGTTTAGTAATTATGTTATATATAGTTGAATTTATGGTAGATAAATTGACTAGCTCTCTC
>NW_017259520.1:1473891-1475932 GCF_001594045.1 Atta colombica | reverse complement strand
CTCTCTCTCTCTCTCTCTCTCTCTCTCTCTCTCTCTCTCTCTCTCTCTCTCTGTTTCTCTCTCCGATACCAATATCATTTCATTATTGCGATTCACTATTGTTGACATGGCAAATCATAAAATAAAATTCTAATATAGTTAATAAAGCATAACTCTAAAATTGTACTTTGTTAATTGTTTAATTTCTATTAATTATTATCTATTAATTATTATCTACATTTATTATGATCAATTTTCAATGTTTATAGATTGTTTCATCAATTGTTTTAATTTACTATAATGTTATAAAAAAATCTTTGTATTAAATAGAGATAATAATTTCTTATTGGTCACCAATTGATTTTGTTTACATCTTTTCTGCTATTTGACGACTAGAGGTAAGGAGGTTCAAGAAGAATACCGCGTACAAAAATGTATGAAAATATTAGTTACATTATGTATATTATAGATTTCCTTGTATTTTTGTATGCAATATTTTTCGAGAATGAGACTCAAAATGGCTTAATAATAATGTCGCAGCAATTTGTTTCGTGATAAAATTACGAGCAACTACGATTTACAAAAAAACTGCTTGCGAAGATGAAACGTAAAATATTTCTTACAACATGACGAATGTCTGTAGATAGTGGATTTTGGTGACAATGCAGAAGGTCACATAGCAAACCGTCACAGTAACAAACCACGATGACGATCCACGTACCGTATGATAATCAGTCATGGAAATATTCCAGCGTTACAAAATGCACGTTTATGTCATGCGATTCTTCTCACGTATTATGGTATTATTCCTAATCCAACGTAATTGTCTTTATCTGGAGAATCGCTTTCTACTCATCATTCGCTTGTTATTTTCGACAAATTAGAGATTTATTTATTTAAACGCACAGTTGTTCCCCTTTAAATAATATTGTCCAACATCCAAATTCTTTCTAAAATGTCATAGTACAAATGCCGAAATTTTTTCGTGTTGGCACGATCCCGTTGGTAAAATTTGTGTAGCATGTCAGACTTTTTTAGTAAATAGAGATAAAATGACATTTTGTCGATTTCAGTTTTTTTTGCGACAAAACAAAAATTTGTTTCTAAATAAAATATTTACACCAATTTAATATTACACATCTTATTAAAAAATCTATTGTTACGCAAAATTTAACGATGGCATTGTATTTAATGCGAAAAATTTTCTATAACACTTTAAATATATACTATATCAATACTATAACACTTTAAAGATAAAAAAGGAACGCTTTTTGTTGAATTGTGTAATTACAGAAAGTCTAAAATTAAAACAGTTATAACTTGATTAAAATAAAACGTACAATCATGAACTAAAATTCATTTGTAAGCTCTTGAATTGTATTTTTAGATTGTATTTAGAAACAAAGTTTTAGTTTGTAAAAAATGTTTAAAATAATCAAAATTGTTTTTTTTTTGTTCCATTTATCTTAAAATTCTGACATGTTACACAAATTCTGCTAATAATATCATATTTGACATAAAAAAATCTTCGAGAGATAATATACCACGGTATATATATATATCACGATATAATATACTACAGCACTTTTATATAAGAAAAAAAGTTTGACTTTTTGTCGAACAATATAATTAATGCATTTTTGTTGGTGCATTTTTGATGTATACAGAAATACGAGAGCGCGTTGAAAATATCGATCTCGCGACTGCATTTATTCAGAAACTTGGAAAGAAATTCAGAATATGAGAAGAAAGAACAAAATATACATGAATGCTAAAAAATACTTGTCCTAGTTTTGAGAATATACAATATTTTGTTAATTATATAATTTATTTAAAAATATAAAAAATAATGACATTTAATGTTTCTCGGAGTTCATGTTCGCGGTAGCATCTGAAATTGAAAGGACAACTTTAAAATGAAGAATTTTCAGAAATATCTTAATCTGCCATCGTGTATGTCTTTAAGGATAAAATGCCTTAAGGATAAAATCAATAAATTGGACGTATTTGCAATGTCTTTGAATTATTTAAATGGATCTATTTAATTAATTAAATATATGGA
>NW_017259520.1:1469849-1473791 GCF_001594045.1 Atta colombica | reverse complement strand
TCTCTCTCTCTCTCTCTCTCTCTCTCTCTCTCTCTCTCTCTCTCTCTCTCTCTCTCTCTCATCGAAGTGAGAGGCAGTTCTTTCTCGGAGAAAGATCGGCTCAATGTCAGCTTCAATTCATTCGAGTTCATCTCTGCTTGGATCTTTCAAATCATCGTTACTAACTTTGTGTATTCTTTCTCAAACTTACTAGTAAAGCATAATTCTACGCGAAAGTACACCAAGAAAAATATCGCTTTGACATATTGTCCATGCATACGCAAATTCTTGTAAAAGATGGCTGTATATGTTTAGTCGGATTTCAAAGAACTTTAAAATCGACTTTGTGCCAAGAAAAACTCAACTTGAACAGTCTTACTTCTTTCAACATAATACCCATCTGTAATATTTTTAATGCATAGACTAGCAGAGGCTGCATAAAATCTCTTTGTACTCTTTAAACAGAGAATATCTTCTATTTATTAATTTATCTCGGATTTTTATACAATAAGTGCAACAATTTGCAATCAAAACATTCAAAGACATTTGAGAGATAACAATAAAATTTTCATTTAATCAGTTAAGTAATCGCGAAATCATTGGATCCGACAACGAAATTATGAATATGCATTTTCTGCGTATATCATTTACGATAAAAAGGAAAATGTGCTCTTGGCAAATTTGTAAAAGTACGTTATTTCTTTTCCATTCTCATGCCAAAGAAATGAGAATCCTATGCCATTTTCATTTATAACCAAAAACTCACAGCGTCATTAGCGAGATCCTACGTAACAATAGCGCGTTAAATGTTCCGAGAAGTTAGACGTAAAACAAATTTTGACAAATGTTCTGCATGCCAATAAGCATTGAAAAATTCGACCAACCCGTCTTGTTACCAATTTTTTCACACAATGTTCCGTATTTGTGTAAAAGTAGTTACGATATTAAGTTACGAAGCATCATTGAGCTGACGCAGCTACTATTTGTAACGAAAAGCAGCAAAATAATAAGAATAAACTTTAAAAAAGAAATTAAATGATAAATTTTCATTTTATTTAATTATGTTAAGGATAATATATATTTTTTCAAAACAATGAAAAGGAACTAATAAAAAGTTATGAACAAATTAACACTTTTATTTATATCACTTTGTTATTGACTGCAGCAAAGAAAGCAATTATTATAAAATTCTTTAATATAATTGATTTATACATTTAGATTCAGTGAGGAAAGAGCAACATCAATCGTATTAAAGAATTTTACAACAGTTGTAAAGCTTTCTTTGTTGAATGCAGCCCTTGTAAATGCATGAATCAATAGTATTATTACTGGAAAATAGTACATGTTATAAATTTATTATCGCTCACCATGGTCGTCTTCGTAGATGATCACCACCTTGGTCCAATTAAAGAACTCCATGATGTCCTGATAAGCGGTGTTGAGCAGACTTTGTGCGGGATAAAGATTAATGCTGAACTCTTTCGCTTCCGTCTCCAGGTCCAGCCTGGCCTCGAGATGTGGAATGTCGAGAGCGTCGCAGATACTGTGAATATGTTGACCCAGGATCGGATCCGAAGGTCCGAAGACCGCCTGGACGCCGTGCTTGACTTGCTGGCACGCTGCAACAAAAAGTGACATGCGCGTTTTAGCACGAATAGCTTTTTTGGCAAATTTGTTGAGCAAGTAAGATGGTAGCAACGTATACTAACAACTTGGCAACAAACTTGATTCGAGTATAACTTGGCAACTCTGCGTCCGTATTAACGAGCGATAATTCAAGCGGATACTCTCGAAATGAATTTTCGAAACTCTGATTTTAATTATCCGGAGAAAAATCGCGAGTGTAATGCTGCTATTAGTTTAATCAAGTTTTTCCTTCTTTTACGTAATTAACGTTTCTCCATCCAATCTCCTTCCCGTTCTCGCGACGAGAGAAAAGAAAGCGATTAACTCGAAATTACGAGTTTTCCCCGTACCGTTAATGCCGACATAATAATGCCGTGTCACGGTCGATAATCCACCCCAGAGCATGGCCAAGAAAACCGCCGTAAATTGAGGGTAACGTCGCATTAACGCTACACTACGTGTAAAACACGATCGTGCTATTCGCCCTCCCTTACGCCACTTTGAGACTATTGCGCGAGCATAAGGGTCAGTTGTTGTACGTACAGAATAACCGAACCTGAAACGTACTGGCACACCCGACGTTATCTCGTGCAAGTTCCAAGTGTTACCGCACGTCCGGCCAACGTTAGACAACCGACCGACCCAGAGTTACTCGGCCATTGCTTCACCCGTCCACAGGAACAAACCCGCCTGCACGCTTGTGTCTCTGTCGCCAAGTTAATTTACGTTGTCACACGCGGACAGAAATCGATTTTCGGAGCGTGCCGAACTCCGAAGTTACCACCGCGTCTGGGAAACAACAAGACAACGTTAGTTAGATCAAGTGCCACGAATAACGAATCTCGGTAAACGTGAGCGCTATCGCACTTCCGGATTGCTCGCGAGTTACAGCGCGTAGTGCAGCGTGACGATTGTCACGTGAGAAGCTGCAAGGAATTGCGAAGCAAATAGAAGAGATATGCGCAATCTACGTAAACGCGTAAATGCTGAAAATGACGCTTGCCAAGCTCTTGTTGTATATACCGTTATATACCGTTGGGGTAAAATCTGTAAAATCATGTAAACATTTAATTACCAAAAATTTTTATTAGTACAAGGTGACAAGAAAGTTTGATCACAAAACGTTGTGTCCATCAAATTTATATTAGTAACGTATATAATATTTATAAAAAAAAATACTTTGGAGCATTAGTTATATTTTATTAAATACCAAAAATAAATGATTAACATTCAAAATAGTCACTTTTAGATTTAATATATTAAGCTTTATATGTTATTAATCAGATAACAAGCTGATGTCATTTATTATCATGACATTAAAATAAATCGAAATTTTAATGTCATAATAACATCAGTTCGTTACTTGAGTAATGATTTGACACATAAAACTTTGTGGTAAAATTTTTTTATCTTATAGAGTAATGCAGTGATAAATAAATGTTTAGGTTTATAGAAGCTATTAGCAATATAGATATGGTAAAGCTTCTTTCGGGTTTCAAAAATGCTCTTTTCATGATAGATGATTAAGCCGTCTCGTACAGTTATCTCTGATTATCACAAGAGAACAGTGGAAAAGATCAACGAGAAGCTGGAAGCCAGCGAGTAATGGCTTCTTGTGCAGTGAGATAATGGGTTTTCGAGGTTCCATTATCATTCCACGTTACGGTGGTGATATCGCCGTCATTATATGCGGATTACAACAATCCGGATGGTTCCTTTCTTTACAGTTTCTTTTTCGTTTCTAATGACACCAGTAATACAAAGCTGCGAAGAAAATACTGAGCAATTAAAATAAAATTTAATACGAATAGTTAATAGTTCATAGCGTTTCAATGTCAAATTAAAAATTTGTCGTCGATTTAATAGAAGAAGTATTCGCATTTCACAAAAAATATATTTATGAAATAATTTTTTTCGTCACTTCAGTGTAAGATCTTAATAATAAATAGTTCGCTCGCGAAAATATTATATGTAATTACGTTATGTTTATCTAAAGACAAGTATAATGTAATTAAGAAGCAAAATTATCAAAAAAGAAATGTTTTTTTTTCATTTATATATGTATAAACTTATATATGAATTTATTTAATTTATTGCGTGTTTAATTAATTTAACATTTACAGCATTTCTGTCTATATATTTTTAAATGCATTGCTTCAATCTACTCAGCATTAAATTTACAAATTATTAAGCCATAGTAAGCACGTGGAGGTAAATGGTTAAGGCTAAAATAAACTTTCAGTCGATTCGTACTGGCGCTCAAAGGGCAAAGCGTGGAAAAATCAAGTTGGCTGTAAACGAGTCTCTCTCTCGAAAGTAAACGAGGTTTAATTCGTT
>NW_017259520.1:1468438-1469749 GCF_001594045.1 Atta colombica | reverse complement strand
TATATATATATATATAATATGCGCGCGCGTGTGTGTGTCTACACACTTTTTTAAAAAATATTTTGAAATTATTCCTTTTCCTAATAATTTTCAATATAAAGTGCGTTATAATAAATTGAACTTTTTTGTTCATTCAATCGCTTCTATTTTTTTAATCAGGCGTATTTAGCATGTTATTTTTTTTATTAAATATTCGTTTACTTTTAATTGTATTTTATCCTGACAGAGACGGACGGTTGAATCAAACGGGCAGTTGTACCTAGTAGAAATAAAATACACGCTATAAGATAAAAGTAATAACAGTACACGAAAAGATTGTAGCGATAAAAATGGAATATAAGAACCAAAAAGATCTCTTGATCGTTAGCGCAGAACAAATGCGTTTCCTGACTAAAGAAGGTGTTCTAATAGATGTTCTTTCAACCACAAATTTTTCTTTGACTACTTGGAATCGATATATTTTCAATAAAAAAATTCTTTTCTATAATATTGAGGTCGTCTTTAACAAACGGAACATTCAATGAAATCTTTAACAAATTGAATTTAACTCGATTCGATTAATTATCAAGCTAAAGAATATACTCTCTCTCTCCCTTTCTCTCTTTCTAAAGAATATTATTTTTTAATATCCGTCGATTTTTTTCAATTTAGCAGCAGTGGTTCACTAAGAAGAAAGGAAGGAAAAACGTTGAATTTAGCGGCATGACGGAAATAGAGATCAGAGCAGATGGGACAGAAAGCGGAAAGTGAAGGACATTCAGTGGGTAGCTGAATAGCGAGAAAATAAAATGCACGTCGAAAAATAGAAGCAGACAACTATTGCAGGCAGAAAGAATATAATGTTGAATATGATGTTGGAATATCAAAACCAAAGAAAGATGAATAAGAAATAATACATGATACAATGATACTCGATCCATCAGATATCCTTCCATATTGTTTTTTGTTACATTTTATTTTCTTTCAATGTAGACGTATTTTGTTTTGTAAAAAATAACAATGCAATTCGCAATGTCAGTTTGCAAATAATAATATAACCGCTCAATTTTAATATCAATCTCCACTAGTCCGTCTTTTTCCTATTTTTATGTATGTGATCGTTGTAATGGATGAAAAAACATTTTATAATATCAATAAACTTTTTATCGGGAAACAATCATTTTAAAAGCTTCGCCGATATTATGTAACGTTCTCTACCATATAGAAAATCGATGTATCATAATTCATATAAAGAGTTTAAGAATTTCCGCAGATTTTGTTACTCGTATATTTCTACAATTAAATTAGCAGAAAATTTTCAATTTTCCGAGT
>NW_017259520.1:1456123-1468338 GCF_001594045.1 Atta colombica | reverse complement strand
TATATATATATATGTATATATTTGTGAGAGAAATAATGGCTAAAGAACAAACGAGCTACATTTATGTCATATATAATCTACTGCGGAATGTACATCGTTTCGTACATGTATGGTCATTCGAACGGAAATATCGAACTTGTTGAACGAATATATCACACTCGACGTTCCACCGTCAGAAAAAAATTGTTTCCGTACGCATACATAGAATTTCTTGTATCGTTTACAGCGTATATACGTACGCCAACATGAATATTCCTCACACGATGTATACCACGCGATCGATGGACGATCGGCAAAACGATATATATATAAGTCTGACGTTTTATTGCCTTCGTGTTCGATATCCTACCAAGAGAGTCCTAGCACTCGAAAGATATAAACTGAGACAGGGAAAAGCGGCGATATTTTTGACATTATTTACCCGCTCCGAATGGAGCAATAATCGCAATTTTCAACGTTTCGTGACGCTCGAGTATTTACCACTTCTATGATTACTTTCGATATAAATGGCAAACAATGACACCATTCGCGCATTATTTTAGAAAATAAAGAGAATGTATTTATTTTTGCTAAAATATACAAAAACACTTCTCTTCAAAACGAGCACATTTTGTAAAAATTGAATTATGAAAGAATTTACCATTGAGTCATAAATTCCAAATGAAAAAAGCACTCTCGATTCCATCTATTGTAAAACGCGATTCTTTTTATTACACTTTCAAAATAATTCAAAAACGCATTATTTCAAAAACAAAACGAATGTGTTTGTAATAAAAACTGTTAACATTTTAAAACATTATTAAAAATATAAAAATGGAAAGTTCTATTATTATATCTGACAATGTATTTACGTAAAATTTGCCCAATTCTTTTATTAACGTAAAATTATCTAATTTATTTGTTTGCCTTGATTTTTATCATGTAAAGTCATGTTTTGTAATACTTTATTAATTTTAGGGAAATAAGGAAATAAAACGTTATAAATTAAATTAAATTTTTTACATGTATTTATTAATAAAACTTTAACAAATATTCGCTCAAAAATTTATTTGTATCCATATATTTGCATGTTTAAAAGTTATTTATTTATTTAAAATTGCAGTAAAATATAATCATTGCGCTACATTACAATTCAAATTATTTGTTTCTATTTTAGATTGCGATCAAATATTTTTAACTAATATTTTGGTTGAGTTTTTGATTGATTTTTTTAGCCGATACTGCGCTAATATTGCGCTAAAATTTCCTTAAATAAATATTGCATCAAACAATTATTATGTACAAATATCTTTTCTCGAAAGTTAAACTTTTATAAAAGTACTTTAAATATTCTAAAAAATATTTTAGACATTCTTGTTTCTTCTTGAACAAAAACTTTTCAGTCAAATCATTTGATGTTTATATATGAATGCATACAAGATATCTTAATGCAATGTAAATATACTAAGTATTCTGCATTGATTGCATTTCTGCTTTAGAATGAAATAAATGTTTGTTCAGATCATGGATTTCGTCGCAGAATTTCGAAATTTTATTCGATACTTTTTACAGTAATATAGCTCACGGCTTTTGTCACTGATGAACAAAAAATCATCTAACGGCAACCTCGGGAATAAATGCAATTTCGCATTCACCGGGATTTACATCGTGGAAAAGTTAGTCCTCTCTAAAAATTTCATCTATAGTAAAAGCTCTGGTGATACTATTTTACATATATTGCTTGTTATTTTACGCGAATGATTGATAGTCCCGTTCAATTTAATTTATACATAAATGCATTGTGTAAAAGCAAATTATTCCTCACTTTAACCGAACTTTTGCGCATAATGGACGTAAGTTATATTAATTAATGTATGCATGATATTAACCCTGAAATTCTGTGGGAAAATTTTCACCCAAGTGTTAATTTAAATTTAGAACAGTTTTTGTTATTGAAATTTTTAAACATGTTTAATAAGATTGTTCAACATTGAAGTATTCTTTAAAAATAATGTTAGTTCAATTATAACAATAATATAAACCGCTCGATTATTGGACAAAATATCAAAGTAAAAAATATTATATATTTGAGATTGATGTTGTATCTCAAATATATATTATTTTAATGTAATCTAATAACTTTTTTGCTCGTTTTTGATCATTTCTTTGTTAGTTCAATTATTCTATATTTTGTAATCTATAAAATAAACATAAAAAAATGTTTAAAAATTCTTAATTATGTGCGTAAATTTTCACCTACAGTAGTGTTAATATAAGAAAAATTACAAGAGTAATATTGTATGCTTCAAATTCAATTGTAACTAATTACTAAAATTAAAATTATATTTAATTATATATTATTATATATTATTATTACTGATAGCAACGTTATTAAAATAACAAATTTTAATTATAATATTACACAATCATATTTTCTATCGCATATCTGTACAACATTAAGGTGAGCTCCTTATCAACGACATTTTCCTCTTAACTTATTCCGTTAAAGTAGTTGTTGATTGCTGTTCGAACCTAATCACTTTATTTCATTGCGGCTCTTATTGTTAGTTGCGTTTCTGAGTTTCGCACTTTAATTCGGTTACACAGCCACTTCATCATTGAGAGTTTAACTTAATACTGCTCTAACAGTCAATCGTATAACCTTGCATCAATTGATTCGAAGGCTATGCATAGTCGAGTAGTCTGGAACTACTTGTCTACTTGGTTCATGTTAGTAATTATATTATGCCCGGACTTTAAAGCACCAATTAAATGGCGTCTTGCAGGTCCTTGAGCAAAATCTATGAATTTTCGATAACTCAAATAAATCTCAGTTTCGGTGAAAAGCTGCGAGAAGGAAAATCTAATTTCATCAAGCAAGGTCAGGTCGATAAATATATTATCCAATTTTATGTGGTTTTATCTGATAGGAAGAATAACGCTGTTTACTAATCCATTAATTCTCGTAGATATCCACACTCTGTTTTATCATCTTTGCGTGAATTCATGGAAGTCATTTGAGCTCGATAAGCTCAAGATATTTTATCTGCGGGATTCATAGGTAAGACGATATTGGTTTCAAGGCGGAAATCCAAGTTACATTTGTAACAGCCAGACGGATTCAGTATCATCGCACGAAGAACAACGTCGGCAGCTCTTATTTCAAGGACGCAGTCTCTAGTCTCGAGTACTAAATTGAAAAGCAGGATCGATCGCAGTATGGGAACGAAGGAAAGAGAGAGGATGATGCGTATTTTCGCGAAAGCAGAACAGAACCGGGAGGGTTGGCTCGTAGACCAGGGGGCGTCCGGAAACGCGGTGAAAATAAGAGAAGGCGAAAGCGAATGGTGGAAGCGAGCCAGCTATCCCAACCGCCCAGCCAGCCAATCGTATCTGAATTTGTTTACGACGACAGCAAGCTGTCGAAAAAGTTTCTGTGGTTGACGTCAACGTCGTGCACGAGAAATACGAAAGTTAACCCCTTTTAATGGAGTTCTCTGCCGCAGTCAGCTTGACGTTAAAACGCGAGGACTCGGGTCAAAATGTCGCCTCTCGCTCGTCTGACGGCTTTGCTGAGAGCTCAGCAAGGATTAATCATATTTCAACTTTCAAGAGATTCATCCGAAAATGGCTCAATTCCTCTTCAACGACCAGATCATCCGCAGTGAAGGTTCTCAAGCTTATTACGAATAAGTCCTGATACGCATTCGAGGTCTCGGTAGATGAGATCTTCAGTAGATGAGATCTCGAAGATCCGTTTAGATCAAGGTTAATGTCTGTCCACCTCACAATAGACAAGATTCGTACTCAGAGTTCGTACATTTCTCTGCGAACTTCCGTACAATAAATTGGAAGGAAAGTCTCACGCGGCATACAATGGCTACCAGTGAAAATCATCGGTACCTATTCCAAAGTTCCTCCTTTTCCCCAATACACGCGAGAAGATCCAGTCTGCGAGACGCTCGATCTACTTGTCGTCGTCGACCAAAAATCGACTGCCGGGATTGTCGAAGGGCTGTGGTACGTTATGAGCTTGGCCACGGGCCACGAGAGTTATCTTTCCTCTCTTGTGCCATATCAATGGCGTTCACGCTGATGAATCTAACCGCACGACTAACGGCGACTCCGTTATCTGGGATTGCGAGGAAGAGAGGTTGGTTCGGTATTCTTCTTAATTTCGCGAGCGAGATAAGACGGAGGACGGTGAGTTTAAATCAATGATGCGAGAACGTTGGAGATAAAGCCTAGCATAGTGACGACTATGCGGTGCCAACATGGGTGTAAAAAAGAAGCGCGATTACACCCCTTCTTACATTCCTCGGTTGCTTTACGAGCGCTTTACTGCTACGACTACTATTTAAATTATCACGCCACTGTGTAATCAGGTTGATTAGCATCTTACGCGATGTAATTACGTAATTTTATGAGTATGCGTGCAGAACTGGCGTTAATAAGCGACTCGTTAAGCGGATTAGTAATATAAATCAGTAATAAAACCGTAACTTTTACGGTTTGAAATACATTAGAATTATTAATGTAGAGTATACGACGTGCAATCTAATTTAACTTTATGATTTCTCACTTAAGAGACGATACTTTAAAATTAACGAGCAAGTCTGAGAATAGTCTTCCGCTAACTTATTTTTTACTTTTGAAATGGCGACGGACTATTTTAGAAATATTAAAAGCTGCAATCCTGACAAGAAATTGTGAGAAGGGTAGGACTGAATTATTATGGAGGGGGGGGCGCGACGTGAAAATGTGAACAGCCGGACTTGGACTCATAATTATTCCGTGCTCGTAAAAAGGTCTTGTCGGGTCATTGCCAAGGCATTCTCTCGAGACGCAGTAGATTCAAGTCCCTGTGAAGGAAAGTGTCTCCAATTCATTGCCAAGAAAGAACTGTCGTGATATATTAATGTCGATACAATCGTTTAGTAACAATAATATTCATGTTCTGTTTTCTGATTTTATTTTGTTTTTATTTGAATACTGATATTTTGTATTTTATTAAATTATAGAAAATACATTTTTTTAATAAAATGGGATCAACCGAATCTTCCTAGATGTAGTATATTTCTTTTACGTTTGCAGCAAACAATAGAATTATCCCTTTCTAATTATTTTTCAAAATCTATCTTTATAAAAATTATTGTTATATTTTCTTTTTCTGCGTTTTCTATCTTTACTTTATAAATTTGTAGAAAAACTATTTTTTTAATAAAATAGAATCAAAGAGAACCTTTTTGGCATGTAATATATTTATTTAACATTTTTACAGCAAACAATAAAATTAATTGTACATTGTCTTTCCAACTATTTTTCAGTGTTTACCTTTATAAAAATTGTAAACGTTTGATCTACGAACGTATTTGTTTAAGCATTCATATTTCTCTCGCAAGAACTCCAATATATAAATACCGTATAATTCTGCAAGAGTAAAACTATAAGACTAATTTTGTAAGAGTTTTTGCGACTTAATACCATTACTAAACTTTAGTTTCTCAGAAAGTGATGCAGAAGCGTATTATTTTATCGCGCCCGGCGTGTTGCATAACGAGCAGCCTTATTGGCGGCAACCTCTCTCTTTTAAAGTTCTTCGGATTATCGTATATACCGGCAGCTGGAACCTTAACAACCGCGTGGGTCGGGCATCCCCGTGAAAGGAGCACCATACTAATTGACTTCTCACAACTTTCGCAGGAACCGCCTTCCCCAGTAACTTTCAACTTCGGTATCGAGATGCGGACTATTCCTTCTTCCTCATACCGACGGCGCTCACTCGAATCTCCAACGACGAGGTCAGAGAACGCGGCTCATTAAAATTTCAAAGTACTACGCCAGCGTTACGTTTGGCCAGAATGTAGATCCGTCCCTCGTCTCAGAGGCCCTCGTCAATTTGCTAGTTCCTACTTAGACATTAATTGGTAGTAATCACGGCACCTTGATGTACATCATTTTGTCGTGATCAAATAAACGATTATAATAGATGATTTTAATTAAAAATAATGTTTAAACTTTTTAAGTAAACATATAATAATATATTTAATATATACACAGGATTAAAAAAATTACTTTTATAAATATTTAATTGCAGTTATAATTTGTTCTTTGTAAGAAATAATTATCATTACAACATACATTTCATCAATTCTGAAAAATAACACGTTATAGTTATAATTATTTAAAAACTAGTAGATTAGCTGCTAATTAAAAAGTATAACCAAATTAAATTACAGTTACTGAAAAAAAATAATTTTAACTGTAAAATGTTAGAAGTAATGAGCTACTTCTCAATTCTGTTAACATACCTACAGATATATAATTCGATTTGAATTGAAAAATAAAAAAATAATTTAAAATAGAGATAATATTAAAACAATAAGAATATTAAAATTAAAATATTTTTTGGATTGAATTCATAGAATTAGGATATATAATAATTCTTCACAATGTAAAAAATATGTTGCTAAATTTGATAAAGTAAAACATGCATCCTTAATAAATAGTTACTTATTATAAATAAATAAGATGTTGGATACAATTTGGAGTTTGATCCATTAAGCTTGTAAGATAACCTGGACCGCGTAATTCATAATTAACTTGTTTAATGCAAATAATATTGCAGTAGAGTAAATATATAATTTTCTATGAGTAAATATGAGTAAATAGAGCACAACGTTAATATATTGTCAATATGAATAAAGACGCAAATATTACATGCATATATATCTATTTCATTTCTAATCTTAATATTATTTGTTATTATTAATATCTCTTTATATTTCTTAATATTTATTTTAATATTACACAGTATGCAGTTATTATACATTAATTTAATTTGTTATGCATACATATGTTCTTTATCATTACTCATAATAAATATATGAACATAAATAAATAAAATAAATTAAATTAAATTGAATTAATTGTAATAAATCACATATAAATGTTGTTTTATGCATTAAATAAAATTTTAAATTATTTTGTGTGGAACAAGCTAACGGGATTATAAATGCAAACTACCCAAATTGTTGCTGCCACGAATGATTATGCAATAAATAATTTTAATATATGTAAGATTTGTAAGTAATATCGGAAAGAAAACTGCAAATTATTATTTTTTTTTTAACAATTTATTATAATTATTATAATAGAAAAGATTATTTAATAATAAATGTGACACGAATGTTAAATACATTTTTTAAATATTTATCTTAAAAGATAAGTAGATATGTTTTATTTTTCGCGAACAACAAGTCGTAATTTATATCTTTTAAACAGTTTAACAACTAATCATGTCCTCATATATTCTTAAAAATATTTATAAATTTTAAAATGCTAAAAAAATGGTAAAATTATAAATCATTGTACCAATGTATATACACTTTACTACACTTTAGAATAAAGCATACATTTTGAAACAAATTATAAATAATTATTTGATTCTTAAAATGTATTTATATCTAAAAATATTCATATGCATAAAAACTTTATAGACCTTTTATTTATAACAATAATTAATAAGGCTCTTTATTTAACAATAATTAATATCTCATTTCTTGCATTGTATAAAGTAGAGCAATGATTGAAGTTTGGAATTATCAAACTTTCGCAAGTATTCACTGAATTGCTAAATCGATTAATTCAGCAACTTCTCATTTATACAAAAATAGATTTTTTATTTTTGACAAAATTGACATATTTTATTAGGCATTAAGCAAATATTAAAAAATATCAATATGTATCTTATCTTACTGATTAAACATATCTGAAAAGTTATATATATTAAAATTCGCTAGCAATAGTATTCGAATTCGAGCAATTCACTGCTGCAACAGGTGGCTGCGCAAACGATCCATTAAACGATTCATCTCTAGTAGCAACGAGGGAAAAATGTGTATAAAAAAAGAGTTCCTCTTGAAATATTTTGTATTAGTATAAAGTCTTCTTATGAAAATCTACACAATCTAAAAGAAGATAAAAGGAAGATAAAAACAATTTTGAAAAAGTTTAAAATTCCATAAAAATATAAAAAATTATTAAATAAAAGAAAATTCGTTTAAAAAGAATTTTCTAAACTAAAAATTTACATCAACATCATTCTTCTATAATTTTTCTTCTATAATTACTTATTTAATACTTTCAGTATAAAACGTTATGTATTTTCACGATATATATGTATATTGCTATGTATCTCACCGCTCGCTTTGTACGAGATATCCGCCAGATACTTTGAATCTTCAACAAATAGATCAGCTTTAGCGCAAAGTAACGACAAAGATGCATTGTTTCGGCGGAACAATATATGTATGCTGTAAGGATGTCCGTTTGTTGGTCCTCTTTTCAGTCCCCTTAACGAGGAGCAAAGTACCGGTCTGTACTTTGATGTCGGCAATTCTCCCGGCGGATCCCAAGCCATCAGCTTCGTTCAATCAGAGTAATTGCGCGTTAAATCTCTTTGCTCGCCATTGAATCAATTTTGCAGCCTGACAAGCACCTTCGTACATCCTTGTCGCTACAATGTTTCTCTATATAATTCGCTTCTCTTGCGCAAGTTGAATGCTATTCGATTAATCTGAGGAAAACGAAAGCTTCAACCGCTCTTAATTCATTCAAAGGATCCAGAATCAGCGTGCATTAATCTATTCGTTATATTAAAATCACCAAGTTTTATAAAATATTTTTTAAAAGTTTTGAATTCTTTTACACAGAAAGAACCATTTCGCTCAAGTTTTTAAAAAGCTCAATCTAAAAAGTTTTAAGTTCAAAAATAATTTTCTTTGAACCATTAAAATGATTACGTAAAATTTTAATTGATTGCTAGAATCGCTAATTAAAACTTTTTGCAGCATTGTCATCAACGTTTAAGTGTATTACATAATTTAATAGTCCATAAAAATTATTTTCAGATGTACGGAGCTATTTCTATTTTATTAAAACTATTCTTTCCATATATGACATAATTTTTTTTTATAGAGTACGCTTTCATCTTTTTTTCTCCATTTATAAGTATTTCGTTAACTATATTATTCATATATCGAAAACACTTATGTGAAGAGTAAATAATTTCTAAAGTATCCAATGACGAAATAGCATTTTCATATTATCATAAGAGAAATTGGGAACGCTTACCGCGGAAGCTATACGTAATGATATTACTAACTTAGATAAATGCAAACTGACGCCTGTATGCTTTTAAATCTCCCAGCAAAGTGCTTTCAAGACTCTTGCTATCTCGAAAAAAAAAAAGATTTCTTCGGCAAATTTCCAACTGAATTTGTTGGGAATACGACGGAAGGGGAAAGGCGAAAGACGGCGCAGCGCGTTCTTCTCGTACATATTCCGCACGTCTGCGTGCAGCCGCATGCACAACTCAAGACGTTTCTGTCGATATTGGTTTTGCGATGCATCGCGGTATATTGCAGTTTTCCTTCCGTCTGACCTCTTCTCTATTTCGCCAATTCGCACTTCTCTCTTTAGCTGCTTTTCAGTCTTCTTCTATCTTCAACCCCCGATTTCACTTTTTTCCCTCCCTTTCAGTCTGATCCGCGCTTTTTCCTAACTTGCGGCATTTCCGCATCGGGATAAAATCGGCTATCGAGAGAGATGCACAACGAAAGAGACGAAGGAAATTTGAAATTGGAGTGTCGATAAAACTCACAATTCCCGCTTTCCGCTGGAAACACGATGATAATATCTCGCATCGGGTCAACACAAATGCTCCGGCCATGTAAACTTGTTTGTATACTATAGAAGTTGAGCAGTGTCAAGAATAGCTTTGATTATTCTATGACTATTATCGCAACATTGTGCTGTAATTTTAATGTTAGATGAAGCCGAATTAACACATGAAAAGAACGATTTTGCTAAAGTAGAGAATGGGATCACGGCGCTCAGCCGTTTTCAATGTGATCCTATATATATTAGGTGTAGTAAAAAGAAATCCATTATTTTTGCACGAAATTGAATGGAAAAATAATGGATTTCTTTTTATTACATCTAATATATTGTAACAAAGAGAAAAATTAAATTTAAGATTAATATAAAAATTTATTATTAATATAAAAATATTAATAATTTTCTTAAATGAGCGCTACTTTATTTGAAAATCCCTTATCTGAAAATTAAATTAGATACGGATCTGAAAATAATTTTGACGGACTAACAAAATAATTATGTAAGAATCTCGAACATGATAGACAATATTACAAAAGTTTTGACGTTCTAGTAACCAACTTGAGCGTCTTATGTAATTAATTTGATACGTTGAAAAATTATCTACATTGAAAAACTGATATTATATCAACAGTATTATTTTAATTGAAAGTAATCTTATTGATTAAATAATATTATTAATGAAACAAATAAAGTTTTATTAAAACAAGAGTCTGGTGTACTTTTTCATTAATACTGCTATAGAGTTAGTAAAATTATTTTCAATTAAAATAATGTTGATATAATCATTTTTTTTTGTTACGAAATTGTCTTCAAAACTGTATTCATTAAAATTTTTAGATATTTCAGCAAAATTGTTCTTCCTGTAAAGTAAAACGACAGTGTATAAAATTGAAGATAAGGATATTTGGAACCTACTATTTATAATAAAATGTTTATATAGGCAAATGAAAAACAAGCTTAAAAACTAAAGCTTACACATTACAAACACGATGATTCTTTTTTGCGCGAAGATAATTGTGTTGCAAAATAGAAGAATGAAGTGGAAGTTTCGTGGGAAGAGAATCGTACGATCCCGGATTTGCGAGGCGACGCCAAATACACGTATACGCATCGCCGATAGAAGCGTGGCGGAAAACGCAGATTAAGACTGAAATATGGCCCTAAGCCTTTTATTCTGCTGTCGGTATTATATCCCGGGATTTATTTACAAACGGCGGCAAATCCGCCTCCGCGACAGCAAGAGAAATTCAAAGCAATATCGATAAACGTATCTTCCAGTTTTGTATTCAGGAGAAGATTTGCGACGGATTATGAAAAGAAAAATAAAATATTGAAATACGTCCAATAACTTTGGACGCATCTCAATATTTTATTTTTCAGCGAACAATGTCGATCAAAAATGGATCTTCCCACGATTTCTCGACGGCGTAGCAACCGGAAACGCGGAAAAATCATAATCGACAATTGATTCCTTGTCTGTGTATATTCGCGCACAAATATTCGTATATATCTTTATACTGCGACAATTGAAACTCATAATTGTTCTCGCGTCATGAAACTTCAAATTGTTGAGCACAACGATTCGCGACAGCTATAGGAACAGATGAACTAGACTATGTTCACTCTCTCAGAGGATTAAACTGAAAGTCAAATCCAAGGGATTTGTCATAGCGGCCATTATTCGCAGATTTCACGGCATTATTCTCGACATTTACGACGTACCAAAGATGAGCAGGAATAATAAATCGTTCACTAAGAATATGCGTGACAAATGAGTTTTTGCATTCAATGATAATGATGTTCTTTGCCACCAGATGCTTTCCTTTGCATTGTGTTCCACATTTTTCTCATTCTTGTCGGTGAAACAAATTTTATGCAATTTTCATCTGAGAATTTTCAATTCTCTGTTAGTTTGCGCGTAAATTATCATTTTGTATGTTCTATATACATAAATTTTTGACTACAACTGTATTTTTATTTAACAAAGAAGAAATTAAATAACGTGTGCGATACTTCTATTCATATTTTATCTGCGCTGTTGTGGAATAATTTAATTTTCTTCCATTAATTTGTACTGTTTTCTAATTTATAATTTCGAATTTACAGTAATAAATTTAAATTTGCTAAACATTTACGTAAGTATTAAATTAAATTTTATATGAAAGTATTTATCTTATGTCAATCACAGCAGCGATCACAATTTTTTCGATAATTCAAGTTTTTAAATATGGAAAATAATTCACGATGGAGTTCGAGCGCAATTCAACATATAGTACATAATTATGACTGAGAAACTCTTGCATCTAAGATTGAAAATTGAGTATACTATCGATATGAATATTTACGAACGGAATCGAGAGCGATTCAAGAGGAATCCTCGAATACGCGACGCAGCGTTAACGCTTGGTCTCTCTCTCTCAACTGACGAGAACTTCAGAAATTATGTGTTTATGTTCCATGAAGTTTGTTTTGAACTTCGATAGCATTTTCGCTAGTGAATATCAATTGCTCCTTTATAAAAATTTCAAATAAAAAATACAATGACGATCCCAAAA
>NW_017259520.1:1453567-1456023 GCF_001594045.1 Atta colombica | reverse complement strand
TATATATATAATAAAATTATGAAAAAGTTTTGCATTCTTTAATTTTTTTTAATTGTTATGATAGGAAAGCACTTTCTCAGTCATTGCTGATATTTAAGAAAGAAAAACGGAAACGTTATCTTTTTTAATAATTTTTTAAATTATAATACTCTATTTATAGATTGCATTTAATACATTATTACGTCATATAAGATAAAGTAATGTGAATTTGAATATTTTATTGATATAAATAATTTTACATTAAAGAAATTTTATACGAAATAATCTGCCGATCTATAATTGAGACTTATACATAAACATTTCTTATTATTTTTTCAAAATCGGTTTACTAAACGTAGAATACTTTAAAAATAGAATAGTTTAATGAGCTATAATTGGAACTATCACCTTGATTTTGTTAATTAAAAAGACCAAATCAAATCTTTTATATAAATCGGTGATAAAATCGCCTTTTTCTTGAACATACATAATTTTAAATCGAAAATCGGATTCATTAAACAAATTATGCTAATTGTGAGTAGAAGTCGAATGAGAAGCTTTCAGTGATTAATCACTTCATTTTCAATTTCATTCAGGTCTATATTTAAATTACGTCGCATTTATGTCAATCATAAATCAATCACGGTCGGCATCTTTGACGAAACTACTTAAAATACAAGATCACACATTACCAGAGACGAAAGAGAACGTTCGTATGTACATGATATACATTTATATATTTAAAGAGCTCAAACGAGAGCCTATCGGCAGATACTTAACTTGTCATTTAGTTCTTATTTGCATAAGATAGTTATTATTTGCATAAGTATACGTATAGAGCCGAAGCATGTGTTCATGTAAACGAGCAATGTAGAGATGAGATGCAACGAACGAGATCGAAGCAGAACACGGTCGTTGTTGCCGCAAAATATATTATTTGCGTTAAGCATGTATCTGCCGAGGAATATGGTTCTAGAATTTTACGGTTATATGTATGCGTGTTACAAAATCGATGATCAAAGTTCCTGTGCGGCGCATCTTATACGCTAATACTAGGGATTTCACGGAATTCAGCAATGTATTAATATTTCCAATTACCAAAAAATGCATTTCTTGCTAATTCAGAAAATATTGAATATTGAATATTGAGTATTGAAAATATTTAATAAACAGGACAAGTATATTAATTCAATAGAGAAAGGTCAATATTGTTATATCTCTTTGTATTTTGATCATAATTCTTTAATAAAAACTAAAATAAAACTTTGGAAAAATAAATACAAAAACCTTTTCTGTCAGTTTTTATAATATTGTTTAAAATGTTGCAATAATTAACGTTTTCGTAAGACAAGCAAAAATATGTGCCTCTGATAAAATTTTCTAAGACTGGTGTAATGATAATGCCACATATTTCTATTCTTTTCTTTCACAGAAATTATCTATATGAAATATCTACAAGTTAATGTATATGAAAATTTCTAGAACTTTTTTACTTGTAAAAACGTTTTTTGTTGCATACTTTAGACTATTTCGCAAGACATAAACACGTAACACAACAATTTTTCTTAGAGGTTTTCCGTAAGTATAGGAATACCTTCAGCTTCAACAAGGCTATTTGACACAATAACGCGACAGTATATAAAGATTAAGTTAGCTTATGGTCTGTCTTATAGACAAGTGTGTTGGTTTACGCTGCACTTCAATTTTATGTTTAAAACCGTACTATAAGAAAAATAAGAGAAAAAAAATATAAAACAATTTTAGAAAACCACGTAACGATCTAATATTATCAATATTATATTCACTATTATTTTAATTACGCAATTAGCAAAAGAAAATCGTAAAAATTTTATTTTCGCATTTATTAAAATTCGTTTTTATCTGATTTTACATAGAAACAAGCCACAAAATGAATTATGGATTTTTCTTTTGATCATCTAAACAGTTCGTAATTTTATCATTAATAGAGTACAATGTTTACTTTGAGAAAAATAAAAAAATATTTCTTTCGAGATCTGTGTCAATATTAACGACTTTCTTCTATAATTATATTGTTCTTATATTTTTTATAAATCTGGATAATAAGATTGAATGAAACAAAATTTTCACTCAGATAAAATTTTATCTTATTTCTATAACACAATTTTAACGTCATGTGCGAAACAGAAAATTGAGCAATCAAGACGTGTAATTCAGAACAAAAAATTCAACTATAATTTCATATTTTGCACGAACAAATGAATCCATTAAAAGTCATTGAGGAAAAGAATCCTCAACAAACACATACTATAGCACACTAGCATACTATAGCGAACTATAACACGGACTACTATAATTAGTCTCGAAGTTTCCTGTCTCAGTAAATGACAATACTACAATGCATATATTCGATCCACATGGCAATTTTGAGGTATATTACAATATAGTCCAGAGATGCATCATTTAATTTGCCGTCATTTATATATATATATATATAT
>NW_017259520.1:1449315-1453538 GCF_001594045.1 Atta colombica | reverse complement strand
ATGTTTGCACGCTGTGCAAGTATGTCCGAGAAGATATTGATGAGTACTTTCAAACATTGTAGCCAAAACTTTAAATAAGTCTTCTTTTTAAATAAGTCTCTATGTACTATAATTAAAATAAATTATATATTAATGTATTATAATTATAATATTACATAATATATAATTGTAATAATTATATAATTTATCTATATAGTGACTTTCGATATTTAAAGAAAATTTTAAATAGAGGAAAAAAAATATAATATTATATCAAAAAATATATATTTTGCAGTAAGATATTAGAGGCAAATCCTTTCTATCGATCGTACAGTCTACATAATTTCACGTGTTATAAAACGTTCACTGTTTTATAGTGGCTTTGCAATTTATGATACGGAGAATGAAAATAATGAGGACAATTTGTTGGCTATTTTCTTGCACCAATGACAAAAGTTTAGAACGTTATAATTACACTTGCGTACCTAATTATTATAATATTTGTACAACGCACATAATATGTGTCGCTGCTTGGACAAATAATAGTCGCTCGATTAAAAAATGTTTTATGTAATATAATATAAAAAATAAAACAATCTATATTATTGCAGAAAATTAAAAAAAAACATGACAAAATGTCAAATAGAATGAATTGGCGAATTTACTCAATAGATTTTAGGATTCTAAGAATCATGCCGTAAAAATAATCTAATTTTAACGAATCACTTAAAGCTACATCAAATTTCATCATAAATTCCAAAATCAAACTATTTTCGAATATTTTTTATAAAAAATAAATACTGAAGTTTTATATTTTATAATATTAATGTAACTACGTTAAAATGAATTTCGTACATTAATATTATAAAATATAAAATTTTATTTTTTCTAAGATAAGCATTAAATATTTATAAATATTGAGTATGTGAAATTAGCATTCCAACTATAATACTCAGGAGTTCTGATTAGAGTTTCCATTTCCTTTTGACAAGACGAAGAGTTCTATATAATTTATAACAAGAGTTCTGCTTAATAATTATTTTTAAATAATTAAAAAATGGGGTGCTAACTTCTCATCAAAAATCGAGATCGAATAGTTCTGAGCGGCTCAATAGTTTTATTTCGTGAATACCTAGAATGTCTGATACATAAAAAAAAATTTTGAAAAATAAAAAAAAAATTAAAAATTGAAAAATCAATTTTTAGATACAATAGTTTTGATTAGAGTGCTTCCTTTTCACGAGACGAAAAGTTCTCTCTGCATTTTTTAATACGATTTATTTAATAACAATTTTTAAATAATTTTTAAAAAATGGGATGCTAACTTCTCATTCGAGATCGAATAGTTCTGAACAGTTTCTATTTTGTAAATATCTAGAGTTCCTGATACATAAAAAACAATTTTGACACATAAGAAAATTTATAAAATTTTTTCAAAAAAAATTTTTTTATAAAATAGTTCTGTGACACCTTAATTGTCATCATTATAACAATTTCGAAGAGTTCTCAGCAATTAAAACCAACACAGGCTCAAAAATAAAAGAGATATATACTTCAAACGAAATTTGAAAAATCGGTTGCAGAAGTACGTATTTCCTTATATAGTCCAATCGCTTTGTTATCTAATACTTTTCAACAGAAAATCTCGTCGAGAACTAGAATTCTAATCAGAGCTACTAGAACTTTTAAAAAATTTTTCGAAACGTCGGAATTAGAAAATTTTCAATTTTATAGTTAGGACGCTAACTTCACATATCCATAAATATTATAAAAATATTTTTCAAATCTATAAGGAAAACGCCACTTCCATTATAGATTTGATTTCTTTTTTTAAAATAGCAAAAAATAATAAATAACGACTTGGCAATTTTTATATAAAAAAGTAGTCGGAATCATATCGAAAAATTCTCATGAAACGTATGTAACAGATAAAATTGATCTTGTCTCTTAAATCTTTCCGGTATATCAGAGACAAGAGACAAGTACGTTTTTAAGGGTATCACGAAGAGAGACAATGGTGAGTATCCGATAGCAACAGACGCGAGACGGATAATAATGTGTATGCTGCTTTAATAACGACGAGAAGCAAGCAAGCCAGTTATTCTTGGCTGGTTTATACATGCCGTCAACACGATAAATTTTGCTTACGGTAACGCCTTACATAGTGTCGACTAAAAGGACTCTCAGAATATTCAGGATACTTCAGAGTGTTCTCTATCTAAGTACCATGATTTTACTCGATAAACCAAGCTCTTTGCCTTAATTTAATGTAGGTAGCGCTATGTTCCTTACAAACGTTTTCGTTTAGGTATTTATGTGAAAGATACGCATCAGTTAAAAATTTGTATTAAAAATATACTTTACATATACCAAATGGTTTACTTTTTTGTGTTAATTCAATATAAGATAAGTATGTTAAATAGTAAATATTATATTAAAAAATTAACATAAAAAAATCTAACTGATACAATTTATAAGCAAACTATGAAAACACACTTTTTCTGTAAAATTAATATTTATGTTCAATTAATGTTTTTATTATTTATTTTATCTTAAAATTTATGTTTTAAAAAATTTGAAATGAAATATATTATTTTTATGTTATTTGTTATTATAAATTTTGTGATTTTGATACTAAAAAATGTTGAATATCAAACACAAAATCAACACAAAATATTCAAATAACATAGTCACATTATGTTAAATTAATACTCTGGACATGCGAATATGTTAAAAATTTAACATAAAGTTTTAATAAGAGCTTGAGTAGATCGATTTTAACACAAATACAAAATGTTCTTTACTATATATAATTAATTAATTGTACTTGTCACTTTGGAAACAATCATATTTCGATGTAAGTATTAATATTATGCGAAAAAAAGTTTAGTAAAAGTATACTACAATTGCAGTATTCTCAAAACTAAAAAACTAAATTAATATTTTTAATCTATGTCTGAGAAACGAGTCATGTACCGTTTAAACATTTTGCAGTTTGCGTGGAACTGTGTGAAAACTGAGCGAGCTTTTAGAAATAAATCATTTTTGACATGTAGGAAACCGTGAGATTAACGAACGTGAGATGTTTTTTAACTTCAGTGAAATTTCTTACGGAGACGCACGTAGTAATGCAGCGTCGTTTCATTAAACCGGAGAATTTTCTGCGCCGTAAGTTTTAGTTCAAATTGCTATTTCTTGCGCTGACGTAGATTACGGAGATGCAAATAAAATAATATGGCATTACATGGTTTAATATAAGTAAAACGTATATAAAAAATTTATTAAGAATGCAAAATATGCACTTATAATACTTACCCTTTTTCGATGCATGGAAGGAATCATCTTTTGGCACGTACTGAATATCGTATTCCAACGTGGTCTTCGGCAATATAATTTTGTCCTTGTTGATCTTGTAAACGGCATACTTGAAGGCCAGCTCCGTGCTGCTATCCTTTTGGTCATGAGTGAATATAGCACCTGGAAAGTAAGCAGGACTGTGATCGCTTTAATCCTTAAAGTGGAACACTATTCCGTTCCATAGTGATAATACTCTCAAACGATCAAAGTTCGTCCATCTATGCTAATAAACTATAAGCTTCGAGCAAGACTGAATCTCATATAACAGAGATTATGCACAGTTTTAATACTATAAGCGGTTATTCGGGATATATTGAATAATTTCTCTAATGCCATCTATATCTTATTGTATATATTAATGTACAAATTGTGTTAGTCGATCTTGACAAAATCTAAGGTAATATCTATCTTCTCAAATTCAATTAAAACGTTAAATGTTAACTACTAATCCAATGTTAATTCAATATCAATTACTTGTAACAATTGTAATTAATGATAGGAAAAATTTGTTGTAGAAATATTATTAATTAAATACTTCCTAATTTTATAATTCTACAATCTTACAATCACGTATTGTTAATTCTTATAAAACAATTTGATCTGATTCGCTAAGTTCAACATATAATTAATTAACCATTAATTAATATTGCAAGATCAAATAATTCATGGAACGCCTATTATATCAAGCATATCATATACATATACATGTATAATATGTATATATACATGTATAATATGTACATAACATGCTATGTATCTTTAATATTCGTTAGATAATGTAACATACATTGCATGTATACATTGTGTTCAAGTATCAATAATATAATTATGATTCTGGAATTAATATAATATAATTATGATTCTGGAATATTTGTTGAGACAAAGTA
>NW_017259520.1:1447697-1449215 GCF_001594045.1 Atta colombica | reverse complement strand
ATATATATATTATACATATATATATATATATATATTAACATTTATTGTAATATTCTATGTAATAAATTATTTATAACGTTTTATCAGTAAAAATATTATTAAATTGTGCTTGTGCAATTTGATTCATAATATTACTATCCAATTTAAGATTGATTTCTTTCAAGACGATATGAGAGAAAATGATTTCGACGTGCAGTTTACAAAATTGAATGTAGTAAAGAAAAAAAAGCACTAAAATATTATTAAGCATTAAGATCCAGCTCAAACCGAATAAGACATTTTTCTTACTTAGTGAATTCACATATCGATCTAATGTTATATTTTGTTGTTAAAAATGTATCAAATTTTAACAAATGAATTTACAGCACATTACAAATAAATGAGCAAAGTTAATTGTTAATCTTCGATCCAAATGCAAAAACAAAATAAGATATTGCGATTAAAAAAATATGCCTACGTTAAGAATCATTATCTTCGTACGATACGCACATGTGCTCTTGAATGGAGAATGCATTCTAATAACATCTATTCATGGGACTGACACCGATTACATAGCCGCCAGGCTATCAATAGTGTGTCAAAGGCCGCCTTTCTGAAGAATTTTTCAAAGGTGTCACGTTTCTAAAAGTCTCACGAATATACTTCCAATCCATCGAACAACCGTAGAGAGTAAGTCTGGACACATATCGTCCTCATTATTGACAACTAGCTCGTTTTTTGAGAAAAAAGAATATTTAAGAATGTTGGACATTGAAGAGGATTAATCTTCTCCCTTTTGATATTCAGATTTTCATCGCAAAGTGCCCCGGGTCATTTACGAAAATTAACGAGCGTCCTTTGGCGCTATAAAAAAACGGCAGGATACATTCCTGACCTAGCACCAAGATTTGATGATTTTATGGTTGAATGATGGCAAGCGACATTAAAAGCGATGACTAACATCGTTAATTAACATTTGACTTGACGAATGGTCATTTCTGATGAAAGTCCAAAAGTCGACATCGCGGACTACTAACTATCATCGTATTGTCTTTTCGCGCTTGTACAATGTTTAATTTAGATAATACTTTGGCTCAATGAGACAATAAAAGACTAACGTATCAATAATTCACATATTATATTTAATATAACGGAAAAGAAAAACTGCAAACATTTAAAGAAAAAGTTTAATAAAGTCGATTTTTTTTATTAATTAGAAGTCTTTGCTAAAAGATGTAGTTATTTGGCTTCAAAATAATAATTAATATTCACGTATAATATTATCAATATTAATTATAATTTTAAACAAAAAAGACTCTTGCCGTTTCGACAAAATTTGTCGCATGAAAGAGCAATGCTAAACGGATTTTGTTTAAAATTATAATTTATATTGATAATACATGAATATTAATTATTGCAGTTTAAAATCAAATAATTTTTGAATAAAGATTTCTATAATTGATAAATAATTATAATTGTTGTTGTATAATTTTATTTAATTTTTCCTGTAAATATCCACAGGTACATTCTTTCTTTCTT
>NW_017259520.1:1432015-1447597 GCF_001594045.1 Atta colombica | reverse complement strand
TCTCTCTCTCTCTCTCTCTCTCTCTCTCTCTCTCTCTCTCTCTCTCTCTCTGTCTGTCTCCTTAACAAAAATATCATAAATATATAATAATATTTATTTTAAACAGCATATGCCTTCTATAGTCTATCGCATGTTATGTACACTGAAAAAAATTTTGGTCATTTTTGGTCCAATGACGTTAATCAATATCCGACTAGTATGTAATGTAATTCATTGATATAATAACTGGATTTATTTAAATAACTATATATTCATTCTTGCAATAAATTTTAGTAATAGTAATTTTATAACCTACTTCATTATGAGAATTCATTGGACTAATTTTCATTATTTTTTCATAATTCAATAAATATTTTATTATATTTATGTACAGTTTTGATTCAGTGACACTGAGAGTGTATATCAGACTGAAGTGTAAGAAATGAGAAGTATTATAACTATTTTAATATGTAACAATATCGTTCGCTCTGACAATATTGTTCTATCTAACAATATTGTTTATTCTATGTTTACAATTGAATATGTTGTAACACAATTAATTATTATAACATAATAAATTAATATAATAGTATGTTGTATAACATAATGATAAATATAGTTACAATATAATTAATGCAAATTAATTAATTAATATCTAAACATATTGAATATATTATAGTAATTTAATAAATATTATTATGCAGTATTATTATAATAAATATGCAGTATTATTATAAAATTATTATGCAGTATTATTATAATCAAAATATATAAAAATAAGATTCAAGATTTATTATAAGATTTAAAGAGCCACTTATGTAGATATATGCATGATTCTTTTAATTAAAAAAACTGAATTAGATATATATATATATATTAATTATATTAATTGCTTCAATTAGCCATTTATCGTGTGATTCATTATAAAAATATTACATCTTCAATCCCAAATATATATTTTTTTTCATTAAATTAGACATTAGAAAAATGTTAAAGTTAACCATTTTATTCAAAGATAAAGGAAAATAATGTTCAATTGAGCAACAGAATGAATAGATACATCGTAAGCGGTAATGAGTTCTCTTAGTATTTATGTCCCGCCAAATCGTCGGTCCTCTTTGTTCCCCGTTTTTCATCAGATCTTAACCCTTTCTGATAGTGTTCTCTCAGTCCGACGCGCTCTTTTACTTTTCGTTTCGCATCGCAACTAACTAATCCATTTATCTGTAAGAGTGGATGCGCATTAGCCGCCTTCCATCTCTCATCCCACAGTGTTATTCGCCACTGTAGCTCTCTGCTATTCTTTTTTCGTTTCTCCATTTTCACCGTAACACGTTAAGTACTTTGATCCTCCCAGAAATGCTCAACGACTTCTTTCGGTATTTTCTTATCTCATCGACTACGGACTGTGCTCAACCATTAGCTGTGTTTAAATAAAGAATAGGTAATCCCTAAAATCCCTAGGTATGTTTACTATTATTTTTTTAGTCCGACACATTCGCTTGTTTCAGTTAAGATACAAAGAGAATAATTTTTACATAAATAGTACAAACAGATAATTCAATTATTTCAAATATTGTTTGTAAAAGATACTCAATTACGCATGCATATAAAAACATAAAGAATTATTAACAATAAAAAAAATGGCGATTTATATTCTTAATTAAGTCCATATTTTTTTAAAATAAAACAGTTTATTCATCAAATATAATAAATGTGTCGATAGAAATATATAAAAATTATAGACACGAAAAATAAAACATATGATGGAATAGACGTTTTGGAATGTGTACAATTTACAGAAAAAACGTATCTTTTACGTTCGAGTTATATTTTTCGAACGAATTTCTTTTTTTAGCTATAATTTTCAAAGCACAGTATTATTTTCCAAGAAATCTCTTCATCATCTTTAAATCCTCAGACAAAAAGCCGGAGATTACATTGGAACAACTTGATGCTCAACGAAACGCTCACGTCAGTGATGTCACCATGATATTCAAGGCTTGTTATGATGAGAGAACCGAGAAAAAATATTAGCTTGAACACATTATATATTATCGTATAAACGCATTATCTAAACGATTTTCGAAACTATGATATTACATAGTATTTAATACTTTGAAGAAAGTAGCACAGCGATGTTAAATCAACGAAAGAGATATATAATGTATTTATTACTTAGCAATTTAACTTGTTTGCGCGGTTACTTCTCTCTTTTACCCCTCTAATTAGCATCATTAACATTGAGTAATATCTGCTGCGTTTGTATATATTCGTTTGTACATGTATATAACCATGACCAATTCGCATATTGGTCTTAGTCAATCTCGTGGGATCTGTGGCAGATTTACAAAGGATATAGCAAGTTAATATCGCTAATTCCTCGTAAAAAGCAACAGATTTCCATTAGGAAGCGCGAGTTGAATACATAAAGTTCATGGTATCTACATTTTCCAGAAACAAAACAATACGAACGTTTTTCTGTTGAATATTGGCAATACAGTGCGACGATACGACCAAACAATCTCCAGAGACCTCAAGAGCTGCAATTCTCCAGTTTTATTTCACAAGAGACAAAGACGTAGAACGGATATGAAAATGGAAAAAAAAAGAAGATAGAACGTCTGATATGTTACATAATTAATTTTTATCTATTTGTACTAATCGTTTTACAATGTGCAATATATAATACATCACATTTCTTTATACATATTATACATTAATACATATTATATTATAATAATAATATCGATCCCTTACTTTATCAAAAGTGACAATTAAAAAAATGTGATTTTCGAGTTATTATGTGAATGAAGAAAAGATTAATCAATCATCAAAAGTAAGCTAACTTCACAGTCCATCTGCCAAACAACATTTGTTCTCGAGGTTTTCTAAGAGATTATATTATCTCTTACAAAAATAACATATTTTGAGTTATAATTTTTGTAAATAAAAAAAATAATAGTTTTGAAACGAAAATGACAAAATTGACATTTGACTATGACGGTGTTTCTAAGAGTATATTTTATTTGTATTAAAGAAATTAATAAAGAAGAAATTATAAGAAAGAATAATTTCTCTAAAATAATATATAATCATATATATAGACACTATCTCTAACTTTCCTCATCTTCTCTTTTGAGTCTCATAGACCTCTAAAAATATGATATTTCAACACAATAACACAGTGCTACTAACTGGAGGAAAGCTACTCGTTATAACACCTTGTGATTACAAGCGTGTGTGAGATTAAAGGAAGAAGATGAGCAATTGTAGAAACTTTGGAACAAGAAATTTACCGCGTCGTAGTTACACCCGCGTGCTGAAAATACGATTTGACACAGCTCGCACTGCTATTAAGGCTTTCTCCGGCTAAACTTTAGTCGTACAACTCTGATCAAACGCGTATCCCTAGGGATTACGAAAAGGTATTTGATCGGACAAGTAATTACAAAGTCCTCGGAAAGTTAAGAATTCCACTCGAAGAATCAATCAAACTAAAACAAGAGTGCACAAATCAGACTTATAAGACTAATAGCAAAATCTCAGTTGTGTTTCCATGTAGCTTTATATATACGACTTGTTTGGAAAGGAACCGGCGCAAACAATTAATCAATTAAGCTGCTTTTATCGTCAGTCGATTAATGAACGTCGGAAGTTAGCGCGATTACGCGCCTATAGAAAAGCAATTCAGAGGCTGTAAAGTTATACAACGCAGGCGAAAGCGTCAGGATATCCAGAAATTCATCGTGTTTATTTTCGGTGAATTGCGGCTAATAAAAATGGCATTCGATCGCTAATTTAAATTCACTTTAGAACTCTGCCGCGCCATGCGAGTGGAAGAATAGCGAGCAAAATCGCATGGAGAGTGCTTTTAAATGCCTTGCTGCGGAATTGTACTCGATAATACGTCGGCACTTAAAAAGTAATATTTTTTTGGATGCCAATATTTCTTGTGTTATATGGAATCTCATTCTACGCGAATAAGTAACGCGTGCTTACATTCATTCGTTTACTCTTGTATCTCGAGTCGTAAAACATTGCAAATGTGAAAAGCACCGCAACAACATTTACGATAGTGGATGTTTTTCTCAATTTTGTAGTATAGAAAGTAATATGTAAAATATTCCATATTATTAAACATATTACATATTACTAAAACTTTATTCACTGAACAATAGAAATAATAATAGAGATAATAATTTCAATTAATAAATAATTTGCCATAAAAAAAGAAATACGAAATACTCTTATTATCTTTTATAATTACACTTATTGTTAATTATATTATTTATTACTTCTTTATCGATTTAAAGAAATATAGGATATTGGATACAATAAATATTAAGTTATAGAATAGCAGAATCTATTTGTATGGTATTCAGCTTGCAACTTCTTTCCTCTTTATACGATAAGCAGTCGATAAGCAGTTGCTCAGTTCATTCGGCTACTTTTATCAGTTGGTCATGTGGATGAAACTTTGCTTTTAGTTCATAATACGATAAATTCAATTTTTCTTCTTCCGTCCGTCCTCACATGATTATTTTCTTATATATAGTATTATTCCCGAGATATAAAATTCTTCTTGTAAAATAGAACAACGTATATTACACAGGTCATAAAAATTATAATAACAAAAATTTCGTAATTTTAGGAAAATAAAAAATTACGATATAATATCGCGGTTATATTAAGAAGAAAGCAGACTATTTTAATATAATTATATCAAACTCTCTCTCTGATACAGAGAAATGTTGAAAGTATGATAATACACATACATGTAAAATCACATAATAATTTAATGTAACATCGCACATAACGTTTCTGTATTCAGAGATTGTTTTCAATTGTTGTGGAGGTATAACATTTTTAGCTTCAATCTCGGCTTCATCAGCATTGCGAGCTTCAATTTCGATTGCTCTACGTTCTTTGTCCTTCCACGCCGAAAGAAAAGAGAGACAACTTTCGTCGTCGTCGGATTTCCTCTCTGGACGAGACTCGAATTTCAACGGACGAAACGACCCTCCTATCCAGATAAAACTAAGATATGGATGATAGGAAGGAATTAAAATAAGGCAGTGGTGGATGAAGAGAGATTATAAAAAAAAAAGGATGCGAGAAATGATGCCGCGATCTTTTCAAGTATTTTAAAAATCACTCTTCGCAAGCGCATCACTCTCTTCTGAAACAGGAATGCAAAAACTTCGAAGAAGAAGTCAAATTGAGAAACGATTCGCAATGGATTCGGGCAGTCGGAGCAAGAAGGTAGTAAAAGGAGGGTGACGAGATAAGAAGATGAGCACAGATCAAGAGTCCTCGAAAAGTGAAGTGAAACTTTTTTTCTCGAAACTTTTCCATTTGACCGACGGATTATACAAGCTGCGAGAACTCTTTCGGAAACTTCGGCAAATCGAGGATTGCTGCGATCGAGGGTAAAGCAAAACTTCGCGGAACTTAATAATTAATAATAATAATTATGTGCTATAAAGTAACAAACGAGAATTAGTGACAAAATTGAAAGAAATATTCGAACGGAATTCTTCATTACTATTCACTCTAATATTGTTATCTATTAATTATAATGTGCAATTAATTATAATGTGTTCAAAAATTATAATATATACGAGGATGATTCAAATATGAACAAAGCTCTTTTTGTGTGAATATTAATGTATTTACATCGAATGACAGATGAAGGTGTTTGCACACTTCCTACAGTTGTAGAGTGCAACCTCGCAGCAATTATTTCTGTAGTTGTTGCAATATCTAAATAAATAATATTGTCGTTACGCAATACATTCAAGTTTATTTATCGATTGCTTGTGAACGAAAATGTTAAAATCATCAAAGTTTTATGTAAATTGCATATACAGTTCAGAAGAAAAAATGCTATTCTCTAAATTCTTTGGAGTGGACGTCACTTTAAACTGTTAAAATTGAGCTAATCTTGAAAAAAATAATTTAATTTTCAATTAGACTATTCTTACTCTTAATGAGATTTCACTCTTTAGAATGAGATTCACTCTAAAAGTTTTAAAGAATATTGAAGTGTGCAATAGCACTCGATACTATTTGTTCGAACATTGTAACAATGATTACAGAAACAACTATGAGATTAGAACTATGTAGGACATGAGACACTCTTACCTGTCACTCGATAATAATATATTTTAAATAAATATGTTATAATACTGTCAACATTAATTTGTATTTACATAAAAAAAAAGCTTTGTTCATATTTAATCTACTCCTATATCAAAAAATTTTATGTAATGTAATAAAAATACAATTTTAACAGACAATTAATTTAACTTTAATAGGCAATAATGCAAATTAATAATTAATGCAAATTAATAATTAATATATTTTAATAATTAGCTTTAATAATTAACTTACACATAATGTAGAAGTTAAAAGATAAGACAAATTTGAAAACGATTCAAGAAACAGCTTATTCCGCCAAAATCGCTTTTGGACGAATTACGTAACCCTAATTTGATGCGATTGAAACCGTAATGGTGTGAGTTACTGCCGAGTGGTTTCTGGAGCGGATTTCCTTTGCCGTCGCGCAAAGTTCATACGCCTAGTTTGCGACCGAGATCATGGTTTATCCAGGAATCGCTACAGTTTGGAATCGTAATCATTAATGATACATCTCAGGCAAATCTACATACGACATTAATAACCTATAAATTTTTTTTCTCAAATAATAATTAGGATGAAATGTGAAAAAGTTAAGATAATCTTTATAAAATCCTATTTCAAGAATAAATTTAGCATTTACTTTCGAATATTATCTATTTTATAATCAATTCAATAACAAACTGGATATAAAATATTCACTATATACAAAAATAAGATATTAAACTAATAAATTACACTTCACTAGCATTCTCTAGGAAATAAAAAAAAAGAATCAGCAACGATAAAATAATGGAGAAATATAGAACAATATTTATCTACGAAAATGTAACATTATGCACTATTAGATGTCAGAGAAACAATATTTATATCAATCTCTTGAATTAAACAACATTTTATTATTTCTTACATGTATATTAAAATGTAAGTTAATTAATTCTTGTGATCGTATTGCTTGAAGTAAATAACATCCATATTAATGTATGCACTTGATAAATAATAAATTGAATTAATTTATAAATATACAAATAAATTTAAATCATATTTTAATACGGTTTTTTTAAATTGTTTAATTCCATTGTTAAATTAATGACATATTGGATAGCAGTAGCAATCTATAGAAATAATTAAAAATAACTCAAATTGGGTATAATTTAACAGTGTACTGACCCGTTTCATTTGCGAATGAGTACTAATGATGTCATCGCGTGTTCATTAACTTGTACTGGCGTGAAAGCCGATTAAAATTGCGTTGGTGTTGATAGATAAGGATTTACCGTAGCGTACACACTCGAGGTACCATCTCTAATTCTCCACTAACGAGTTATTAAACTAATGTTTCTCATTAACGAGAATCCAACCCTCGATTCCGGAAGAACGTAGCAGGGACCCCTTACATACTGATGCGCACATGAGAGTTACATAGCCGTCGGTGTGTACGTGCTACTTGAAATTGGTCTCGTTAGTATGCCGCGCAGTTTCGAGTCAAAGTGCGTTTGCAGCAGCAGCCACTCCGTCACGCACACGAGAAAATCGGGTGTGAGCGAATTTAACAACGCTGGTGCGCCATTAAATGCACGATGTCTGTTTTTGTGACGCTCGAGTTTGTTGTTTAGGACAAGCTTGAAATTTGTTTCTACAGGTTCGATCATTTCTGTAATAAATTTTTAACCTAAATGAAATCCAGTTATTTTATGATATAGCAAAAAAGTATGATTCGATTTACTAAATTTATCCACAAGTAGTCACAATTTCGTTTAGTTTTAGTTTTACTTATTTCGTCACGAAGAAAAATAGATAAATTATTCAAATGTTAAAAATATTTTTTATGTGCAACTTTGCAAATATGTTAATAAAATGTAATGTTTAATGTTAATTACAAATGCAAATTAATTAATTAAAGTAAGTTGTTACTGTAATTTAATGGCTTACAAATCCGATGAATACCGAGATAGAATCAGACGCTTGATCAAACAGAATACAGAATGTAAAAGAAACATTAACGAGATGTAGTTATTCGCGAATTATTCTGTTGATATCGTGTCTGGTGATTCACTCGTAGTGGAGCTTCCATGTGGGCTTGCGGTAATCCGCAACCACACTTTGAGAGGCGTTGTTCTACTAATGCAATTTCTGGCGCGATCGATCAGACTACACACAAAGACATACCGTAGAACATACCGAATTTTGAGCATTTACGCAAATTGGAATAGATCCCGATTAACGAAATAAAATTTCCTCTTTGGTATTTTTCGTTAATTATTCGATCTATCTCTGAAAACTGACGTCAGAATTTTTCCATGTAGAAAATAACGATAATTTCTCGACTCTGTTGTGCTTTGTATAATATTTAATATTAACTTAAAAATAACTTAAAAATAATTTAAATAAATTTTAAATTTTAAATAATTTAAAAAGAATGTAGAATGATTTAAAACAATTTTTTTTTCTTAATTTTAAAATAAATTTAACAAAATTTTCTAATTCCACACTTATTGTTAGACATTCGTATATTAAATATTACAAATATAATTCAAAAGTCTGAATACAATTAGGATTTAATTTAAAATATTATAAAGTTTATAAATTTAATTAATCTTCAGTATTATGTTATGTTATAATAATACTCTTGGGTATGATATATCCAATTCAGTTCAATTGATTGTAACTTTCATAAATTTCACGCATTGTAAATAAATTTTTTTATCGAAATACTAGGCAAAACTACACAGTAGTATCAAGCAATGTTTGCATCTTTATTAATAAAAAAGTTAAAAGCAATGGCAAAAGCATTGGAAAAAATTAGGCATATCATATCTAAAGTAGCATCGAAGGGTTAATAATAAATTAAAAACATAATTTTGTTTCAATAATATGATTAAAATTGTTTTAGTTGGATCGCTCTGCGCCAATACATATTATAGAAGTTATATAGTTGTATGAAATTTAGCGAGAACTTAGTTTGTGATCGAACTATTAGATAATAAAGGAAGCTTAAATGACTGCTATATCTACTTGGAAATAGAACATTCAATAGAATTACCATAGTTCCATTTCTCATAAATTACATCGTATAACATTTTACAGCGATAAGAAAACTATAATGCAACTCAAATTTTCTGTCTTTATCGCGATACATTTCTAGAACAATATTAAAGTAATAATATTGCAGCATTTGCAAGACAATTTCCAATAGCATCCCAATAACCGCAACAATGTATCTTCCGAATTCTATCGACGGTCTCATAGTTGCTCATCGAACAAGCTCGAGATCTTCCGACGAGTGTTATTCCGAAATCCGAGTCCACGTCGAGATTGAGAGAATCCTCATGCTTTCCATGAATACGGAATCAGGGTTTTGTAAGTTCCAATCTGTTGTATATAGCAAGAACGAGCTTACACCTAAAAGAAACTGCCTGCAAGGATACTCTGTGGTAGAGCTAAATAAATCGAATCTAAACATTGAAATGTTGAGATTCAAACGATACTATCTACGTTGATAAGTCAAAAGTAAGGAAATATTCTAATAAATATAGAGAAAAACAGACTTAGAGAAACAAACAGACTTTCCCCGCAAAAGTAAAAATTTTAATTATATATTGTATTGTATTATAATAATAGCGCTAATTATATTGTATATCATTCGGAATATAATTTCTTTTTGTTATTTTTGAAAATACATTTTCTGTGTAAGTTCAGCAAAATTGTGACTTTTGCTAATTTTAAACAAAAGGATGAAAATTAACCTTAGAAACATTCGTTGATTTAACAGAAAAAATTTAGAAGAAAGAGCAACGGAAGGAAGTGTCGGAGTGTCAACGAGTTAATTTAGTGAAATGCAGGAAAAGTCGATCGCCAGTTTAATGGAGGAGCAGAAAGTGAGGTATTTGAATTAATGGTCGACAATCGGCGTTGCCATCGATGCTACGACGTCTTCATGGCGACCGATTGCCGTAATTCATTTATAGGAAGACCACCTTCCTCCTTTCATACCATAAAACGGTAGTTCCTCTGAAAGGAGAAATGATAATTGATTTCTTGTTTTTCAAAAACTTTTTCAGGAAAAATAATGATGTATAAAAAAAATGTTAAGGCATCTTCTTTTATGTTTACACTCAAAGTATGACATTGCAAATCTTTGAGATCATATCTTCCAATTTTAGCGTATAATAATATTTACATATTTGATATCGAGATAACACATTTAAAAAATACATTTATTATTATTTAATTAATTAATATTTATCATATCTTACTAAAAATTAAACAGTTTAATAAACAAGTCTCTATTATTATTTCATTTTTGTATTGCTATAAATTGGAGCTGTCAAAGTTAAATGTAAAAAAGTAGAAAAAGCATCTATAATAATCAAGTCAATTCTTATCCGTATATTAGCATTTCCAATACCTTTTTCAAGAGGAATAAAAAAGTATATTAATCGATCATATATGAAAAGAATAATATCGGGCTGCGCGGTATCCTCGATACACACACGAAAGATTAGACTTTCATGAAAGTTAATAAATATCTCATCTAAGACGCTTGTGTTTTATACTTTTTTTTTACCTCATAAGTCTCACAGTGTTTTAATCGATTATCAATAATGTCATCATCATTTTAAAATATGCTCTAATCAACAATGTATGTAAAAAAGAATTATCGCGACATCTATAAATTAAAAAATATATTTCAACTTTATAAATTCTGTATTACACAGTTGTAGATTATCGTTTCGATAAACAATGTGTAAACAAGCGTTCGATGAATAATTCTGCAGTTTAGATCGCGACTCAATAGTCAGAAACTATATATTGTCAATGGCATCGAACGCATCACGCCGGCAAACTAACGCGGCAACACATTTTCGAACTGGAGGGACGAATGTAGTGTTGAATAATGCAATATGCGCCTGGTACTGGATTAATGTGGTCGGTCTCGCGCAAGTGCAAACTTCGTCGATGCACGATGTGTACGAAGTAACCCTAGATGATAATAACGCGTCTTTGGACTAATACGCTTTGCGAGAAAGCAAACAGAATTTGAGGAAACGTCGATAAAATGTTTTATCAACAGCACAATTTATCAAGATGACAGAATTTAACAATTAGCTGTACGAATCCCATAGAATCTAGTTTTATTTATTCAAAATTAAATACGAAAGACTCAAAAGATATAATTTATTATGATAAATTGAATAATTTACTAAATAATTATGTCTAATCAGTAATCGATATTCGTAGGTGAACATTTTTTCGATTACGAAAAATTATTTGTAACAAATGACAAATAATTCTTTACAATCTTACACAATTTTAAGTTACATCTTATTCCAAAGATTTTGACTTTTAAAAAAAGGATTATTCAATTATGCTAATTTTAAAGAAAGATCTATACGTTAATTTAAAATACCCATAAATACAATTAAGGAAATTTTGGAGCAAATATCAATTAGAGTTATGTATGTATATCATATTTTATTAAATAATTAGTAAATTATTATAACTAGTAAATTATTCAATTATAATTAAAAAATAAAAAAATTTCGAGACAATTTCTATATGGATATACTTGATGATAATAATGTTGATAGAAAATGACTAATTGTAAAATGAAACGTAAAATGAAAAGCTGAGAGATGATCATAATGTCGCGTAAAATTGCTTGGAGATGTGCACATTTGCTGCATTATGTCCATTCAACAAAATTTCATAAAGATATCTGTGTCATATATTCGCGACAACGAAAGTCATTCCGAGAAAAATGTCACATTTTACACTTAAGCAATATGCGTTCTCACTAAAAATGTAATTCTAATACTGAAGATAATAGAAAAGTTTCAGAGAGCGATAAAAAATTTCTATTAATATTGCTTGTATTGTAACAATTTATGTTTTAAATTCCGAATAATGTATGTAATTCTATTTAATGATGCGTAAATAGCCTTATCGACATTGCCTCTTCTCTCAAGTTATCTCAAATAACAATGGAAACAATTCCATATTAATGGATTCATCTTCATATGGAATGATGAATGTTTATCTGATATTATCAGTGTATTTAAGCGGTTTCATTCACCAGCAATTGTACGCCAAAAGATTAATATTGTCATTAGTCGCGTTTACTCAAATAAAACCATTTAAACACCAATAAATTCAATTCATTAATAAAAACAAATTGTAAAATACCACAGTAACATATATACAACACTAAAAAAATAGAACAAAGAGTTTCGATAATAAAAAAAAAGAAAAAATATATAACAAAAGATAGAATAGCAATGTATTTCATATAATGATAATCCGATTCAAAAGATATTCGTAAGTCACCGTTCGAACTTGGCGATTGGAATAGTTCCAACAATATCTACCAAGAATATGTCTTTCTTTCTCGGAAAATATTTACTATTTTCTAGTATTCTTTTAAACGAGAGTCAGTTGGGATCTACGTGCGGACAGTGATACAGTTTGATGTTGTCATCCAGTATCACGCTTACGTTGCATTTTCTTGAACTGTCACGTATCTTTCAAGAAATAAAAAAAAATAAAAATTCATGTTTCTTTTATTATAATACCTCGTGTTATCTGAATTTAATTTGTTTCAGAAATGTTTAGTTCGGATTTCGTAGAACTATAAAAATCAATCCAGAATGAAGAAATAAAAAAAACTCTTCAAACGGATAAGAATCTCTTCATATTTTTAATTTAACATCGAAATCCTACAAAATTTATTTAAGATATTAATGTTTACTCAATATTTTAAAAGCAATAGTATGTCAAAGAAAACATGTAAATGATGCAGACGTATTACTTATTGGTTAAAAGATGAGTATTACCCTTCAAATGGAAATGTTGATTTATGCTTTTTCTTGTTTCGTGTAAAATGCAAATGGGAAAGAAAGAAGATTGGGAAAAAAAGGAAGCATTAAGAAAATTGTCTGTTTTTAGGGATTTGTCTCACTTTTAATTCTGTTTTCGATCTATAAGCAACTCATAGTATTATTCTTTTTGAAGAAAGTTTTAGTTTCTATCTTGTTCAAATTCATATTTGTCTCAATTTTTGTGATGTATAGATGTGATACAAACAAATAAATTTTCTTGACTAATGATTTTTCAGAGTGGCTACTTCAAAATAGCTACTACAAGGTACTTAGTCTACGCGAAGCGTTAGCTGGGAAATCTGACGGATTCAGGGGTAGTTGGTTGAAGCCCCGGCTGTAATCGCATTATGACCCTTGTGTATAGCTCTCATTATACCCCCGACAGCACTCCATCATTGCTTCTTCCAGTTTGTTGCAACGTAGACGAATGATAAAACAAAGCTTTATCGTCAAACTAGTTCCCTAAATATGGTCAATGCTCGAAACGTTTTAGAACCCACTCTATGCATAATATTTAGTTTCTATTCTTGTTATACCGCAATTATACATAATGTTATGTATGCATGCATAATAATATTAGGTGTACAATTTTGCTTCCGCCGTTTTCCTATAGATGGCTTTAGCGGTAAGTGGTGGTCGAAATAAATAGATCATAGACGTCATACAAAACTTGGGCATCTGTCAACATAACTCCATAGAAACATTAGTCGATTTGTGTCTGCATCATAAAGTTTCTCGATTGAAAATGTCAGTTTACGAGCCAAATTCTCGTCATTTACGGGAGGTTTTAATTTTTTACTTCAATATGAAGAAATCTGCGGCTGAGGCTCATCGAATGCTCTCTTATATATACTTATGGTGAGGCCGCTATTAGTGAAAGAACGTGTCGTGAGTGGTTTCAACGCTTCAAGAACTTCATGATTTTGACGTCGAAGACCGGCATAGCGGTGGAAGAGAGAAGGTTTTCGAAGATGCAGAATTGGAGGCATTACTTGAGCAAGACTCGTGTCAAAATCAAGAAGAATTGGCACGATCATTGGGAGTGACTCAACAAGTCATTTCACAAAGCCATGGGAATGATTCAGAAGCAAGGAAATTGGGTGCCGTACGAATTGAAGCCGAGAGATGTTGAACGGCATTTGTTTGCTTGTGAACAGCTGCTTGAAAGGCAAAGACGGAAGGGATTTCTGCATCGCATTGTGACTAGGGACGAAAAATGAGTTCATTACGATAATCCCAAGCGCAGAAAATCATGGGGAGTTCCCGGCCATGCTTCCACGTCGACAGCCAAACCGAATATTCACGGCTCCAAGGTTATGCTTTGTATTTGGTGGGACCAGCTCGGCGTAGTGTATTATGAACTGTTAAAACCGACTGAAACAATCACAGGCGATCGGTATCGAACGCAATTGATGCGTTTGAGCCGAGCATTGAAAGACAAACGGCCGCAATACAACGAGAGACACGATAAAGTAATTTTGCAGCATGACAATGCTCGACCCCAATGTTGCGAAAGTGGTCAAGACATACTTGGAAACGTTGAAATGGGAAGTCCTACCCCACCCGCCGTATTCTCCAGACGTTGCTCCCTCTGACTATCACTTGTTTCGATCAATGACACACGGCCTGGCTGACCAGCACTTCCGGTCTTATGAAGAAGTAAAAAATTGGATCGATTCGTGAAGTCTCAAAAGATGACCAATTTTTTTCGACGCGGGATTCGTACGCTATCCGAAAGATGGGAGAAAGTAGTGGCCAGTGATGGACAATACTTTGAATCATAAACCATATAACCAGTTTTTTTCAATAAAGCCTCGAATTTCGGAAAAAAACGGCGGAAGCAAAGTTGTACACCTAATATTATTGCTATATTATACGCAATAATAAATAATTTGTAAAGCATTAAAATAATTGCCTTTTAAAATGTATTTATCTATATTTTTCCATAATATTTTTATGTAAATCGACACTTTATTATATTATGTCTATCGACATTATATTTTTGCACAAATTTTTTCAAAGAATTTAACAATTTCATCCAACTTTTCTGATTGTATTCTCAACTAAATTTTCAAAAATGAATTTTAAGCTTTTCCACATGTAAAAACATTAAAGCACTATTCAACGTATACCATAAATACAATTTTTTCTGCTTTTCGGAAAGATAACGTTTGAATACATTAGAAAATATTGTGATCGATCAGAATAAACTGACAGGTTATATTTTAGATAGAATTTCAGATATTTGGCTCTTATTGCAATGCAATTGCAATTTCATCACAAATAGAAATAAAAATATGTAAATACGAAACAGTTTTATAAAAAAGATTTTATCATATTAAATACAATTATTAATGTAACATAAATTTATTATCATTCTGATATTTAAAATATTTGAATATTAAGACAATTTGTAATTACAATTGATTAAAATTATGGTTTATACATGATTTTTTATAAATTATAATTATTTCAAATCGCATCTTTTTTACTTAAAATAAGATACCGGACAAATAAAATATAAAACATATATATACATACAGGTATATAAATATATGTAGTCATTAAAAAAAAAAATATATAT